>NC_053398.1:147002781-147365281 GCF_905171765.1 Bufo bufo | reverse complement strand
GAGATAGATAGATAGATAGATAGATAGATAATAGATAGATAGATAGATAGATTAATAGATAGATAGATAATAGATAGGAGATAGATAGAAGAAAGATATATATATATATATATATATATATATATATATAATAGATAGATAGATAGATAATAGATAGATAGATAATAGATAGATAGATAGATAGATAGATAGATAATAGATAGATAGATAATAGATAGATAGATAGATAGATAGATAGATAGATAGATAGATAATAGATAGATAGATAGATAGATAGATAGATAATAGATAGATAGATAGATAGATAGATAATAGATAGATAGATAGATAGATAGATAGATAATAGATAGATAGATAGATAGATAATAGATAGATAGATAATAGATAGATAGATAGATAGATAGATAGATAGATAGATAGATAATAGATAGATAGATAATAGATAGATAGATAGATAGATAGATAGATAATAGATAGATAGATAGATAGATAGATAGATAATAGATAGATAGATAGATAGATAATAGATAGATAGATAGATTAATAGATAGATAGATAATAGATAGATAGATAGATAGATAGATAGGAGATAGATAGTAGAAAGATATATATATATATATATATATATATATATATAATAGATAGATAGATAGATAGATAGATAGATATAGATTATTTTATACACTTTTTTTGTTTGTTGCTAATTTCCATACTATCCCATTTTACAGTCAGAGTTTACAGTAAAATGTACTATCACAATATCAGATAGATAGATCTCAATACAATATAACTAAACCTTAAAATGCAACTAAATGTAACTTACAAAGATAGAAAATTTATATTATATAAGGTCAGTGTACAGTATAATGCTTTATATAAGGTCAGTGTACAGTATAATACTTTATATAAGGTCAGTGTACAGTATAATACTTTATATAAGGGCAGTGTACAGTATAATGCTTTATATAAGGTCAGTGTACAGTATAATGCTTTATATAAGGGCAGTGTACAGTATAATACTTTATATAAGGGCAGTGTACAGTATAATACTTTATATAAGGGCAGTGTACAGTATAATGCTTTATATAAGGTCAGTATACAGTATAATACTTTATATAAGGGCAGTGTACAGTATAATACTTTATATAAGGGCAGTGTACAGTATAATGCTTTATATAAGGTCAGTGTACAGTATAATGCTTTATATAAGATCAGTGTACAGTATAATGCTTTATATAAGATCAGTGTACAGTATAATGCTTTATATAAGGTCAGTGTACAGTATAATGCTTTATATAAGGGCAGTGTAGAGTATAATGCTTTATATAAGGGCAGTGTACAGTATAATGGTTTATATAAGGGCAGTGTACAGTATAATACTTTATATAAGGGCAGTGTACAGTATAATACTTTATATAAGGTCAGTGTACAGTATAATCGTTTATATAAGGGCAGTGTACAGTATAATGGTTTATATAAGGTCAGTGTACAGTATAATACTTTATATAAGGCCAGTGTACAGTATAATACTTTATATAAGGTCAGTGTACAGTATAATGGTTTATATAAGGTCAGTGTACAGTATAATGGTTTATATAAGGGCAGTGTACAGTATAATACTTTATATGTCAGTGTACAGTATAATGGTTTATATAAGGGCAGTGTACAGTATAATCGTTTATATAATGTCAGTGTACAGTATAATCGTTTATATAAGGGCAGTGTACAGTATAATACTTTATATAGGGGCAGTATACAGTATTTTGGCTTACATAAAGGCAGTGTACAGTATAATACGTTATATAAGGGGCAGTGTACAGTATAACACTTTATATAAGGGGCAGTGTACAGTATAACACTTTATATAAGGGGCAGAGTACAGTATAATCGTTTATATAGGGGCAGTGTACAGTGTAATGCTTTATATAGGGGCAGTGTACAGTGTAATGCTTTATATAGGGGCAGTGTACAGTGTAATGCTTTATATAGGGGCAGTGTACAGTATAATGCTTTATATAGGGACAGTGTACAGTATAATACTTTATATAAGGGCAGTGTACAGTATAATGCTTTATATAAGGGCAGTGTACAGTATAATGGTTTATATAAGGGCAGTGTACAGTATAATGGTTTATATAAGATCAGTGTACAGTATAATACTTGATATAAGGGCAGTGCACAGTATAATGCTTTATATATGGGCAGTGTACAGTATAACACTTTATATAAGGGGCAGTGTACAGTATAACACTTTATATAAGGGGCAGAGTACAGTATAATCGTTTATATAGGGGCAGTGTACAGTGTAATGCTTTATATAGGGGCAGTGTACAGTGTAATGCTTTATATAGGGGCAGTGTACAGTGTAATGCTTTATATAGGGGCAGTGTACAGTGTAATGCTTTATATAGGGGCAGTGTACAGTGTAATGCTTTATATAGGGGCAGTGTTCAGTGTAATGCTTTATATAGGGGCAGTGTACAGTATAATGCTTTATATAGGGACAGTGTACAGTATAATACTTTATATAAGGGCAGTGTACAGTATAATGCTTTATATAAGGGCAGTGTACAGTATAATGGTTTATATAAGGGCAGTGTACAGTATAATGGTTTATATAAGATCAGTGTACAGTATAATACTTGATATAAGGGCAGTGTACAGTATAATGCTTTATATAGGGACAGTGTACAATATAATGCTTTATATAAGGTCAGTGTACAGTATAATGCTTTATATAAGGACAATGTACAGTATAATGCTTTATGTAATGGCAGTGTACAGTATAATACTTGATATAAGGGCAAAGTACAGTATAATCGTTTATATAGGGGAAGTGTACAGTATAATACTTTATATAAGGGCAGTGTACAGTATAATGCTTTATATATGGGCAGAGTACAGTATAATCGTTTATATAGGGGACCTGTACAGTATAATACTTTATATAAGGGGCAGAGTACAGTATAATGCTTTATATATGGGCAGAGTACAGTATAATCGTTTATATAGGGGACCTGTACAGTATAATACTTTATATAAGGGGCAGAGTACAGTATAATGCTTTATATAAGTGAATAGATGACTCTGTAGTTCTTTACATAAGAGATAGATAGATAGATAGATATTAGATGGATAGATAGATAGATAGATAGATAGATAGATAGATAGATAATAGATAGATAATAGATAGATGTTAGATGGATAGATAGATAGATAGATAGATAGATAGATAGATAGATAGATAGATAGATAATAGATAGATATTAGATGGATAGATAGATAGATAGATAGATAGATAGATAGATAGATAGATAATAGATAGATAGATAGATAGATAGATAATAGATAGATAGATAATAGATAGATAATAGATAGATATTAGATGGATACATAGATAGATAGATAATAGATAGTATTGATTCTTTGTATAATAACTGGAGGTCACATTTTTACCACTTATTTTGTTTTTTACTATAAGAATCTGGATTTATCCGCAGATGTCCGGGACACAGAGGTGAGAGGTCAGTGTGATCGGGGAGATGTGGATTGTGTTATTCAGGAGATATATCGGGCAGATTACATCGTATGTGAGACATCTTCTGTATTGTGTATTACGCATGTTACATGTTGGACGCATTACAGAGATGCAGGTTCCGTCCACATTACTCGTACCCTGTTATATATTGTACATGTTTTGTCTTATAATTAACAGATCATCTGTCACACATTATATGTGTTCGATGTCTTCTGAATCACATATGATATCCGTTCTGTATTGTTTATTAAATATTTTTGCGTGATATTTTATAAATCGTTTTGTCACCTATTATTTCTTTATTTTATACAGGTTCTGTTTATAAACTGTCGTTTGTGTTTTATGTTATATCGCATCCTTGTTTTATGTCACTTGCTGTTCGCTTTTTGTGCTGTTTATTATTATTATTATTATTATTATTATTATTATTATTATTATTATTATTATTATTATTACACGTTTTCTCATGTGTATGATTCCAACAATTAGCACAAAACCGAACAATTATAATCCTCCCTGCTAAATGTTTAATTAAATATTCATAATATTATTATGTATTATACTTTTTTTTATTATTATAATTATACATTTTTATAACATTATTTTACTGATAATATTTTGTTATATTTTTTATAGTATTGTTATAATTATATTGTGTTGTAATATTATTATATATTAGAGTTGTTCTAAAAATAGTATTCGTTATTTTTACATTTTAGTTTCACAGTGCAGTAATAACTTCTCATCCTTGTTATGTTGGTGGTTGTAGTAGCTGTCACCTCCATCTGCAGTGCAGTAATAACTTCTCATCCTTGTTATGTTGGTGGTTGTAGTAGCTGTCACCTCCATCTGCAGTGCAGTAAATAACTACCATCATCCTTGTTATGTTGGTGGTTGTAGTAACTGTCACCTCCTTCTGCAGTGCAGTAAATAACTACCCTCATCCTTGTTATGTTGGTGGTTGTAGTAGCTGTCACCTTCTGCAGTGCAGTAAATAACTACCATCATCCTTGTTATGTTGGTGGTTGTAGTAACTGTCACCTCCTTCTGCAGTGCAGTAAATAACTACCCTCATCCTTGTTATGTTGGTGGTTGTAGTAGCTGTCACCTCCTTCTGCAGTGCAGTAATAACTGTTCTCATCCTTGTAATGTTGGTGGTTGTAGTAGCTGTCACCTCCAGCAGTGCAGTAATAACTGTTCTCATCCTTGTTATGTTGGTGGTTGTAGTAGCTGTCACCTTCTGCAGTGCAGTAATAACTACCCTCATCCTTGTTATGTTGGTGGTTGTAGTAGCTGTCACCTCCAGCAGTGAGGACTGTGACTGAACTGAAAGGACCTCCTGCCCCTTCCTAGTGTTGCTATCAGGCAGGCGCCCTCTACTTAGGACCCCCGCCGGGCCCCTCACCCCTCATAGACAGCAGGTGACCCCCAGAGACTGTTGCCCCCAGGAGTGAACATCACAGGGGACAGGCGACCTGATGTCCCTATTTCACACCCACTTGAGTTCCTAACAAATTGCTGTCCCAGGGGACAGGGTCAGTAAGTAGGTGACACTTGCACTATGGACTTACCCCGCCAGGCCGGCACTTCGGCGGATTTTGCTCCTTTTTCTGCAGGAGCCGCGGACAGAGATGATTTGCAGCAGCCGAGAAGCTTCTGAGGACGCGGCCGCGGCTGCGGTTTTTTTTTAATTCTCAGAACCTGTTTACATTGAGTTGTATAAACTTCCTGCCATGTTCTCTCTCGCACAAGCCGCGTCCACCTTCCCTCCGAGCCCCTCATCTCCTCTCATTACTTCTATAGATTTGCTGCATTTTCAGCCCTTTTATGCCAAGTCCTGGGAGCCACAAGTATGTTCTAATATCCGCTGTACAGAGAGCCAGGGAGACAGTCAGCAGCCAGGAGAGAGCGCACAATATCGGCTCTTATAGGAGGACTATGCAAATGGGGGCCAGCTATATGGAGGGGCCAAATACCCCGGTCTAGTAGCCACCAATCTGCAAGCATTGATAGGATGGGGGTTGTAGTTGCACAAGCATCACATATGCACTGGAAATAGTGAGCTCACCATATATCTATAGAGTAGGGGTCCTCTAAAATCCCCCCCCCCCCCCACCTTGTATCTATAGAGTAGGGGTACTCTAATATTCCCCCCACCTTGTATCAATGGAGTAGGGGTCCTGTTCCTCCCACCTTCTATCTATAGAGTAGGGGTCCTCTAATATTCCCTCAACCTTGTATCTATAGAGTAGGGGGTCCTATAATGTCCCCCCACCTTCTATCTATAGAGTAGGGGTCCTCTAATATTCCCTCAACCTTGTATCTATAGAGTAGGGGGTCCTATAATGTCCCCCCACCTTGTATGTATAGAGTAGGGGTCCTCTAATGTTCCTCCCACCTTCTATCTATAGAGTAGGGGTCCTCTAATGTTCCCTCCACCTTGTATCTATAAAGTAGGGGTCCTCTAATGTTCCCTCCACCTTGTATCTATAGAGTAGGGGTCCTCTAATGTTCCCTCCACCTTGTATCTATAGAGTAGGGTCCTCTAATGTCCCCCACCTTGTATTTATAGAGTAGGGGTCCTCTAATGTCCCTCCACCTTGTATTTATAGAGTAGGCGTCCTCTAATGTCCCCCCACCTTGTATCTATAGAGTAGGGATCCTCTAATGTCCCCCCACCTTGTATCTATAGAGTAGGGGTCCTCTAATGTCCCCCCACCTTGTATCTATAGAGTAGGGGTCATCTAATGTCCCCCACCTTGTATCTATAGAGTAGGGGTCCTCTAATGTCCCCCCCCCCTTGTATCTATAGAGTAGGGTTCCTCTAATGTCTCCCCCCACCTTGTATGTATATAGTAGGGGTCATCTAATGTCCCCCCACCTTGTATGTATAGAGTAGGGGTCATCTAATGTCCCCCCACCTTGTATGTATAGAGTAGGGGTCCTCTAATGTTCCCTCCACCTTGTATGTATATAGTAGGGGTCCTCTAATGTCTCCCCCCACCTTGTATGTATAGAGTAGGGGTCATCTAATATTCCCTCCACCTTGTATCTATAGAGTAGGGGTCCTCTAATGTCCCCCCACCTTGTATGTATAGAGTAGGGGTCATCTAATGTCCCCCCACCTTGTATGTATAGAGTAGGGGTCCTCTAATGTCCCCCCACCTTGTATCTATAGAGTAGGGTTCCTCTAATGTCTCCCCCCACCTTGTATGTATATAGTAGGGGTCCTCTAATGTCCCCCCACCTTGTATGTATATAGTAGGGGTCATCTAATGTCCCCCCACCTTGTATGTATAGAGTAGGGGGTCATCTAATGACTCCCCCCACCTTGTATGTATATAGTAGGGGTCCTCTAATGTCTCCCCCCACCTTGTATGTATATAGTAGGGGTCATCTAATGTCCCCCCACCTTGTATGTATAGAGTAGGGGGTCCTTATATCATGTTCTAGGGGTCTATGTCCACCCTGCCGATCTCCATACAGCAGATCTATGGACAGGATTGTAATAAAGTGAAGTAAATAGAGTTTTCCATAGACTTGTGCTGCTGCTCCTTTAAGTGACCCCCAGTCACCGGAGGAGGGGTCGGTGGGCTGGGGGCGGGGAGACCCCTCTTCTTACGTCTCTCTGTGAAGAGCCGACAGACTCTGATGACAAGAGATAAGTAAAGGCGATCACTCTGGAGGGCACAGTCCTGCTGCCATGAGAAGCGGGGAGTCACTGCAGCCGCACACCCACCGCAGAGGAGCTACAGCAGGGGAGACCCCCGACCACCAGGAGACATCGGGACAGTCACTCAGGAGGAGTTCTCCTTCCTGCTCCACATTCACTCACAGATACAGAGGAGCAGCACCGCATCTGTGAGCAGCCGAGCATCCTGCAGAGCAGAGCCTCATCTGACAGCAGAGCATCCTGCAGAGCATCTTGCAGAGCCTCCTCTGACAGCAGAGCATCCTGCAGAGCCTCTCTGTATTTAGGAGAGAGCTGTGCAGTCACAAGTCCCCATCTCAGAACAGCCGCCCGACCTCTGGTTCTGAGCCCCCTGTCTTCATTGACTGGCAGGAGACCCCAGAGCTTCAATAATGACGGCAGAGATCCAGCAGCCCCCAGCCCAGACCCCTGCGCAGAGCAGCCCCATGTCAGCAGCTCCAGAGAAGCACCCCGGCCAGACATCTGTCATGGAATCAGCCTCCTGCGCCACCAAGACCAAGAAGACCAACGCTGGCATCAGGAGGCCGGAGAAGCCCCCCTACTCCTACATAGCCCTGATCGTCATGGCCATCCAGAGCTCGCCCACCAAGCGGCTGACCCTCAGTGAGATCTACCAGTTCCTCCAGAGCCGCTTCCCCTTCTTCAGGGGGTCCTACCAGGGTTGGAAAAACTCTGTCAGGCACAACCTGTCCCTCAATGAATGCTTCATCAAGCTGCCCAAAGGCCTGGGCAGACCTGGCAAAGGGCACTACTGGACCATTGACCCCGCCAGTGAGTTCATGTTCGAGGAGGGGTCCTTCAGAAGGAGGCCCAGGGGCTTCAGAAGAAAGTGCCAGGCTCTGAAGCCCATGTACAGCATGATGAATGGCCTGGGCTTCAACCACATTCCAGACACCTACAGCTTCCAGGGATCTGCTGGGACCATCTCCTGCCCACCCAACAGCCTGTCCCTGGACCCTGGCTTAGGGATGATGAATGGCCATCTGCCCAGTAACGTGGATGGAATGGGACTGAGTGGACACCCGCATCTGTCTGCCAATGGTGGCCATTCTTACATGGGCAGCTGTACAGGCTCCACTGGAGGTGACTACCCCCACCATGACTCTGGCTCTCCTCTCCTGGGAGGGGGAGCAGTAATGGAGCCTCATTCTGTGTACTCAAGTCCTGCCTCAGCCTGGGCACCAACCTCTACTGCCCTCTCTGGAGGTGCCCCCTATATAAAGCAGCAGCCCCTGTCACCCTGCAACTCTGGCAACAACCCCCTGTCCTCCAGCCTGTCCTCACACTCCCTGGAGCAGCCATATCTGCACCAGAACAGCCACAACACAGCCTCAGACCTGCAAGGTAAGTGACCAGTTGGTGCATGCCATGGACAAGGGAGAGCTAGGACCATGGTGCAGGCAGAGGATGGGATTGGATGAGGGTGGGGGGTATCTCTGAAGAAAATGAGGGGGAAAAAGTGGTGGTGGAGGGGGATCTGTTAATCTCCACATATGGGACATGGCAGCAGTTAGTGTGGAGACATTGGGCAATTACCGCTCCTGAGGGCGCACATTGTGTCTGAGGCCCCGGGCCCTATAAGGGTGAGGTGTCAAAGGGCCCGAGTCACACTAACATCGTCCCCAAAGACTCCTCTTCCTCTCTGCAATCCCAGGAGGAAGCAGAAACTGAAGTAATAGAAATGATGAGGGTGATAGTTATTCTAAAAGTAGTAATACCGATAATAGCCTACAGTCTATGAATTATTACATTATCTGTGCATCAATGTCCTGGAAACTAGAGGAGTTCAGATCATTGCTCCTGACAACCTCTCCTCATATAGAAAAGTATTATAATTATTATTATTATTATTATTATTATCATCATCAGTCACTGGTTATCCTGCAAACTAGAAGTTTTGGTCGCTGCTCCTCACAACCTCTCCTTATATAATAATAATAATTATTATTATTATTGTTATTATCATCACCGTCAGAGGCTATTATGAGATGCCGATAATGGGGATGATGATGTGTATGATGAGGATTATTGTTATTATCTCCTTCTAAGTCTCTACAATTAGAATTGGACAATTTCCTTCAATGGCATTTGATATGATTTCCCCTATAAGTGGCCTGGAAATGTCTGCACTGATTATCTATCTAAATATGTGTCAGACATGACTGTAAGATATAAAAGAGAGGTAAACTGCACGCATTATATAGGGGTACAATAATAATAATAATAATAATAATAATAATAATAATGCTATCACTTTTTATTGCGTATGTCATGCTATTAGTGTTATTCGTATTAATATTGTTATTATCAGTAGTAGTGGTACTATCGTTAGTAGTATTAGTAATAGTATTTGTAGTATTAGTAATAATAATATTATTATAACTATTATTATTAGTAGTAGTAATTATAGTAGTATTAGAATTATTACTAGTATTATAAGTAATAGTACTAGTATTGTTAATATTATTAGTAGTAGTAGTAGTAGCAGCAGTAGTATTGTTAATACTATTGTTAGTATTATTAGTAGTAGTATTTGTAGTATTAGTATTAATAATATTATTAATAGTATTAGTATTATTACTATTAGTATTACTATTAATATTATTATTAGTAGTAATATTACTATGATTGGTAGTATTATTATTACTTATTATTATTATTAGTAGTAGTAATTTCTTTGTACTTCTGCTGTACCCATTGCTCGGAGGGATTAGTTTGGGAGTGCTGCTCTAACTGTCCTTGTGTCCCCCACAGGTGTCCCCCGGTACCACTCTCAGTCCCCCAGCATGAATGACAGGAAGGAGTTCGTCTTCTCCTTTAACGCCATGGCCTCCTCCATGCACGGGGGCGCCGGCTCCTACTACCACCACCAGCAGGTCAGCTACCAGGACATCAAGCCCTGCGTCATGTGAAGACCCCCGACCACAGAGGACCCTGCATCTGGGCTTGACCTTTTCACCTCAGAGGACTACAACTCCTCCAGCTCAGTGTCAGAACGCTCAACATTTCCATGGCCGCCGGTTCATTGGGAAGGAAGGTGAAAGTCATGAGGAAGAACAGTCACAATGTATCAACCAGAAGCAAAAAACAATGTATCTATGTGACACCCATAGGGTGACCCCTGGATGATGGGAGTGGATTCCGGCCCAGATGCGCCATTTGCAGAGACTTTGTGGCACTTTTGAGGTCTCCTTATATTTATTGCGCCTCCTGCAGTTTTTTTTTCAGTATTTTAGGGACCTCTCTTGGCAATATTTGCCGTGTAAAGTGTTTTTGATGTTTGGTCACTGTAAATCCAGAAGAATCTATCATCGGTTTATATATAATGAAGGACGAGGAACTCCTCTGTGTATCTGGGATTGAAGTTCTCTTTTTACTTTTCTCTGCACTGTAAAAAAAAAATCATTTTTTGTGTCTGTAAATTAAAAAAGAAAAAAAATCCAAATAAAATTTTTATGTTATTTGTTAATTTGCAGAGAAATCTTCTTTCATTAGATATTTGGGACAAGAGAGGAGTCCTGATAGAGATCGGATTATTTGTGTGAATATAAAATAATGGAGGTGGAACAATCACTGCCAACCCAGAAGAGGATGATGAGGGTCATAATACATCATGAATATTACAGGGATCACACTGAGTAAGGATTCTAGGACTTCTAGTTCCACTAAAGCTCAATACACAAGATCCCGCCGAAGGGGGGGCTGCAATATTAGTATTATTATTAGTATTATTATTATTAGATGCAGGGTTATATTATACTGTGAGAGGACGGTGTATCATTCATATTTATGATTGTGTGTGAGGGAATAATCTATTGTTATGTGGTTATATTTTTAGTAGTTTATTATATATATATATATATATATATATATATATATATATATATTTATTTCTGGGGGTATAATATTATTATTATTATTATTTATTACTTTGTCAGCAGTTTAAAAGATATATGTGTGTGTGTGGGGGGGGGGGGGGGGTAGCCTATTATTATGTATTTAGAGGTATAATTGTATTGTTTGCATTATATTTCTTGTTTTATTTGATATTATTAACAGTTTATTCGATAATTTGTGTGTTGATGGGGGGTGCAGTATTATTTTTAGGTGTGTATTGGAGGGTCTCTCCATAATACTCTGGGGGTGATTATGACTGGGGGCAGTATTATTTTTAGGTGTGTATTGGAGAGGGGGGTGCAGTACTGCCATGTCCAGGGGATTACAGGGGTCTGAGCTCCAGCCGCTGGATACAGGATGAGTCTGGGGTCTCTGCAGAGGGTTGAGGGGTCTTAGCTGAGGCGTTTTTGTGAGCAGAGTTAATGTAAGTCAGAAGGGAGCGATATCCACAAGTTACATCCACATGCGGCTTCTTCTCTTACCGCAGACCTGGCACAAACCGCGCGTTTACTGAAAAGCGCAAGATTGTCTTCTGAGATCCGGTGCAGGAGGAAGAGCAGCGACAACATCGCACGATCTGCGCCAAACATCGCGCTTTGTCGCTGCCGCAAGGATTTTCGTTTTCCTTCTTCATTTACCTTAATCCTGATATTCTCCCCAGTTTTATTACTGAATTCTTCTAGACTATTACTCCTACTATCACTACTGTTTTATTACTACTATACTATTGTTATTACTACTACTCCTGTACTAATATAACCACTACTCCTATCATCATTAATAATAATATAAATGTTCCATGCAGTTTAATAGAGTTGGAGGGAAAATAAAGAAAATAAACTGCAGATTCTTAGGAAGTAAAACGAAGCAACGACCTGTGGAGGGAGCTCCAATCACTGACTTTGTTATTGTTAATAATAACAACAATAACAATATTATTATTATAATTATTATTCTACACATTACAGGATATAGATTATCAGGACCAGCTTTGAGGAATGAATAATTTGCATTATAATACATTTTATGGAAGTGAAAACAAATTGCCAAATAAATGCAGAGGCCTTAATGAGCCATTATCTGGTGAAGCATCCAGCGGTCTGTGTGCAGTAACTAGAGGAGGATAATCGGAATCAGATCATTCACTATCTGCCCCTGGAGCTGTTCCTCCTCATGTCTGCGGTCATCATGGAGAATCGCTGCGATTGTGAATCCATCTTTTACCGGGTGAAGTCATTTGCTGACCGCTATTCACACAGAGGATATTCGTGACAATCAGCAGCATATTCCACATGAGAAAGGACTCCCATCATTTCTCATTATGTCCCTTAAAGATACCAGACGATGCTGTTTACAATGATATCTCCTTGTTACTTTATATTTTTGTATTTTTCCTGCATCTGATACATTTATATAGTTATATGATTGGGCAGGTTGTATTAGTTTTTGGATTTTATTCTATTTTCAGGAAATAAAAACAGAGAACCTGAAACAACAGATCCTGACTGAACCTGACACAACCTGATACACTGTGTTATACAGACTGGTACAACCTGATACACTGTGTTATACAGACTGGTACAATACAACCTGATACACTGTGTTTTACAGACTGATACAACCTGATACACTGTTACATACAGTCCTATACAATGTGACACAACCTGATACACTGTGTAATACAGACTGGTACAATACAAACTGATACACTGTGTTATACAAACTAATACAACCTGATACACTGTTACATACAGTCCTATACAATGTGACACAACCTGATACACTGTGTAATACAGACTGGTACAATACAAACTGATACACTGTGTTATACAAACTAATACAACCTGATACACTGTGTTATACAGACTGATACAAACTGATACACTGTTATACAGACTGATACAAACTGATACACTGTTATACAGACTGATACAACCTGATACACTGTTATACAGACTGATACAACCTGATACACTGTTATACAGACTGGTACAAACTGATACACTGTGTTATACAAACTAATACAACCTGATATACTGTTATACAGACTGATACAACCTGATACACTGTGTTATACAGACTGATACAAACTGATACACTGTTATACAGACTGGTACAATACAAACTGATACACTGTTATACAGACTGGTACAAACTGATACACTGTGTTATACAAACTAATACAACCTGATACACTGTTATACAGACTGATACAACCTGATACACTGTGTTATACAGACTGATACAACCTGATACACTGTTATACAGACTGATACAACCTGATACACTGTGTTATACAGACTGATACAACCTGATACACTGTGTTATACAGACTGATACAAACTGATACACTGTTATACAGACTGGTACAAACTGATACACTGTGTTATACAGACTGGTACAATGTGACACATCCTAATACAAATGGATGCAAATGAGCTCTTAGTAAGTTCTGCTTCAAATGCCATCAGATTAGGTCTCTCCATAAGGAGATAAAATGTGATATACTATTGACACAATTTTACCGAATATATTCTGATACAGACTCATATACTGCAACCTGATGTACTTTGTTAGATACAGTCAACTACAACTTGATATCAATATATGTATATATGATACAATCTGATACATGTTGTTACATGCATTATACATTGAGCTGATACACTTTATTAGATACAATTCCATACAATGTGATATACTCTGATACAATCTGACACAACCTCATAAGAACCAGGATACTTTGTTAGATACAATCTTGTATCATCTGATATATTCTGATGTGATCCAACCTCATGTAACCTGATATACTTTGTTAGGCAGGGTTCACATCCATTGCGGTTTCTGCTCCTGCGTTCTTCCGTCTGGCGCTATCAGGCTATGGTCACCGACACTAAGGTCCACCACACAATTAGTTGTATCCATAGCTGCCAAAAAACAACAACTGTCTGGACCAACAGTCATAGATTGGATTTATCACTGGATTTTTCCCATTATATTTCCCATTTAAAGGGTTCCTTAGATGAGATACTCACTCAGAGCTCATTCACATGTCAGTGTTTGGTCAGTGATTTCCATCAGTGAATATGAGCCAAAACCAGGACTGGAGCCTCCATAGACATAAGGGGGAGATCTGCTCCTGTTCTGTGTTTAGAGCCGCTCCTGGTTTTGGCTCAAAATCACTGGTGGAAATCACTGACCGAACACTGAGGTGTGACTGAGGTCTAAGGGCTCATGCACATGAACGTATTTGCCTTTGTTTTTTTGCAGCTCGTATGCGGATCTATTTACTTCAATGGGTCCGCATAAAAAAACGTAATTTACTCAGTATGCATTCCGTATGTCCGCATGGCCACAAAAAAAAAAGAATATGTCCTATTATTGTCTGCATTATGGACAAGGGATGGATTTTTCTATTATGGGTCGTCCGTTGTTCTGAAAAATGTGGAATGCACGCGGCTGGTATCCGCCGTGAGCCCTAAGGCTACCTTCACAGTCAGGCCCCATTCTCACTTCAGTGAATCACGGATGTGCGAGGTCCGTGTTCTCTATTGACTTTTAATGTGTTTATTCACATCTCTGTAATTTTTCACTGACTAGGCGTCAATGGAAAAATTGCGGAGACAAGCACTACTTTCACGCATGATGTGGAACAAACATGCCATGGAAGTCTATGACACAATACGGATGGCATCCATGTTCTTTCAGTGATTTTCACTGAGCAGTGGAAGGAGATCCTCTGGAAATTTATTTTCAGGGATAGAATTGTATCAGATTTATATCAGGGGGTAGGACAGTATTATATTTATGGAAACAAACAATTGGACGGCACTGTGCTTGTTAAGGTCGGATCCCTCTAGTGATATATTAGAAAGACCAGCACTCCGTTTTGCTGAGCTGAAAACTTCTTTATTCGTCACCCATGGACGTACGTTTCCGCATAGAATTTGCCTTTCTCAAATACAGGTGATAGTAGCTCCAGGCTATTACTGTATTATATTTATATCAGGGGGTAGGACAGTATTAAATTTATATTGGGGGTAGGACTGTATCAGATTTATATTGGGGGGTGTAGGACAGTATTATATTTATATCAGGGGTGTAGGACAGTATCAGATTTATATCGGGGGTAGCACTGTATCAGATTTATATTGGGGGGTGTAGGACAGTATCAGATTTATATCAGGGGGTAGGACAGTATCAGATTTATATCGGGGGTAGCACTGTATCAGATTTATATTGGGGGGTGTAGGACTGTATCAGATTTATATTGGGGGGTGTAGGACAGTATTATATTTATATCAGGGGTGTAGGACAGTATCAGATTTATATCGGGGGTAGCACTGTATCAGATTTATATTGGGGGGTGTAGCACTGTATCAGATTTATATTGGGGGTAGGACTGTATCAGATTTATATCAGGGGGTAGGCAGGGCCACACCGCCACTTAGGCGAGATGAGGTGATTGCCTCAGGCGGCGCGGCCCTGGTGACAAGTGGGGGCTGCAATGGCAGGACAGTAGGAGATGAAGCGCTTCTCATCTCTCTACATTCCACTGTATCGCTGTCCTCAGGACTAGTGTTGATCGCGAATATTCTAATCGTGAATTTTTAGCGCGAATATCACTTTGAGAATTTGTGAATATCTAGAATATAGTGCTATATCTTCGTAATTGCAAATATTCTAGATTACTTTTTCATCAGTAGCCATGATCCCTCACTGCTTCTTGCTTGTGGGCCAATGACAAGGCTGCAATATCTTTGACTTTAGGAGTAGTGTAAATTTTACAATTGCTGATTTTTCACAATCAAGAAAATAACGACTGGAGATCAGGAATTTATATCAGGGGTAGGACTGTATTATATTTATATCGGGGGTAGGACTGTATTATATTAGGGGTAGGACTGTATCAGATTAATATCAGGGAGTAGGACTGTATCAGATTTATATCCGGGGTAGGACTGTATTATATTTATATCGGGGGTAGGACTGTATTATATTTATATCGGGGGTAGGACTGTATCAGATTTATATCAGGGGGTAGGACTGTATCAGATTTATATCCGGGGTAGGACTGTATTATATTTATATCGGGGGTAGGACTGTATCAGATTTATATCAGGGGGTAGGACTGTATCAGATTTATATCAGGGGGTAGGACTGTATCAGATTTATATCAGGGGGTAGGATTGTATCAGATTTATATCAGGGGTAGGACTGTATTATATTTATATCAGGGAGTAGGACTGTATTATATTTATATCAGGGAGTAGGACTGTATCAGATTTATATCGGGGGTAGGACTGTATTATATTTATATCGGGGGTAGGACTGTATTATATTAGGGGTAGGACTGTATCAGATTAATATCAGGGGTAGGACTGTATTATATTTATATCAGGGAGTAGGACTGTATCAGATTTATATCGGGGGTAGGACTGTATTATATTTATATCGGGGGTAGGACTGTATCAGATTTATATCAGGGGGTAGGACTGTATCAGATTTATATCAGGGGGTAGGATTGTATCAGATTTATATCGGGGGGTAGGACTGTATCAGATTTATATCCGGGGTAGGACTGTATTATATTTATATCGGGGGTAGGACTGTATCAGATTTATATCAGGGGGTAGGACTGTATCAGATTTATATCAGGGGGTAGGACTGTATTATATTAGGGGTAGGACTGTATTATATTTATATCAGGGGTAGGACTGTATTAGATTTATATTGGGGGTAGGACTGTGTAAGATTTACAGTACAGACCAAAAGTTTGGACACACCTTCTCATTCAAAGAGTTTTCTTTATTTTCATGACTATGAAGGCATCAAAACTATGAATTAACACATGTGGAATTATATACATAACAAACAAGTGTGAAACAACTGAAAATATGTCATATTCTAGGTTCTTCAAAGTAGCCACCTTTTGCTTTGATTACTGCTTTGCACACTCTTGGCATTCTCTTGATGAGCTTCAAGAGGTAGTCCCCTGAAATGGTCTTCACTTCACAGGTGTGCCCTGTCAGGTTTAATAAGTGGGATTTCTTGCCTTATAAATGGGGTTGGGACCATCAGTTGCGTTGAGGAGAAGTCAGGTGGATACACAGCTGATAGTCCTACTGAATAGACTGTTAGAATTTGTATTATGGCAAGAAAAAAGCAGCTAAGTAAAGAAAAACGAGTGGCCATCATTACTTTAAGAAATGAAGGTCAGTCAGTCAGCCGAAAAATCGGGAAAACTTTGAAAGTAAGGGCTATTTGACCATGAAGGAGAGTGATGGGGTGCTGCGCCAGATGACCTGGCCTCCACAGTCACCAGACCTGAACCCAATCGAGATGGTTTGGGGTGAGCTGGACCGCAGAGTGAAGGCAAAAGGGCCAACAAGTGCTAAGCATCTCTGGGAACTCCTTCAAGACTGTTGGAAGACCATTTCAGGGGACTACCTCTTGGAGCTCATCAAGAGAATGCCAAGAGTGTGCAAAGCAGTAATCAAAGCAAAAGGTGGCTACTTTGAAGAACCTAGAATATGACATATTTTCAGTTGTTTCACACTTGTTTGTTATGTATATAATTCCACATGTGTTAATTCATAGTTTTGATGCCGTCATAGTCATGAAAATAAAGAAAACTCTTTGAATGAGAAGGTGTGTCCAAACTTTTGGTCTGTACTGTATATCAGGGGGTAGGACTGTGTCAGATTTATATCATGGGGTAGGACTGTGTTCAGATGCAGAAGTTCCCGTTTATTGTTTTTATTACTATTATTTGCATTTTTTTAATATAATTTTGTTTGTTTTTCCTGCAGCTGCAGAATTTTTGCCTCAGAAAAAAAGCAAACAAAATATAAATGATATAAAATGATGAAAATCACATAGAAGAGAAGAACAGGATCCCGCTGTTAGTGATTTCATCAGATCAATCTGAATAACCACGTCTCAGCTGAGCTGCAGCATTCACGGGGTTAATCACATGCCTCTGTTGGTTTGCCGTTCCCTTCCTCAGGGACCGCACTTTTTCCTGGATTTTTTTGTTCAGTTTCCCTGCCATAGATTAAATGGTAATGGGAATTAGAGTGTAAGCCCCATGGCCCAATATAAGTTAGGCTACATGCACACGATCGTATGTGTTTTGCATCCGTATGCCATCAGTTTTTATTTTGCGGATCCATTGGAATAATGCCTAAAACGGACAAGAATAGGACATGTTCTATTTTTTTGGCGGGGCTACGGAACGGACATACTGATGCGGACCGCACACGGGGAGTTCTCTGCATTTTTTGCGGACCCATTGAAATGAATAGGTCCGCATCCTAGCTGCAAAAAAAACCTAAACAAAATGGACACGAAACAAACAACGTTCATGTGCATGTAGCTTTAACCTGAACACCAAAACTGATCCGCTCTGACAATGGATTAAAGAGGTATTCCGGTCATAAGCCTTGGTCTATACGAAGGAAAGGGGATAACGATTACATCAGTGGGGACCCCCACCCATCATAAGAGCAGGGACCCCTTACCATCTGGAGCAGTGTAATAGTTATCCCCCTACTCCTGAATACAGCATTGCACCCCCAGACCCAGGAGACTGTTAGGGTGGATCCTGCTGCACCTGCGATGACTTCCATCCTGTGGTTGGGGACGTTTTGGTGACACGTGGACCCTGCCACAGAACGTCTGCTGTGTGTGAAAGCATCTTAACAGGGAACCAGTGTGACTCGGGGACCTCTCAAGGGTCCTGATCCAGTGCAGCCCCCAGCAAACAGCTCCTCATATCTCAGCTTCCAGGTGGACGGTATAGCTGAGCTCTGCTATTCTTAGTGATGACGTAGTACCGCACACTGGAAGGACACAGGGGTTTGCAGCGCGTTCTGTTCCTGCTCACTGGTATCAAACCATAGAAATGGACATTTACTGATGCGCAGCAGCTTCCTAAGACCCTTGCTTGCTTCCTAGGGGTCAACAACCTCCGGCACTGCAGGTGTTGGGAAACTACAACTCCCAGCATGCACACTTGCTTAGCTATTACCGAAACTCCTATAGAAAAAAAATGGAGCATGCAGGGAGTTGTAGTTGCACAACAGATGGCGGTTGCTGAACCCTGTATCCAAGCTGAATACTGGCAGGCATGTAGAGGGGGGGATGAGGCTACTGGGCCCCTCTGCAATCTGTACAGGGGCCCCACAACCACCACATGCCATTCATAGTCTGCACCCCTATAGCTGGGCATGTATGGGGGGGCCCAGGCTTTGAAGTGAGCGTCGGCAGCAGGTGGGCCTCGGATAAGAGGCGGAGGTTGGGAGTTCAGCCGATATCCTGAGTGTGCAGGAAGCCCCAGAGATGGCCGCAGCCAGGGGACTTATATATAGAGCGGTGAGGAAGTCTGGCCCTGCCAGGCGGGGTGGGAGCCCTCCTCGTGTCACACGCACTCATCTCCACCATTGTCCTCCAGCCTCAAGTGCCTTACTCATCATCTGGAGAAAATCTCAGACCTGGAGCTTACTCCGTTTCCTTCTATCCGTATTTGGGAAAGCTGGGTAACAGACAATATGTCCGCCCCAAAAACGACATTATATACCTTATGTGTCAGTCTTCACTGTAGTCCTGGTGTTCTATTCATGAACCAGGAAGCCAAGGTTGTATAGAGCTGTGGGGCCCCCAGATACATGGGATGATATAAATGATAGGAAGAATCCGTTACATAATGAGCCCCCTGATTATCACCAGTTACGGGGTCTGGGGTCTGAGGGGGGCTGTAGAATTTGGGGTGCACAGATCTGGGGGGCCATGTCCTGGGGTCCTGGTTACTGTATCACGAGGGGACGCTCCACCATGGTCGCAGCCCCTCTGTGGGAGCCAATGTTTGCCGTCCACAGGTCAGCAGCGCCCCCTAGTGTCTGTACTATGGATCCACAGACATTCCTGTGTGCCGCCACATGGTGCCTCTGTGATGCCCAGCATACACCTCCTTAAAGGGTAAGCGTCACCGAAAATTATTTTCTTCCAGTCAAAACCAGATGGCGACAGATTGCCGGAGCTTTTCTTAACAGGATTTAGAGACCTGCTTTACAGCAGTGGTGTAATACTCTGCAGGATATCACTGTGTATCTGTCAGGAGGTAGAGAGGACAGAGCAATGTTCTGCAGATCTCTATAGAGGTCAGTGGTGTAATAATCTGCAGAATATATCACTATGTATCTGTCAGGAGGCAGATAGGACAGAGCAATGCTCTGCAGATCTCTATAGAGGTCAGTGGTGTAATAATCTGCAGGATATATCACTATGTATCTGTCAGGAGGTAGAGAGGACAGAGCGATGTTCTGCAGAGGCCAGTGGTGTAATAATCTGCACTGTGTACCCCGCTCGCCTGTGTGGATGTACACGTGAAACTCGAAAAATTATAATATCGTGCAAAGTTCATTTATTTCAGTAAGGCCTCATGCACACTAACGTATTTTGCTTCTGTGTCAGTTCCGTTTTTTTGTGTGAATAGGATGTGGACCCATTCATTTTAAATACGGACAGCACACCGTGTGCTATCCGCATGTCCGTTCCGTAGCCCCGCAAAAAAAAAAAAACAACAGAAAATGTCCTATTCCTGTCCGTTTTAGGCATTGTTACAATGGATCCGTAAAAAAAAAAAAAAGTCATACTTTTTTTTTTTTTTGCGGATCCGCAATTTGTGGACCGCAAAGCACATATGGTCGTGTGTATGTAGCCTAATGCAAATTAAAAGGTGAAACTACTATATGATATTTATTACATGCAAAGCGAGAGGTTTCAAGCCTTTATTTGTTATAATTTGGATGATTATGGCTTACAGCTTATGAAACCCCAAAGTCACAATTTGGAGGTCCCCTTTGCTCAGGCTCAGGGGGTATGGATTAATTATCTGACTAGAGTCTGACACTTTGAGCCGAGAATATGGAACCTTTTCACAATATTCTAATATTAAGTTGCATTACTGAGATAAATGGACCTTTGCACGATGTTCTAATGTTTCCAGTTTCACCTGTATGTGCAGCATAACAGAACCAGCCTGGACCATGGGATCTGAGTGACATCTAGTGGCCAAAGTGTGCACAGCAGCATCTCCTCCACAGTGTTCTGCTCAGAGGCCGCATTATTAACACAAATATTCCAGGACCGCAAATGTGCAATAACAAAGATGGATCTGTAAAGATTGGCGCTGCCGACAGCATGGGGGGACGGGGGAGTGTGAACAGCGCTGTAATGTCCCTATGTATAAAGATTCAGTAATTGTTATGTAATGACAAACTGGATTATGCTACATGCACACAACCGTATGTGTTTTGCGGTCCGCAAATTGCGGATCCGCAAAAAAAATAAAAACGGATTACATCCGTATGCCATCTGTTTTTTTTTGCGGCTCCATTATAACAATGCCTAAAACGGACAAGAATAGTACATGTTATTTTTTTTTGCAGGGCTACGGAATGGACATACGGATGCGGATAGAACACTGTGTTCTGTCCGCATTTTTTGCGGACCCGTTAAAATGAATGGGTCTGCATCCTATCCGCAAAAAAAAAACGGAACGGACACGGAAACAAAATACGTTCGTGTGCATGAGGCCTTAAAGTGAGATGGCTAATGGTACATGCAATAAGTGGAAGCAAACCACAGCAGCACAGAGGATTTCAGGAAAGGAGTGTGCTGATCTTGGGGAAAGGGGGATGGGAGTCTCGCCCTGGAGGGGGCAGTGATGACTTCCACTTTGGATCGGCCTCCGGTTTGTTCAGCTCAGAATCGTATCTGGTGTCAGTCATTTTATTGTTTTATATTCCTGAGACCTCATTGAGGGTGAGACCCCCGAAGCTGATCACAGTCCAGAGACGGCCCCCTGCAGAGACTGGAGCCGACATCCAGGTCTTCATCCACTCAGACCCCGAATCTTACAGGTGCACCCCCCACCCCGCTGCGGTGACACCTCACGGTGGGGCCAGTTCATCTCCTGCTGTCATCCAGCTTTCCCACATTCCTGTCAGGTAACCTCGATGGGAGCAGCGGATCAAGCAGATTCGCCATTCTGACATTTCAGAAAGCTGGGTGACAACCCTTGTCAGACCTATAGAGGCGGCCATGGTAGTTGTGACCCAGCTTTCCCAGAAACAGATTCCATTGTATGTTCGGAACCTCCCAGTGGAGGGCGTCTCGCTCCGTTCCCGGCCTGGTGACCTCTACTTTCCTGGGGTGTCACCCCCATGTGTAAAGTATTGGCTTCTCTTCTGTCCATAGACTTGGTATCTGTTGACTTGGTTCTGCTGGGTTCTGGCCAGTTCTACCTGCATGGCCTGCCCCCCTATACTTAGCCCCTCCAGGCTGGACAGCACCAGCCGGGCCTGGCATGGATCAGCATAGTCCAGGAAGGCTCGGTGCTGGGCACCCTGCCATGTCAGGTGCACTGGAGACGCCCCCCGCTCTCGTAATAAGCTCTTCAGCTCACTGACCCGGGTAGTGGGGGGGATGTTCCCAATATAAATGGTGGTGACCTCCTTTTGGTCGGTTGGGTTGTCCTCGGTGACCGGAGCCCGATTGGGGTGGGCCGCTCCCATTGCTCCTGTGCTCGGGCTCCTTAGGGTGGGGTCCTCGTCACTCTTCAGCGTCACATCCTTCCCAGCTCTGCGCTCAAGATCCTGGAGTTTCCTCAGGATCGGGATCTTACTCATCGTCTCCCGACTTATCTGAGGGTCAAGGGAACACAAAATGTTTTCAAACTTTGCTTTACCCCAAATCCTAAAATAAGACGTTCTGGAGCTTTCTAACAGACCATGTGCTTCAATTCCTCCCCATTTCAAGATCTCTGCTTGCTGTGAACATTCTTGTTAAGGGTACTTTCACACTAGCGTTTTTGCTTTCCGTCACAGGAGCTCAATACCGGAAAAGAACTGATCAGTTTTACCCTAATGCATTCTGAATGGAGAGCGATCCGTTCAGGACGCATCAGTTCAGTCCCTCTTACGTTTTTTGGACAGAGAAAATACTGCAGCATGCTACAGTTTTCTCTCCGGCCAAAAATACTGATCACTTGCCGGAATGCCAGATCCGGCATTAAGTGTTCCGGCAAAATGGATCCAGCTTTCCGATCTGCGCATGTGCAGACCTTTAAAAATGCCCAAGATTTTTTATACCGGATCCTTTTTTCCGGATGACACTGGAGAGACGGATCCGGTATTTCAATGCATTTGTCAGACAGATCCGCATCCGTCTGACAAATGCCATCAGTTTGCGTCCGGATTGCCGGATCCGGCAGGCAGTTCCGGCGACAGACTCCTCTGCCGCAAGTGTGAAAGTAGCCTAATACTTAGAGTTCAAACCCCTTCTAACAGGTTGGTTACAATGTATCCAGTCGAGGCATTCCTGGACCCCAGGCTGATACAATGTATCAGTGCAGGCAAATGTAACTAACAGGACAGGAAGCAGCAGCGTGCTGCTCACCTCACAGGGGATTGTCCAGACTGGATACAACTGTAACAAACCCTCAGCTGTGAAAAAGCTCAGGACAGGAGAGAAATCTGTGGAGCCCCAAAGAGAATTGTCCAGATTGGATGGAATTGTAACAAACCCTCAGCTATGGAAGTATCAAGTCTGTACAGGATTTCAGCTTCTGCGTGTAAACAAGCATGTTCCCATTCACTGACAGCATGCAGAGATATATCAGTAACTTCCCCAGTAAACAGGGGGTTCCTGTTACTGATCCCATGCTACCTGACAGACTGACCTTGCACCATATAATCCCTTGCGGTTTGGGGCGGCTGCAGTCTGTTTTGATAACCCGGGTGGGGGTCAGGATGTAGTCCACGGTCAGGTCGTGGTCGTCCAGCAGATCCTCGGGGATGTCCAGCACCTGCAAACACAAGGTATGGGCAGTGCTGGGTTATAAGTCCCTGCACCCCCCCTACCCCCAGTCTTCAGGTGGTTTAATGGCCACCAGTCTAGTGCCTGAAACTACCCACCAGCTGCACAGACCATGGCTAGGACATACATAGAACTTCACCAGGCCCCTTTTTCTACTTCTCTGCCTATGTGTCAGTCCTTACTGTAGGTTCAGCATTCTATTCATGAACCAGCTGTAAATAAGAGGCGCAGATAGAGGAGCTGCAGGAGTTCATCATTTTGGGGTGACACACAGACATCTCAAATCCAAACGCAGGCATGCTCAACCTGCGGCCCTCCAGCTGTTGCAAAACTACAACTCCCAGCATGCCCGAACAGCCTACAGCAGGGCATTGTGGGAGTTGTAGTTTTACAACAGCTGGAGGGCCGCAGGTTGAGCATCCCTTCCATTGTTCCATTCCTGCTTACCTGACAGTCATGGACCACGGTGACCACCACCGTCTGTTCTGTCACCGCACCCATGGCCACCATCATGGCGTACTCCATATCTGCAAAGCCCTCACCTTTCCCGATTCTCCAGCCTGAAAGAAGAAGTCACGCATGATATATATATATATAGATATCCAGCAAGAGAAAAAAAGCCTCCACCCCCAGTAGCTCCACTTCTCTGATTGTGTGTCAGTCTTCACTGTAGTGCTAGTATTCTATTCATTAACCAAGAAGCTTTATGCACTGACTGCTGCCGGACCCCATCTGTTATGTGGGTACATGGTCCCAGCTGTTGGACCCCTGCCCTGACTGATTTTTCACCTGCAATATTAATTATAGTTTTTTGTGAAGCCCCCGACAAGTGTGCCGACTACCAGGGCATGGGGCCCGGGCTAATATTAGGCCCTAGCGGGCAGATTACGGGTGGTCTGCTTGGGTGGGCCAATCAGTTCCTCATGAATGTTTCTGGTACCAAAATGCGGTCAGAATGGTGGCCGACATCGGAGAGCGGCAGAGCAGACGGCATCGCAATGTAAGAATGGTAACGGCCAGTTATCAGCGTGTTCATACATTTCCTGGAGGAATAACAGAGGGAACCTACACCCATAAAACCCTATTCCCGTTATCAAAATGTGAGAGTCACCTTTCTCCGAAACAGCGACCGATCCGACAACCACCAGATCCACCTGCAGCGCAGAATCCAGGCCCAGTGGGACGCTGAAATCCTTCACTCCCTGCAGGGGAAGGGAGAAGACAAGTAGTCAGAGCCCCGGAAACTCTATAGTCACCACACAGATCAGCTACATCCCTTCACTGCTCACCCAGCGCCACGCCAACAGCTGTGGTTGTACCCGGTACTGCAGCTCTGTAACACTGACTTTGCTTGGAGCTGCAGTACCGGGTACAGCCACAGCAGAAGGCACGGCGTTGTTCATAGGTAAACCATGAAGGGTACAAGGCAGGAGGGGGATCATCCGCTTCTCCCTATAAATGGTGAGGGGGCGCTATAAATGGCGAGGGGGCGCTATAATAAATAAGGGGGCGCTATCAATGGTGAGGGGGCGCTATAAATGGCGAGGGGGCGCTATCAATGGCGAGGGGGCGCTATAAATAGCGAGGGGGCGCTATAAATGGCGAGGGGGCGCTATAATAAATGAGGGGGTGCTATAAATGGTGAGGGGGCGCTATAATAAATGAGGGGGTGCTATAAATAGTAAGGGGGCGCTATAATAAATGAGGGGGTGCTATAAATGGTGAGGGGGTGCTATAAATGGTGAGGGGGCGCTATAAATGGTGAGGGGGTGCTATAATAAATGAGGGGGTGCTATAATAAATGAGGGGGCGCTATATTAAATGAGGGGGTGCTCTAATAAATGAGGGGGTGCTATAATAAATGAGGGGGCGCTATATTAAATGAGGGGGTGCTCTAATAAATGAGGGGGTGCTATAATAAATGAGGGGGTGCTATAATAAATGAGGGGGTGCTATAAATAGTGAGGGGGTGCTATAATAAATGAGGGGGTGCTATAATAAATGAGGGGGCGCTATAATAAATGAGGGGGCGCTATATTAAATGAGGGGGTGCTATAATAAATGAGGGGGTGCTATAATAAATGAGGGGGTGCTATAAATGGTGGGGGGGCACTATAAATGGTGAGGGGGCGCTATAATAAATGAGGGGGCGCTATAAATGGTGAGAGGGCGCTATAATAAATGAGGGGGTGCTATAAATGGTGAGGGGGCGCTATAATAAATGAGGGGGCGCTATAAATGGTGAGGGGGCGCTATAATGAGGGGGCGCTATAATGAGGGGGCGCTATAATAAATGAGGGGGTGCTATAATAAATGAGGGGGCGCTATAATAAATGAGGGGGCGCTATAATAAATGAGGGGGCGCTATAATAAATGAGGGGGCGCTATAATGAGGGGGCGCTATAATGAGGGGGCGCTATAATAAATGAGGGGGTGCTATAATAAATGAGGGGGCGCTATAATAAATGAGGGGGCGCTATAATAAATGAGGGGGCGCTATAATAAATGAGGGGGCGCTATAATAAATGAGGGGGTGCTATAATAAATGAGGGGGTGCTATAAATGGCGAGGGGGCGCTATAATAAATGAGGGGGCGCTATAATAAATGAGGGGGTGCTATAAATGGCGAGGGGGCGCTATAATAAATGAGGGGGCGCTATATTAAATGAGGGGGTGCTATAAATGGTGAGAGGGCGCTATAATAAATGAGGGGGTGCTATAAATGGCGAGGGGGCGCTATAATAAATGAGGGGGTGCTATAAATGGTGAGGGGGCGCTATAATAAATGAGGGGGCGCTATAATAAATGAGGGGATGCTATAAATGGCGAGGGGGCGCTATAATAAATGAGGGGGCGCTATATTAAATGAGGGGGTGCTATAAATGGTGAGAGGGCACTATAATAAATGAGGGGTGCTATAAATGGTAAGGGGGCGCTATAATAAATGAGGGGGTGCTATAAATGGTGAGGGGGCGCTATAATAAATGAGGGGGCGCTATAATAAATGAGGGGGTGCTATAAATGGCGAGGGGGCGCTATAATAAATGAGGGGGCGCTATAATAAATGAGGGGGCGCTATAAATGGTGAGAGGTGCTATAATAAATGAGGGGGCGCTATAATAAATGAGGGGGTGCTATAAATGGCGAGGGGGCGCTATAATAAATGAGGGGGCGCTATATTAAATGAGGGGGTGCTATAAATGGTGAGAGGGCGCTATAATAAATGAGGGGGTGCTATAAATGGTGAGGGGTGCTATAATAAATGAGGGGGTGCTATAAATGGTGAGAGGGCGCTATATTAAATGAGGGGGTGCTATAAATGGTGAGGGGTGCTATAATA
Source organism: Bufo bufo (assembly GCF_905171765.1). NCBI lineage: Eukaryota > Metazoa > Chordata > Amphibia > Anura > Bufonidae > Bufo > Bufo bufo. The sequence goes on along the minus strand of NC_053398.1, from coordinate 147,337,912 downwards.
AATGAGGGGGTGCTATAAATGGCGAGGGGCGCTATAATAAATGAGGGGGCGCTATATTAAATGAGGGGGTGCTATAAATGGTGAGGGGGCGCTATAATAAATGAGGGGGCGCTATATTAAATGAGGGGGTGCTATAAATGGTGAGGGGGCACTATAATAAATGAGGGGGTGCTATAAATGGCGAGGGGGCGCTATAATAAATGAGGGGGCGCTATATTAAATGAGGGGGTGCTATAAATGCTGAGAGGGCGCTATAATAAATGAGGGGCCGCTATAAATGGTGAGGGGTGCTATAATAAATGAGGGGGTGCTATAAATGGCGAGGGGCGCTATAATAAATGAGGGGGCGCTATATTAAATGAGGGGGTGCTATAAATGGTGAGGGGGCGCTATAATAAATGAGGGGGCGCTATAATAAATGACGGGGTGCTATAAATGGTGAGGGGGTGCTATAATAAATGAGGGGATGCTATAAATGGTGAGGGGGCGCTATAAATGGTGAGGGGGTGCTATAATAAATGAGGGGGTGCTATAATAAATGAGGGGGTGCTATAATAAATGAGGGGGTGCTATAAATAGTGAGGGGGTGCTATAAATAGTGAGGGGGTGCTATAAATAGTTAGGGGGTGCTATAATAAATGAGGGGGTGCTATAATAAATGAGGGGGTGCTATAATAAATGAGGGGGCGCTATATTAAATGAGGGGGTGCTATAAATGTTGAGGGGCGCTATAATAAATGAGGGGGTGCGATAAATGGTGGGGGGGCACTATAAATGGTGAGGGGGCGCTATAATAAATTAGGGGGCGCTATAAATGGTGAGAGGGTGCTATAATAAATGAGGGGGTGCTATAAATGGCGAGGGGGCGCTATAATAAATGAGGGGGCGCTATAAATGGTGAGGGGGCGCTATAATAAATGAGGGGGCGCTATATTAAATGAGGGGGTGCTATTAATGGTGAGGGGGCGCTATAATAAATGAGGGGGCGCTATAATAAATGAGGGGGCGCTATTAATGGTGAGGGGGCGCTATAATAAATGAGGGGGCGCTATTAATGGTGAGGGGGCGCTAAAATAAATGAGGGGGCGCTATTAATGGTGAGGGGGCGCTATAATAAATGAGGGGGCGCTATAAATAGTGAGGGGCGCTAGAATAAATGAAGGGTGCTATAAATAGTGAGGGGGCACTATAATAAAAGAGGGGGTGCTATAAATGGTGAGGGGTGCTATAATAAATGAGGGGGTGCTATAAATGGCGAGGGGCGCTATAATAAATGAGGGGGCGCTATATTAAATGAGGGGGTGCTATAAATGGTGAGGGGGCGCTATAATAAATGAGGGGGCGCTATATTAAATGAGGGGGTGCTATAAATGGTGAGGGGGCACTATAATAAATGAGGGGGTGCTATAAATGGCGAGGGGGCGCTATAATAAATGAGGGGGCGCTATATTAAATGAGGGGGTGCTATAAATGCTGAGAGGGCGCTATAATAAATGAGGGGCCGCTATAAATGGTGAGGGGTGCTATAATAAATGAGGGGGTGCTATAAATGGCGAGGGGCGCTATAATAAATGAGGGGGCGCTATATTAAATGAGGGGGTGCTATAAATGGTGAGGGGGCGCTATAATAAATGAGGGGGCGCTATAATAAATGACGGGGTGCTATAAATGGTGAGGGGGTGCTATAATAAATGAGGGGATGCTATAAATGGTGAGGGGGCGCTATAAATGGTGAGGGGGTGCTATAATAAATGAGGGGGTGCTATAATAAATGAGGGGGTGCTATAATAAATGAGGGGGTGCTATAAATAGTGAGGGGGTGCTATAAATAGTGAGGGGGTGCTATAAATAGTTAGGGGGTGCTATAATAAATGAGGGGGTGCTATAATAAATGAGGGGGTGCTATAATAAATGAGGGGGCGCTATATTAAATGAGGGGGTGCTATAAATGTTGAGGGGCGCTATAATAAATGAGGGGGTGCGATAAATGGTGGGGGGGCACTATAAATGGTGAGGGGGCGCTATAATAAATTAGGGGGCGCTATAAATGGTGAGAGGGTGCTATAATAAATGAGGGGGTGCTATAAATGGCGAGGGGGCGCTATAATAAATGAGGGGGCGCTATAAATGGTGAGGGGGCGCTATAATAAATGAGGGGGCGCTATATTAAATGAGGGGGTGCTATAAATGGTGAGGGGGCGCTATAATAAATGAGGGGGCGCTATAATAAATGAGGGGGCGCTATTAATGGTGAGGGGGCGCTATAATAAATGAGGGGGCGCTATTAATGGTGAGGGGGCGCTAAAATAAATGAGGGGGCGCTATTAATGGTGAGGGGGCGCTATAATAAATGAGGGGGCGCTATAAATAGTGAGGGGCGCTAGAATAAATGAAGGGTGCTATAAATAGTGAGGGGGCACTATAATAAAAGAGGGGGTGCTATAAATGGTAAGGGGCGCTATAATAAATGAGGGGTGCTATAAATGGTAAGGGGGCGCTATAATAAGTAAGCGGCATTATAAATGGTAAGGGGGTGCTATAATAAATGAGGGGGCGCAGTTAGCCATTAGACAAAGATGGGCATTTTTATTGTGAGGGCAGAAAGGGGTATTAATAGTAGTAATAATAATAATATTCTCTAGGTTCCCCTAAACAGCAGTCACAGTCCCTTTCTGCCCCCACTTGACAAAATATCCATATTTATTGTTTTTTTTATTTTCTAAGAGGCAAAAAAGGGCATTATTGCTAGGCAAGGGCGGAGAGGTGGGCACTGTTAAGGTGTGGTTCCTAAAGGGGGCGCTGTTACATGTGGTGTACTGTGTGGATAACTATACTTTATACTTATGGCACCATTATATCTGGAATGCAGTATTTGGGGGTCTGTGCACCATTAGGGAGCAGTAACACAGAAGTGGGGGTGCAGCAGGACGTAATGCCGGTCTCTGTATTGTGCCTATTCTGCACCGTCTGGGGGCATTGGGGGCATTGATCAGTAATGTCTGTGCCTTGTACAGACAGATCATTGGTAGCTGGTAATATTTCATTCCATAACAGTATGGCAGTAATGTGTGATCACTGTTTGGCGGTATTATTTGCTCCTGGTATAGCAGCATTATTGATGATATTGGACTTTGCAGAGGAGATTTTATTTTATTCAGTAATAGTAAAGTTAAATTAGTCACTATATAGCAGTAATGACAGTGGAAATGGTGTGGCAGTATTATTTTAGATGTGTATATAAGTATTGTTGTTAAATTGGATGTGTAATTGTTGTTATTCACTAACAGTATGTGGTCATGGTGTGGCGGTATTGACTTGAATGTGTATATTGGTATTATTGATAACATTGGTCTTTGTGTAGTGGTGTTAATGGAACTGGTCATGGTGTGGCAATATTATTTGGGCCTTGTATAGCGGTATTCTTGGTAATACTGGTCTTTGCATAGTCGGATTCATTCAATAACAGTACGGCGGTAATAGTTAATCCCTGTATGGCAGTATTATTTGCGCCTTGTATAAAGGTATTATTGGTAATACTGGTCTTTGTATACCGAGTTGTGTGTGTCTTTTTGAGATGGGGAAACAGCTCTCCTTGTCTGAACACTGTATGGATTAAATTAAATGATCTGGACTGACATTCTGCTGTTTGGCCACAAGATGTCGCTGTTTCCTAAACTCAGCTACAGATTGCAGATATTTCTATATTCATGAGAGGTGGAGTTGCACACAGAACCTGGAGAAGAAAGGGAGCAGCCATCTTAGAGGGAGCTGAGACTGAGGAACTGTGTGAGCAGAGGAGCAGACGGCATCAAGGTGTGGGGGCATACCTCAGTGACCAGAGCTGCAGCTAAGTGAAGCTGATTGTGTCCAAGACCCTGATCCGAAACGAGGATAGCTTCCAGGAATGCTGATGAAAGCTGAGGAGCAAAGCCACATACACTGCGGTGCCGCATGCTTGTTGGAGAGGTATTTGTTCGGTTCCGAGTCACCAGCGGATGCAGAACAGACCCGGGTCGGTAAGATCGTGCACGCACCACATCACAGTGTAATGGGACCAGGCCTGTAGTTTGCAAGGACTCCATAACTTAAAAGGGACATTTCACATTGGAGAGCTGATAAACTTCCCACAAACTCAAGCCAGGCTGGCGTTTTGCTCAGAAGGAATACTCAGGCCCGTGCTACAGGACCAGTTATGGGAGGGGGAATACTGTAGAGCACTGTAAGATTGTAAGCTGTTGTGCTGCACCGCAGGCTAGCCCCTACCACATACCCATACAGAGGTTCTTTTTTTAAAGGGTAATAACAGGTACGGTGTGGCAGTTTAGTTGTGCCCGCCAGTAGGTAAAGTACCACGCTTTCCTCCTGCATCCATCGGAGGGCGGCGCGCTGTGCAGCACAAGGGTCTCAGCCTTCGGGCTGGGTGTATGTACATTTATTGTGTGTTCCCAGCATTTGTGGTTGTGTTCATTACCACGTTTAAAGGGGTCATCCAATTTCAAGAAACCCCCCCCCGCCACATGTGCCGGGCCTCCCTAGCGTCACCTGCAATGCTAGGGAGGCTCGTCCCCGCCTGCCATTGGCTGCTCCCCCCCGACACCAGATGTTTTCATCTGTATTCAGGGAGAAGCAGCAGCGGTTGCGCTGGGAGCTGGGTAAGTATATTACCAGTGAGGGGCCTGGCACATGTGTGTGTGTGTGGGGGTGGGGTTCTTGAAATTGGATGACCCCTTTAAACGTGGTAATGAACACAACCACAAATGCTGGGAACACACAATAAATGTACATACACCCGGCCCGAAGGCTGAGACCCTTGTGCTGCACAGCGCGCCGCCCTCCGATGGATGCAGGAGGAAAGCGTGGTACTTTACCTACTGGCGGGCACAACTAAACTGCCACATCTTACCTGTTATTACCCCCCCCCCCCCCAAAAAAATGAATCACTGTATGTGCGGTGCAGCACAACAGCTTACAATCTTACAAAGCTCTGCAGGATTCCCCCTCCCATAACTGGTCCTGTCCCACGTGCCTGAGTATTCCTTCTGAGCAAAATGCAGCCTGGCTTAAGTTTGTGGAGATTTTATCAGCTCTTCAATGTAAAATGTCACTTTAAAGTCCTTGCAATGAACAGTAGTAACACTTGTGGCCTGACACAAACAGAAATCCTATCTAACGAACTACAGGCCTGGTCTCAGTCTCTAGGCGCCAACACTGTAATGAGGTGCGTGCACGATCTTACTGACCCGGGTCTGCTCTGCCACCGCTGGTGACTCTGAACAGAACAAAATGCCTCTCCAACAAGCTTGCGGCACCGCAGTGTATGTGGCTTTGCTCTTCAGCTCTCATCAGCGTTCCTGGAAGCAATCCTCGTTTCTCTGGACAGGATCAGGGTCTTGGACACAATCAGCTTCACTTAGCTGCAGCTCTGGTCACTGAGGTATGCCCCCACACCTGGATGTCGTCGGATCCTCTGCTCTCACAGTTCCTCAGTCTCAGCTCCCTCTAAGATGGCTGCTCCCTTTCCTCTCCAGGTTCTGTGTGTAACTCCACCTCTCATGAATATGGAAATATCTGCAATCTGTAGCTGAGTTTAGGAAACAGCAGCATCTTGTGGCCAAACAGCAGAATGTCAGTCCAGATCATTTAATTTAATCTACACAAACAGGGTTCAGACAAGGAGAGCTGTTTCCCCATCTCACATGTTGGGGGGTACGGACCATAAACCTTGAGGCTTGTGCCCCTGATTTTTTGGGACCCTAGCAATGCCCCTGATAGTGCTGTAGATCAGCTCTGCGGCTCCCTGCCTCCTGTGGGACTGTGTGATCAGAACAATATTTCAGCATTTGGGGCCAGTCTTCATTTTTAGCTTAGCGCGTCATTAGTAAAGTCCCTGAGGACCCCTTTAATAAAGCCTGCTCTGCTCCCTATATCACTCACCTGTGAGGTGGAGCAGATCCTCAGCACCTCTTTGCTGGCCCCTTGAGGTGGAGTGATCCGGTTGAAGAGTCCGGTTCTGAGCCGCGGAGTCGGAACCAGCAACGTTTTACCGGCCTGCAGACAATGGGAAATCAACAAGCCCCACTAGTATCTGGGTTAATGTGCCATCAGAGAGGATTGTGGGTAATGACGTATAAAGGGGAGCCCCAGAGCCGCTTCTACCTGTAGAGCCGCCAGGCGGACACCTTCCAGGGGTTTATCCGGATCCACTTTAATCTCCTTCGCCTGGCTGAAAACCTCCAGAGATGTGACCCTGTGACCGGCCCCGCGGGACGCCTGGGGGAGGGAGCAGAGGGAGGATAGTCACTTACTTGTAGGGTGAGAAATCGTGCGTTCTTCTGCGGAGCGTCCGGATTTATCTTAACCGTCTTCGCCAACTGGAAATCCTGCAAGGTCGTTAACCGCTCACAAGCCTGCGGCGCCCCCTACACACCGAGAGAGGGGTCAGAACCCTGGAGTGCACCCATAGAGGGGGTACAAAGCACAGGAGACCCAAAAGTATGCAGGTAACATGGTAACATAGCACAAATGTGGGAACGCCCTAAGTCACATGGTGGAGGATGAGGGAGTTCATGAGGTCACCGCATAGGAGTGATGTCCAGGGCATTTTTAGTACTCCCTTCCCCATGCTAATGGCATATTTGGATGGACATTACATACAGTTCTACTAAATGGACCGGATAATATAGAACTACATACCTATTATATCAGCAGGGACGTCTCCTCTGATGTAGATGTTCTCTTTCCTCATCTTCTCCATTGGGAGCAGACCGCCATGATGACATCTTTATGCAGTGTCTTGTCGCTGCAGATTTTACCACACAGACATCTTAGGTTCCTCACTTTTCTATCATCCTCCTCCTCCTCCTGGTGCCCCAACAGTGTAATCCTGCTGCTACCTCCAATACTGTGCCCGCTGTGCTCCCTGATGCCCCAAACACTATACTGAAGAAATAAGTGCCACACAGATAGTCCCCCCATAATAAAAGTGTTCCCGAAAGTCCCACCAATAGTAAATCTCTCCCTGAGTGCCCTCATTACTACTAGGCCTCCTACAGTGATAATGCTCCCAGAGACTGCCCCTATTGGTAGTAGTGGCCTCCATATTGTGCCCGATAATAATGCCTCCACAGTACCATAGTGCCCCCAGTAGTGATAAAGCTCTCAAAGTGCCCCAGTAGTAATAAGGCCCCCTAAACTGCCCCAGTAGTAATAAGGCCCCCTTTAGTGCCCCAGTAGTATTAAGGCCCCCTAAACTGCCCTCAGTAGTAATAAGCCCCCCTAAAATGCCCCCCAGTGTTCCCAGTAGTAATAAGGCCCCACAGTGTTCCCAGTAGTAATAAGGCCCCACAGTGTTCCCAGTAGTAATAAGGCCCTACAGTATTCCCAGTAGTAATAAGGCCCTACAGTATTCCCAGTAGTAATAAGGCTCCCTAAAGTGCCCCAGTAGTATTAACCCCTTCACTACCAGTGCCGTACATGTATGGCGCTGGAGCGAAGTGCAAACATGGTGCCCGATTGCGGGGAGAACAGCCTGGCAGATTCATGCTAACGCTAGCCCACTATGCCACCGGAAGTCCTCTCCGGCCCCATTCACTATAACGGGGGTGAGCCAGAGGTCCTTTCACAGCGTGGCAAACAAGCCGAGAGGCGGCCGGACAAAAACCGCAGCGTGCGTATATAAGGCCCCCTACAGTACTCCAGTAGTATTAAGGCCCCCTAACATGCCCCCAGTAGTAATAATGCACCACAGTGTTTCTAGTAGTATTAAGGCCCCCTAAAGTGCCCCCAGTAGTAATAAGACCCCCTAAAGTGCCTCAAGTAGTATTAAAGGCCCCTATAATGCTTTAAGTAGTATTAAAGTCCCCTAAAGTGCCCCAAGTAGTATTAAAGCCTCCTAAAATGCCCCCAGTAGTGATAATGCCCTATAAAGTACCCCAGTAGTACAGTCCTGATCAAAAGTTTAAGACCACTTGAAAAATGGCAAAAAATCCTATTTAGCATGGCTGGATCTTAACAAGGTTCCAAGTGGAGCTTCAACATGCAACAAGAAGAAATGGGAGGGAGACAAAACATTTTTTGAGCATTCAATTTAATGAAAACAACGATTAAACTGAAACAGGCTGTTTCCCCAAAGTTTAGGACCACATGCCTTTAAAAGGCCAAATCTGTGCACAGATGTGGATTCATTGTCATCTTCTGTCAGGTAGTCACACGTTGTGAAGGCAAAAAAACTCTCCCTTTTTGAAGGTGGTCGGGTTGTTGATCTGCATAAGCAGGGTCTCTCACAGCCGCCATCGCTCCTGAGGTGGGACGCAGTAAGACAGGCATTTGGAATTTCTTAAATGATCCTGAGGGTTATGGAACAAAAAAGTCAAGTGGAAGACCCAAAAAATGTCCTCAGCACTGAGCCGGAGGATCCAATTGGCTGTCCGTCAAGACACTGGACGATCCTCGACCCAAATGAAGGCCTTTACTGGTGCTGACTGCAGCCCCATAACCATCAGACGGCATCTGAGACTGAAGGGCTTCAAAAACAAAAAACGTCTTCAAAGACCTCGTCTCCTTGAACGCCACAGAACTGCTCGTTTGGACTTTACAAGAGAGCACCAAACATGGGACATTCAAAGGTGGAAGAAAGTTTTATTCTCTGATGAGAAAAAATGTAACCTTGATGGTTTCCAACGTTACTGGCATGACCAGCAGATCCCACCTGAGATGTTTTCCACGCGCCACAGTTGAGGGGGCACAATAATGGTCTGGGGGGCTTCTTCCTTCAGTGGAACAATGGAGCTTCAGGAAGTGCAGGGGCGTCAAACGGCCGCTGGCTATGTCCAGATGTTACAGAGAGCATTCCTCATGACCGAGGGCCCTCGTCTGTGGGGTAACAGGACAACGCTGCAGTACACAATGCCCGCAGGACAAGGGACTTCTTCCAGGAGAATAACATCACTCTTTTGGCCCATCCTGCGTGTTCCCCTGATCTAAATCCAATTGAGAACCTTTGGGGATGGATGGCAAGGGAAGTTTACAAAAATGGACAACAGTTCCAGACAGTAGATGGCCTTCGTGCGGCCGTCTTCACCACCACTGAGAAATGTTCCCACTCACCTCATGGAAACGCTTGCATCAAGCATGCCGAAACAATAACGGCGGAGCTACTCATTACTGAGCTCATGTTTGGAGGTTGGATTTCTGTTTTGGGGGGTTTAGTTTTTTTTTGGAGGTGTGGTCCTGAACTTTTGATCAGCTGAAAAACAGCCTGTTTCATTTTATTTGTTGTTTTCATTAAATTGAATGCTCAAAAAATGTTTTGAACCTTGTGAAGATCCAGCCATGCTACATAGGATTTTTTGCCATTTTTCAAGTGGTCTTAAACTTTTGATCAGGACTGTATTAAGGCTCCTCCATAAGGGCCCCTTTAGAGCTCCCCATAGTAATAAGCCCTCTAAAATTGCCCAAGTAGTTAAAATGCCCCCTGTAGTGCCCCAGTCGGTATAATGCCCCCTGTAGTGCCCCAGTCGGTATAATGCCCCCTGTAGTGCCCCAGTCGGTATAATGCCCCCTGTAGTGCCCCAGTCGGTATAATGCCCCCTGTAGTGCCCCAGTCGGTATAATGCCCCCTGTAGTACCCCAGTCGGTATAATGCCCCCTGTAGTACCCCAGTCGGTATAATGCCCCCTGTAGTGCCCCAGTCGGTATAATGCCCCCTGTAGTACCCCAGTCGGTATAATGCCCCCTGTAGTGCCCCAGTCGGTATAATGCCCCCTGTAGTGCCCCAGTACTAATAATATCTCTCTACAGGGCCTCAAGTAGTTATATTTAAAGATTAGCGAATCGAAGTTGACGAAGTGGAATTTGATCCGAATTTCAGGAAAAATTTGATTCGCACCGAATCCAAATTTCCTGACGCTTTGTGGTAATGAATCACATTTTTTCCTAGAATGACTGCTGCACGTGTGAGGACATGGAGCAAGGAACTCTGGGAAGGCGGGATCACCCACAATGCCATGCATGCAGCCAATCAGCAGCCAGCCAGCCCTGTGATGTCACAGGCCTATAAATAGCCTCAGCCACCTTGGATTCTGCCATTTTCCAGTGTACTTAGTGCAGGGACAGACGTCAGCAGGCGCTAGGGACAGTGCGAGGAAAGAGTTGAAAACTTTTATTTTGCTGCATAGAAGTTCAGGGAAAGGATAGGGAGGAATCCTTCCACAGCGTTTATGTAGAACAGGCTTCAGTCGGGGAGGTTACAGTCTGGGTAATAGGAACAATCCTATTACACCTTGCTGCACTGACTGCGGATCCACATTGCCATTATACAGCTCTGTAATTCCAGCAAACCGTTCTGGTTATTGGGGTGCAAGTGCTGAGTGATACCGGCATTAACAGGGGTTATTACAAGGGAATATTTCTATGTCTTATTTGCCCTTGTGCGGTGCAGTTATATGTTCTAAAGCATTTTTTGGCTTGTATTAGTGGGGGAAAAAAGGGCTTATTAGCCGTTGTGCGGTGAAGTGAGAAAATTACAGACTTTTTGGGGTGTATTAATTTCATAGAAACCAAGAATGTGTCGGCAGATAAGAATAAAAGAAAGTGACTAAACATGTCAAAGAGGTTACACCCCTATAAGAAGCGCCAAAACCCAAAAGTGTATCAGAGAAAAAAACAACAAAGTGATCCAAAGATTATTAGCTAAAAATGAAGGCTGGGTGTCCACCCTAGTACAAGGTGACTCGAGGAGAAGGGGGGAGTCGGTGAACAATAAACACACTACTAGAGCACACCTATAATAACAGTATATAATCACATATAGGTTATTATATGCATATGTCTATCTGTACCTTCTCCTGATGAAGGGGTTTGCATACCCCGAAACGCGTTGAGCCTTTTTTATGAGCCATTTTTCTACATTAAAGAAGCCAAAGCCTTCAGCAATATTACTGGGGTGAAGCCTTTTTTCCATACTGGGCAACTATCAGTTTTGAAGACTCTACAGGAGCTCCTGGCCGGGGGGTTATTGGTCCATGCTGGTGTCTTGAGTTTATCCAGCTGGCCACCCCCCGTGAAGTGAGTTGATTTTTATCTTTGGTTATACCTTTATATGGTTAATATATGTGATTAATTTCACTAACTGTGATTATAGGTGTGCTCTAGTAGTGTGTTTATTGTTCACTGACTCCCCCTTCTCCTCGAGTCACCTTGTACTAGGGTGGACACCCAACCTTCATTTTTAGCTAATAATCTTTGGATCACTTTGTGGGGGTGTAGGAGCAGTTCCAGCTCCATCTGCAGCAACTTGAGTCTAGAGTCACTGATGAGCAGCATTCTTTACCCGCATAGTGAAGAAACTACTCACCAGCAGCAGCTAGACCTGGAGCAGGACCTGGACCAGCACCCTGCCACCCTACATTAAAGATCCGCTGGACTACTGGGCAGCCAAACTGGATTTCTGGTTGCAACTGGCAGAGTTTGCCGTGGAAAAGCTGTCCTGCCCGGCCAGTAGTATGGCATCAGAGCGGGTATTTAGTGTGGCAGGAGCCTTAGTTACCCCAAGAAGAACTCACCTGTCCACCCAAAATGTGGAGAGACTGACCTTTGTCAAGATGAATCAGGCGTGGATCAGCCAGGATTTCCACCCACCAATGCCTGATACATCAGACTAGATCATCCATGGTGCCACACCAACACTTTGACAAAAGAGCCCGGTTTCTTCTGGCTACCTGGCTCAGCTACTATGATGCTGCCAGCAGCCTGATGCCACACATCTGATGCCAAGTGCTTCTTCTTTCACCCACCATCTTCAGCTGGTACTAGTATTGCCACCCACCTCCCTACTGTCATCGAGTCACTCTGTGGTCTCCTGATGTTGCTGCCACCTCTACACTATGCCACCCTGCCACCCTGTGGCCTCCTCCTGATGCTGCTGCTGCCACCTCCACACTATGTCACTATGCCACCCTGTGGCCTCCTCCTGATGCTGCTGCTGTCACCTCCACACTGTCATTGTGCCACTCTGTGGTCTCCTCATGCTGCTGCCACCTCCACACTGTCCTTGTGCCACCCTGTGGCCTCCTCCTGATGCTGCTGCTGCCACCTCCACCCTCTGTCATTGTCCACTCCGTGGCCTCCTGATGCTGCTGCCACCTCCACACTGTCATTGTGCCACCCTGTGGCCTCCTCCTGATGCTGCTGCTGCCACCTCCACCCTCTGTCATTGTCCACTCTGTGGCCTCCTGATGCTGCTGCCACCTCCAGACTCTGTCATTGGGCCACTCTGTGGACTTCTCATGCTGTTCCCACCCTCCCCACTTCATGACTGGGCCATTATTTTGCCTTTCGGCCTGGCTGACATCATCATTGACCCTTCTTCTGATCTGTCGGAAGGAAGGAAAAATGAGACTCAAAACGGATCCTGTCTAACAGCTGTAAGGCCTGTATGACATGGTCTCTGTTTTGCATCAGAATTGGCTTATGATTTCGTAGCCAAAAGCAGGAGTGGGTACAAAACACAGAAGACATGCAAATATTCCATTTACGTGTCATCTCTGTTTTAGATCCACTCCTGCTTTTTTTGGCTTTAGCAATACTGATGGATTACTGACTGAGTGAAGGCGGATGCTCCACGGACAGGATTAGTTTTTTGGGGGTTATTGTTCTGACAGATCAGAGGAAGGGCAAAATAATCAGTGACGTCACCACAGACTTACTGCTGACCCCCTCTCCACTCTGTCGGGGGCTCTACTTGTATAAGGGGTTAATAGAACAGGTTCTGTAGACATCTATGTGGAATCAGCTGATGACGGTGTAATAGGAGTGCGCTTCTTCTTGGCGCTAACATCGACCTGTAAGGCTGAGTTCATACTGGAATTATTTGGTCAGTTTTGTCCCTGTGACTGCCCAAATAAGTGAAGTGTGCAGTGATTCTAAGAGCGACGCCTGTCATCTGCATGTCATACGGACTCACAGTATTATCTCACTATCACAGCAGACTATGTGTGTTACTGCAAGGCACAGTGTTCTGCACCACTATACAGGCACAGTGTTCTACACCACTATACAGGCACAGTGTTCTACACCGCTATACAGGCACAGTCTTCTACACCGCTATACAGGCACAGTGTTCTACACCGCTATACAGGCACAGTGTTCTACACCGCTATACAGGCACAGTGTTCTACACCGCTATACAGGCACAGTGCTCTACACCACTATACAGGCACAGTGTTCTACACCACTATACAGGCACAGTGTTCTACACCGCTATACAGGCACAGTGTTCTACACCACTATACAGGCACAGTGTTCTACACCGCTATACAGGCACAGTGTTCTACACCGCTATACAGGCACAGTGTTCTACACCACTATACAGGCACAGTGTTCTACACCCCTATACAGGCACAGTGTTCTACACCACTATACAGGCACAGTGTTCTACACCACTATACAGGCACAGTGTTCTACACCGCTATACAGGCACAGTGTTCTACACCGCTATACAGGCACAGTGCTCTACACCACTATACAGGCACAGTGCTCTACACCACTATACAGGCACAGTGCTCTACACCGCTATACAGGCACAGTGTTCTACACCCCTATACAGGCACAGTGTTCTACACCACTATACAGGCACAGTGTTCTACACCACTATACAGGCACAGTTTTCTACACCGCTATACAGGCACAGTGCTCTACACGACTATACAGGCACAGTGCTCTACACCGCTATACAGGCACAGTGCTCTACACCGCTATACAGGCACAGTGCTCTACACCGCTATACAGGCACAGTGCTCTACACCACTATACAGGCACAGTGCTCTACACCACTATACAGGCACAGTCTTCTACACCGCTATACAGGCACAGTCTTCTACACCACTATACAGGCACAGTCTTCTACACCACTATACAGGCACAGTGTTCTACACCGCTATACAGGCACAGTGTTCTACACCACTATACAGGCACAGTGTTCTACACCGCTATACAGGCACAGTGTTCTACACCGCTATACAGGCACAGTGTTCTACACCACTATACAGGCACAGTGTTCTACCCCACTATACAGGCACAGTGTTCTACACCACTATAAAGGCACAGTGTTCTACACCGCTATACAGGCACAGTGTTCTACACCGCTATACAGGCACAGTGTTCTACACCAATATACAGGCACAGTGTTCTACACCACTATACAGGCACAGTGTTCTACACCGCTATACAGGCACAGTGTTCTACACCACTATAAAGGCTCTCTGCAGCCAGGAAATAGACGTTTTTTAAAGTGATTCGCCCACGAATAAATTCGTATTGAACTGAAATTTTTCCGAAAATTCGGTGAACCAGCAAAATCGAATTTCTGAGAAATTCTCTCATCTCTAGTTATATTGCTCCAAAAGTGGAAGAAAAAAAACTAACAAAATACTCACCTGAGTGTCGCCCCATGCTTCAGTCTGCCCCTTTGCGCCTGCCCTGCCTTCTAGGCTTCAGGTCTAGTGGCCTATGAGAGTGAACGGCAGGGAACCATTGGTTCTAATGGCTGCTGCGCTATTCAAATGAGGACTGCAATACAGTTGCACGGTGGTCACTACTTTCGGGGCCCTGGACAAAACATGCCCGGGCTCAAGCCCCAAATATTTTGGCCTACAAACGACCCAGCAGGTGGCCCACTCCAGCATCAGCCTAGCCCGGCCCTAGTGACGTCACAGCCCCCTAGTGGTGGTGGAGGGGCTCAAATCTTTAATATCAAACAGAATTAAAACCCAAGTTCTACAGGTCTGTAATACTTAGACCCCTTGCAGACGAGCGTGTGCGGATTAGGTCTGGATGCGTTCAGTGAAAAATGTGCGATTTCACAAACAAAGTCATTCAGTTTTTTCTGCGATCGCGTTCAGTTGTTTAGTTTTTATCGCGCGGGTGCAATGCGATTTAATGCGTTTTTTCACGTGCATGATAAAAAACTGAATCTCTTAGCAACCATCCGTGAAAAACTCATCGCATCCGCACTTTCTTGCGGATGCAATTTTCATGCAGCTCCATTGACTTCTATGGGGCCAGCGTTGCATGAAAATCGCAGAATATAGAGCATGCTGCGATTTTCACACAACGCAAAAGTGATGCGTGAAAACCAGCGCACATGTACACAGACCTATTGAAATGGCTGGGTCCGGATTCCGTGTGGGCGCAAATCGTTCGCATCACGCATTGCACCCGCACGGAATACTCGCTTGTGTGAAAGGGGCCTTAGAGCTTTAGTTCCTCACCATTTCTGCTTGCTGTCAGTGATTTGAACATTCTTGTTCTCATGCAGAGGTGAAACATCCATACTGGCCCACTGAATGCTCACAGCTGAGAGTCTGTTACAATTGTATCCAATATAGGTAAACTCATGGTTCTCATCATCTGTTGCTACAATGTATCAGCACAAGTAAAATGTATCAATCTAGAGTCCAGACTATTTTCTGGATACATTTGTAACCAACTTTCTGCTGTGTGAGCAGGACAGGGGCAGGATGGGTTTTAATTTCTTATGGGAGTAACCTCCTGTTTGCACTTGTACCTTGAAGTTGGGGATGCGGTGGTGAACCGGGCGCGGGAAATCGGCCAGATCATTGTGTTCCATGTAATCCCAAACCTTCTGGCGAATGTCCCATTTACTGCATCCTGGAGAGAGAGAAGATGCAGGAAGGTCACATGATGGCCGGCGGTGGGTGTAGTTACCAGTGGGGACCACAGGGGGCAGTATTACTGACCCTGTCTGAGGCTCAGACGATAGAGAAATAACTAATAACCACAGTAGAGGATCATTTATATATACACTCACCTAAAGAATTATTAGGAACACCTGTTCTATTTCTCATTGATGCAATTATTTAGCCAACCAATCACATGGCAGTTGCTCCGATGCATTTAGGGGGGTGCTCCTGGTCAAGACAATCTCCTGAACTCCAAACTGAATGTCAGAATGGGAAAGAAAGGGGATTTAAGCCATTTTGAGCGTGGCATGGTTGTTGGTGCCAGACGGGCCGGTCTGAGTATTTCACAATCTGCTCAGTTACTGGGATTTTCACGCACAACCATTTCTAGGGTTTACAAAGAATGGTGTGAAAAGGGAAAAACATCCAGTATGCGGCCGTCCTGTGGGCAAAAATGCCTTGTGGATGCTGGAGGTCGGAGGAGAATGGGCCGACTGATTCAAGCTGATAGAAGAGCAACGTTGGCTGAAATAACCACTCGTTACAACCGAGGTATGCAGCAAAGCATTTGTGAAGCCACAACACGCACAACCTTGAGGCGGATGGGCTACAACAGCAGAAGACCCCACCGGGGACCACTCATCTCCACTACAAATAGGGAAAAGAGGCTACAATTTGCACGAGCTCACCAAAACTGGACTGTTGAAGACTGGAAAAATGTTGCCTGGTCTGATGAGTCTCGATTTCTGTTGAGATATTCAAATGGTAGAGTCCGAATTTGGGGTAAACAGAATGAGAACATGTATCCATCCTCTGATGGCTACTTCCAGCAGGATAATGCACCATGTCACAAAGCTCCAATCATTTCACATTGGTTTCTTGAACATGACAATGAGTTCACTGTACTAAAATGGTCCCACAGTCACCAGATCTCAACCCAATAGAGCACTTTGGGATGTGGTGGAACGGGAGCTTCGTGCCCTGGATGTGCATCCCTCAAATCTCCATCAACTGCAAGATGCTGTCCTATCAATATGGGCCAACATTTCTAAAGAATGCTATCAGCACCTTGTGGAATCAATGCCACGTAGAATGAAGGCAGTTCTGAAGGCAAAAGGGGGTCCAACACCGGATTAGTATGGGGGCACTAATAATTCTTTAGGTGAGTGTAGATTATCACTATGTACTTGTGTTACTATGTAAGGCCTCATGCACACGGCCATTGTTTGGTCCGCACCCGAGTCACATTTTTTGCCGCTCGGATGCGGACCCATTCACTTTAATGGGGCCCACAAAAAATGTGGACAGCACTCCGTGTCTGCTCCGTTCTGTGGCCCTGCAAAAAATAAAAATAATAATATAAAAATAGAACATGTCCTATTCTTGTCCCTTTTGCGGATAAGAATAGGCATTTCTATAATGGGCGACCCATTCTGTTCCGCAAATTGCAGAGCACATATGACCAGCATCCGTGTTTTGCTCTGTCCTAATGCATTTCTATGGGCACAAATAACAGCTCCGTTTTGTTCTGTTATGTGTGACGGGAAAAAAAGTCCTGTTATATTCCATTATAAAGGAACAGAACGGAATTACTAACGCTGATACAAACCCGCCCTTAGGCTACATTCACACGTCCGTGGTGTGTTGCGGACCTGCAAACTGCGGGTCCGCAACACACCAGCCCGTCACCCCAATAGAAATGCCTATTATTGTCCGCAAGCTGCGGACAAGAATAGAACATGCTCTATCTTTTTGCGGAGCTGCGGACCCAACATCGGGGCCGCGCTCCGCAATTGCGGCTGCAGACAGCACACTGTGAGCTGTCCGCATCCATTCCGTCCCCATAGAGAATGAATGGGTCCGCACCCGTTCCGCAAAATTGCGGAACGGGTGCGGACACATTTTGCGGACGTGTGAATGGAGCCTAACTACGTAACTATATCACTATGTCCTTGTGTTACTATTAGGAATGAGCGAATCTACTTCTGATGAAACATCCGAAGTCGATTCGCATAAAACTTTGTTTGAATACTGTACAGAGCGAGCCCTCCGTATAGTATTAGAATGTATTGGCTCAGATGAGCCAAAGTTATTACTTCGCGAAGTCTCGCAAAGAAAAATTTATTTCTACGGAACAGAACCAGAGTTTGGGAAAAGGTTTTTAACAGTAGAAATACATTTTTGAAGTTATTACCTGAAGTCTCATGAGATTTCACGAAGTAATAACTTCGGCTCATCTGAGCCAATACATTCTAATAATGTACCGTAACCGAGGGCTCGCTCCGTGCAGTATTCAGGCTGGGTTCACACTTGAGCGTTTTACAGCGCGTTTGAACGAGCTGAAAAACGCCCTACGCTCAAACAAGTTCTTGAGCTTCTTTGGGGCGTTTTGACGCGCGTTTGTGGCCATAGGACACTGCAGTCAATCACACAAACGCGCGTCAAACGCGCCTTTACTATTGCAAAAAACGTGCATAAAAACGCGCGACAAAAACGCGCATATCAAATACGCTCAGGTCTGAACCCAGCCTCAAAGTTTTAATGCGAATCGATGTTTCATCCGAAGTCGATTTACTATATTACTATATCCATATGTTACTATGTTACTATATCACTATGTCCTTGTGTTACTATGTTACTATATTACTATGTCCATGTGTTGCTATGTTACTATATCACTATGTCCTTGTGTTACTATGTTACTATATCCTTGTGTTACTATGTTACTATATCACTATGTCCATGTGTTACTATGTTACTATATCACTATGTCCATGTGTTACTATGTTACTATATCACTATGTCCTTGTGTTACTATGTTACTATATTACTATGTCCATGTGTTGCTATGTTACTATATCACTATGTCCTTGTGTTACTATGTTACTATATCCTTGTGTTACTATGTTACTATATCACTATGTCCATGTGTTACTATGTTACTATATTACTATGTCCATGTGTTACTATGTTACTATATCACTATGTCCTTGTGTTACTATGTTACTATATCCTTGTGTTACTATGTTACTATATCACTATGTCCTTGTGTTACTATGTTACTATATTACTATGTCCATGTGTTACTATGTTACTATATCACTATGTCCTTGTGTTACTATGTTACTATATCCTTGTGTTACTATGTTACTATATCACTATGTCCTTGTGTTACTATGTTACTATATTACTATGTCCATGTGTTACTATGTTACTATATCACTATGTCCTTGTGTTACTATGTTACTATATCCTTGTGTTACTATGTTACTATATCACTATGTCCATGTGTTACTATGTTACTATATCACTATGTCCTTGTGTTACTATGTTACTATATCACTATGTCCTTGTGTTACTATGTTACTATATCACTATGTCCTTGTGTTACTATGTTACTATATCACTATGTCCTTGTGTTACTATGTTACTATATTACTATCTCCATGTGTTACTATATTACTATATCCATATGTTACTATATAACCATGTCCTTGTGTTACTATGTTACTATATCACCATGTCCATGTGTTACTATGTTACTATATCACTATGTCCTTGTGTTACTATGTTACTATATCACTATGTCCTTGTGTTACTATGTTACTATATCACTATGTCCTTGTGTTACTATGTTACTATATTACTATCTCCATGTGTTACTATATTACTATATCCATATGTTACTATATCACCATGTCCATGTGTTACTATGTTACTATATCACTATGTCCATGTGTTACTATGTTACTATATCACTATGTCCATGTGTTACTATGTTACTATATCACTATGTCCATGTGTTACTATGTTACTATATCACCATGTCCATGTGTTACTATATCACTATGTCCATGTGTTACTATGTTACTATAGCACCATGTCCTTGTGTTACTATGTTACTATATCACCATGTCCATGTGTTACTATATCACTATGTCCATGTGTTACTATGTTACTATATTACTATATCCATATGTTACTATAGCACCATGTCCTTGTGTTACTATGTTACTATATCACCATGTCCTTGTGTTACTATGTTGCTCTGTCCCGCTGTATGCGGTATATGTGCTGCTCACCAGCTCGGACTCGGGTGGCAGGCTCCATGTTCTGCTGCACATTCCACGTGTCTGCGCTGAGTCTACAGTGGCCTGAAGAGGTCAAACTTGTGAGAACTGCACCTCCCTCTGCTCTCATAGCTGCAGGGTACTGGCTTATATACTCTTCACATGCAGAGTATCTGCAGCCTTTTACAGGTTCCCATCCGTGCAGTGAATAAAAAGTCCTTGGTGTGAACTGTCCTGTGATGCAGATTTGAAATCTCCAGGTGATTTATGCCACAGACTTCCACCACGGATTTAACCCTTTGCAGTGGATAAGATGAAACCCACATCCACAGTTACTCATTTGTCACATTTTCGGCTGCAGAAACGGCTGTGGATTTCACCCTCTGCATTGCAATTGCTTGTCCCTCATTTCAGGTCAGTTTCTGCTGCGTGTCTGGGGCATCATCCCGTTGAAAGAGGGCACCTGCCATTAGGGGCCACTGCTGCTGTGAAGGGGGGTCTGTCTGTACAGGACCCAGAGCCTCACACTGCCTTCGCTGGCTTGTCTTCTTCTCATAGTGCACCTGGTGCCATCTCTTCCCCAGGTAAGTGATGTAACCTGATTCCTCAGACCAGGCCGCCGTCTTCCAACGGACGCGGATGCCAAACAGTGCATTTTCCGATTTTTCCACTGACCCATTGAAAGTCAATGGGTCCGCGGAAAAAAACGGAAAACGGAACAACGGCCGCGGATGCACACAACGGTCGTGTGCATGAGGCCTCGCTGGGATCCTTACGCTTGCTCATTTTCCAGCTTCCAATAGATTGAAGGGTATTCCGGTAGGCACTAGTTAGCTCCTCTCCACAGCATGGGGGCTATCAGATTGGTGGGGGTCCTACCTCTACGACCCGCACTGATCACAATAACTGGGGCCCTGTAGGCCCTGAAGGCCCCATGCTGCTCCCCTAAAAGGAGCGGAGTGGCCGGTCGCAGCCGCTCCATTCATGTCTATGGGAGTTTCGGAGATAGCCATCCAGTACTCCGGAATCTGCAGAACTCCCATAGACATGAATGGAGCGACTGCGCACTTGTGGGACTGGCTCCTCCAGTCACTTATGGGAAGCAGCAAGGGGTCCGTAAGGGGTATGGGCCCCTGTTCTTGTGATCAGTGGGGGTCCCAACGGTAGGACCCCCACCGATCTGACAGTTATGCCCTATTCTGTGGATAGGGGATAGCTCGTACCTACCGGAATATCCCTGCCTGACTCTACCCTCCCTCCCTTCCCATAACCCATGTTCTCAGGGCACCTCTCAGTGGTTTTATTGTTGTGGTTGATCAGGATGCCCAACCTGTGGCCCTCCAGTTGTAAAACTATGACTCCCACCATGTCCTGCTGTAGGCTGACTGGGCATGCTGGGAGTTGTAGTTTTACAATAGCTGGAGGGCCACAGGTTGGGCATCACTGCTTTAGGCCCCCTACACACGAACGTGTGCGCCCCGTGGTCGTGGTGCGGCCAGCAAAATGCGGGCCACAATGCACGAGCACAGTCCATGGGGCAGCCGCAGCGGATCGCGGACCCATTCACTTGAATGGGTCCGCGATCCGGCTGTTCCGCAAAAAGATAGGACATGTTCTATCTTTTTGCGGAACGGAAGTACGGGAGGAAACCCCACGGAAGCGCTCCATAGTGTTCCGTTCCATGCTTCCATTCCGTACCATTCCGCATCTCCGGATTTGCGAACCCATTCAAGTGAATGGGTCCGCATCCGTGATGTGGAATGCCCACGGAACGGCACCCGTGTATTGCGGATCCACAATACGGCAACGGGAAGCACACGTTTGGTGCAGGGGGCCTAAGGGTGAAGCATGGCTTGGAGCAGAGCTTTTAAATCTTCCATACTGATATCTGGCACTAGATGGCGCTACAGACTGACCTCTGCCTGCCATAGACTGAGAGGAGCCTGATATACCATGGACTCCTATACCCCACCCTGGACATGTCCCCATCCCCCAACCCTACCCAATTATTTCCCACTTGCTTTGGCAATGCTAAAATGTATTTACTCCTGACAATAAAGCTTATGTGATCTGACTGATCCATCCCTGGAGTCCCCGGCTCTTGGCAATGTCTGACTATGGTCTGTAGCCCCATAGGACATCTAGAACACAACTTCTCTGCGCTCCCAGCAGCCACCAAACACCAGGCCCATCGCAATGCTCTTCCAGTTTAGTTCACCACTTGGACCTTGCCCGATATTCAGCCATGGATTATAATGTGTCTGACAAGTGTTATCCAATAAAACGAGTTAAAAAAGATGTCCTAGGAGGGGGTGCTCCAACTCTGGACGCCCTGCAGAGCGAAGAGCAGCTGGAAACCGTCATCAGCGTCTACATAGTGATGTCATACAATGCACTGTCTGTACTAATGCCCTCAACAAAATGTTATACAATACTCATATAACAACGCTATTCAGTACCATGGGCGTTGCTGGGCCCCTGATGTTTTGTCCCAGGCCCCGAATGTCCTGCCTGCCAGCTAGATACAACTGTAAGTCCTCAGGACGGCAATACAATTACATCTAATGCAGTAGAAGATCTGAAGGACCTGTGGTGACATCACAGGTCATGTGACCAATAAAACAGGCAGTGGTTGAGAAGGACCTGCCATGATGTCACCATCATGTGACCAGTGCGGGAGAGGACGGCAGTGAAGAGGAGAAGTCCTGGGGGAAGAAGCTGTGGTGATGTCTGCTACATGAGGAGAGGCAGAGCAATGCTGGGAGTTGTGGTTATTTAACTGGGACTGTGTGTTAGGGCTGAAGGGAGGGATGTTATTTACATGGAACTATGTGTTGGAGAGGGCTGGGGAGGGGGTCATGTTATTTACATGGGACTGTATGATGGAGGGGGCTGGGGAGGGGGTCATGTTATTTACATGGGACTGTATGATGGAGGGGGCTGGGGAGGGGGTCATGTTATTTATATGGGACTGTATGTTGCAAGGGGCTGGGGAGGGTGGGATGTTATTTACATGGAAATGAATGTTGAGGGGCAATTTTATTTACATGGGACTGTATGTTGAGGGGGTGATGTTTACATGGGATTGCATGTTGGAGGCGGCTGGGGAGGGGGTGATATTATTTACATGGGGCTGTATTTTGGAGGGGGCTGTAGATAGAGAGGGATGTTATTTATATTGGGCCCAGGGCCAGAGGGGGCCCGGTCTTAGTTGGGATCATCTCCTCTTCTACTGGAGGTGAACACTTGGTCAGGACTTTACCCTCTAAAACAGGGATGGTCTACCTGCAACTCTCCAGCTGTTGCAAAACTACAACTCCCAGCATGCCCGGACTGCCTACAGCTGGGCATGGTGGCAATTGTAGTTTCACAACACCTGGAGCCCCGGAGGTTGCAATCCAACTTTTAGCAAATGAGGCAGTTGGAAAAATGGCCCACGGGTGATTGGAAGGGGTTTAGGCGGAAACCCGTCTGTCCTGTGGGGGGCCCGATCTGATCCTTGCTATGGGGCCCTTACTTCTCTATGTACGCCACTGTATGGGACTGTATATTGGAGGGGGCTGGGGAGATGGTGTGATGATATTTACATGGGACTGTATGGTGGAGGGAGGAATATGACTACAGGGGACATTACAGGCGTTCTTATTACTACTGGGGGCTCTATAGGAGGGACTTATAGATCCGCATTATTTCTACTGAGAGCACTGTGGGGGTCTTATTACTACTGAGGGGTCTGTAGGGAGCTTTATTACCACTGGGGGAACAATAGGGGCCTTATTTCTACTGGGGGCTCTGTGAGGGCATTATTAATACTCACTCTGCAGAGATGAGGAGCGGGTGGGAGAAGATGTCCGGACCGAAGGCAGAAGATGATGAGAAGATCTACATTGGAGGCACCGGATGTGAGAGGTAGGTGCTGCTCTATAGCGAGTACAGCAAAGTGCGGGGTGTGGGGGGAGGGGGCGACTTAGAGAACTGGGCCAAATTCATTGGGGCTTGAGCTGCGGATCTTTTGAGACCCTAGCAACGCCCCTGCCTTTAGGATACTACCGTACAATATCTGTATAATACTACCGTACAATATCTGTATAATAGTACTACACAATGCCTACGAAATACAATTATACAGTGCTTATGTAATATTACCATACAATGTCCATCTTATACTGCCATATAGTGCCTACATAATACTACCATACAATATCTATATAATACTACTACACAATGCCTACAAAATACTACTATATAGTAATACAGTACATAGTACAGTATAGTAGTACAGTGCTTATGTAATATTACCATACAATGTCCATATAATACTGCCCTATAGTGCCTACATAATACTACCATACAATATCTATATAATACTTCTACACAATGCCTACTATATAGTAGTACAGTATAGTAGTACAGTGCTTATGTAATATTACCATACAATGTCCATATAATACTGCCATATAGTGCCTACATAATACTACCATACAATATCTATATAATACTTCTACACAATGCCTACTATATAGTAGTACAGTATAGTAGTACAGTGCTTATGTAATATTACCATACAATGTCCATATAATACTGCCATATAGTGCCTACATAATACTACCACAAAATGTCCATGTGATATTCCCATACAATACCTATTTAATACCACCATAGAATATCTATATAATACTACCACACAATGTCCACATAATCCTACCATACCATGTCCATATAATACTGCCACATAATGTCCATGTAATACTGCCCTACAGTGCCTACATAATACTACCATACAATGTCCATATAATACTGCAAAAAAAGATGCATTTTGCAGACAAGGACAGACATTGTTACAACAGATCCACCCCCAAAAAAACGGATAAAACATGGATGTCACACGGGCGTCATCCATATTTTTTGTGGATCTGCATTTTGCAGACCGCAAAATACATACGGTCGTGTGAAGGCACAGAGAGACAGCTGAACCCCTGAAAGGGTTAAAAGCCCAGGAAATGTGTCACAGCCAGAACAAGAAGTCATTTCATACCCTGCAGATTATTACACCTCTGATCCCTCCAGACTTCTGCAGAACATCGCTCTGAGCTCTCCACCAATTGACAGATACATAGCCATATATCCTGCAGATTATTACACCAAAGCCTTTGATTGTGTGGATCACAATAAAATATGGCAAGTTCTTAAAGAGACGGGAGCAGCGGATCACCGAACATGTCTCCTGAGGAACTTGTACGCAGGTCAAGAAGCAACTGTGAGAAGTGCACATGGAAAAACGGATCGGTTCAATATCGGATAATGAGTCCGACGAGGCTGCGTATTATATCACCCTATGTATTTAACTTGTCTGCAGAATATATCATGTGAAATGCTGGACTGGATAAGGCAAAAGCCGGAATTAGAATTGCTGGAAGAAATATGGACGACCTCAGATATGCAGATGATACGACTCTTATGGCGGAAAGCGAAGAAGAATTAAGGAGCCTCTCGATGAGGATGGAAGAGGAGACGTCTCAACATTAAAAAAACTAAGATCTTGGCGTCAGGATCCCCAAATAGGGTATCCCCTGAGAAAGCGACCGCCAAACACGTGTCGGGATCCAGGACTACTTTGGTCTGTATTTTTTGTTTATTGAAATTGTCTCCTGTATGTATTGATCTATTCTCTGGCACTGTGCACTTTATTTTTGGCAGGTTTTTACTGATACCCCTGGCCTGTAGAAGAAATTGTTATGTGTATGCATCATGATTAGTCGTCCTGCGGGCATTGTTCCTGTGAATGTAATGCTGCTAATATATATGTGATTTTTATTCCATTATTTGTTGAATAAAATGTGTTATCTTTGTATTATATATCTGTTGTCTTTGAGTTTTTGGGGTGTATAGATTTTAACCTGCGCAGCATACTACTGCCTGTCTGCTCAAAGCCAGAAAGTGACCGCATGATGTTGTGTCTGTTCTAACAGTGCCACTAGATGGCAGCACCTCCCCTCTCATCCTGCAGAGAGGGCTCATGTCCATTGAGATTCTATGTGTTCGCCCATAGGCGGCGCCCTAATCCCAAGTTAGAATAAGTCACCATTTTAGCAACCTTTCTAGAGGATTTTAGTGTTTTCAGGTTTATTTTTGGACTCAATAAAATGTGGAAAACCCGGGGGAAGGATCTCATAAGAGGCTCCAGGATACAATTACTTGTCCGTATTACTCTACTGGACCAGTACATATTAACCCTTCTATACCCACTTGGTACAAGCCCATGTGATGCCAGGGTCATTCTACATATTGATCTAAGTAAGGGTAGATCATTACTCGGGACATAAGTCTTCAGCCTCTTTAGTCAGGACATAAGTATTCATCCCCTTTACTCGGGACATAAGTCTTCGTCCCCTTTACTTTGGACATAGGTCTTCGCCCCCATTGGCAGTGATTTCAACCTCTAGTCTTCTTGAAGATGAGGCCACGAGGTTCACACCTTGATTTGGGGATTTCCGGCCGTTCTTCTCTGCAGATCCTCTCCAGCTCGGTCAGGTTGGACGGGGGCCGTCGGTGGACAGCCATTGTCAGGTCTCTCCAGAGATGCTCCATTAGGTTCAGGGCTCTGGGGGGCGGCAGCTCTAGGAAGAGTCCTGGTTCTTCTTCCATGTAAGAATTATGGAGACCACTGTGCTCCTGGGCAGAAATGTTTTGTCCTCTTCTCCAGATCTGAGCCTCCGCACAATCCTGTCTCTGAGCTCTACAGGCAGTTCTCTGCTCCTCATGACCTGTTTTTTTGCTCTGATGCATTGTCAGCTGTGAGATCTTATATAGACAGGACTGAACTTACCACATCATGTCCAATCAATAGGAGGAACCAGAGCGCAATGTCAAGTGTCTGAGTAAAGGGTGTGAAGACTTATGTCAAGGAGAAATTTCAGTCTTTCCTTTTTATTACATCTGCAAACATTTCTAAAATGGTGTTTTCATTTTTATTAAGGGGAAATGAATACAGAATGATGGGGAAAACTTGATTTTTATTTTTCTTTTAGCACAAGGAGCAATATAACATAATGTGAAAAAAGTGAAAGGGTCTGAGGATTTCCCGAATGCGTTGTATATGATGATACAGATAATCCATTAGATATTACCTGCAGTCCTATGTAAATTATATAAAATATATGATGATAACTGAGTACAGATAATGCATTAGACCTGCAGTCCTATGTAATATTATATATAATATATGATATCTGAGTACAGATCGTGCATTAGATATTACCTGCAGTCCTGTGTAATATTACATAATGATAATTGAGTACTGATGATGCATTATATATTACCTGCAGTCCTATGTAATATTTATATATGATGATAACTGAGTACAGATAATGCATTGGATATTACCTGCAGTCCTATGTAAATAACATGAAATATATGATGATAACTGAGTATAGATAATGCATTAGATATTACCTGCAGTCCTATGTAATATTAAATATAATATATGATGATAACTCAGTACAGATAATGCATTAGATATTACCTGCAGTCCTATGTATTATTACATATATGAGTACAGATAATGCATTATATATTACCTGCAGTCCTATGTAATATTACATAATGATAATTGAGTACAAATTATGCATTATATATTACCTGCAGTCCTATGAAATATTTATATATATGATGATAACTGAGTACAGATAATGCATTATTACCTGCAGTCCTATATAATAATATTTTTTTGATTACTGAGTGCAGATAATGCAGTCCTATGCAATTACACATAACACAATGTAATTGAAGGGCAGTCCTATGTAATATTACATATAATATATGATAACTGAGTACAGAAAATGCATTAGATATTACCTGCAGTCCTATGTAATATTACATACAAAGATAACTGAGTACAGATAGTGCAGTCCTATGTAATTACACATAACACTGTAACTGAAGGGCAGTCCTATGAAAGCTTCAGATCTCCGATGTTTCTTTTATTATTTTTTATTATTACAAAGTGCAACATAATAAATGTCAATTTACTGCATCAGAAAAGAGGACATTATGGAAATTGCTGGTAATTATCATCGGGTGAATAATAAATAATAAGGGGGGGGGGGGGGCTGCAGTCTGTTTTCTGCTGAGTCTCCTGTGACAGTGTGTCAGCGCAGGAGCCTCATTCAGGTCACTGTGAACTCTTCATCCTAAATCCAGAGACCCCCCCCCCCCCCCAGGACCCCCCCACCACCACCCCCCACCCTGCCGTGTGAAAACACAAAGTGTTACATTAAATAAACGCAGGATCCGGTTACCTGTAATGAGCTGATCCATGTGGAAGATATTACCCTGCAGATACTGGACGGATCCCCAGCGAGGAGAGACTACAATCCTCATCTGTGACGATGATGGGGGTCCTCCTGCTGTCATCCTCATCACAAATAATCGTGTGAATGACCCTATACCGATCGGTTATCCCTGAGAAGGAAATGGCGCAGAGGGGCATACCGCAAAGGTGCGACAAAATATAAAATATCCCAGGCTAAGTCCATAATAATAAAATGTAACATACGTGACTGTGAAGATATAAATTATCACTCGTCACTATACACAGGTTTTCCTTATCATCTTGTCCGGGGAAATCATTAATGGTGACAATAAATCCGACATCACAGGATGGAAAGGAAGATAATAATGTCCCGACATACAATGTATCACGACTGCACAGAAGTATCGGGTCCACGGTAGGGGGCACACAGGCTGGAAAACAGAGGGAATATTAGAGGGGAGAGCTGAAATATAAAAAGATACAAAGTCACGGAGAGATTGTATAAAAAGATGCAGTGTTATAAAGTCAGATGTATAAAAAGATACAATGTTACGGAGATGAGATGAAATATAAAAAGATGCAAAGTTATAATGTAAGATGTCATACAAAATATACCATTTTATGGGGGAGAGATTATATAAAAAGATACAGCGTTATAAGGTAAGAAGAGCTATGCAGACAGGCTGTTACCCATTGTATGAATGTTATTATATTACAGAGATACAGTGTAACTGTCCTACTATGC
This sequence comes from Bufo bufo, assembly GCF_905171765.1. NCBI lineage: Eukaryota > Metazoa > Chordata > Amphibia > Anura > Bufonidae > Bufo > Bufo bufo. Next base: position 147,309,088 of record NC_053398.1, on the reverse strand, counting down.
GGTGATACAATAATATTACAATCCAGAGGTACAGGAGATACATGCTCCATGCACTGATACAATGTAACTATCCAGTAAAGACACAGTGTTACCGTTTTATAACAGTGATATAAATGTGACAGTCCGGAGATATAATGTTTCTGAGATATAATGCTAGAAAAGCAATGTATAGATAATGTGTCACAGCTATTACGTTATGTTACAGAGAAACATTGCTACGAAATTACAGCCCAATGACAGGTTGTTACAATGGCAGACACAATACAATGTTACACTGCAGTGATGTATGTAAATATAATGCAGAGATGTGTATGTTACAATGTATATAAATATAATGTAGGGAGTCGGGACATGCTACAATGTATATAAATATAGTGCAGTGATACATGTTACAATGTATATAAATATAATGTAGGGACATGCTACAATGTATATAAATATAGTGCAGTGATACATGTTGCAATGTATATAAATATAGTGCAGTGATACATGTTACAATGTATGTAAATATAATGCAGGGATGTGTATGTTACAATGTATGTAAATATAATAGAGGGACATGTTACTATGTATATAAATATAATGCAGTGATACATGTTACAATGTATATAAATACAATGCAGAGATGTGTTTGTTACAATGTATGTAAATATAATGCAGGGACATGTTACAATGTGTATAAATATAATGCAGGGACTGTGTATGTTACTATGTATATAAATATAATGCAGTGATACATGTTACAATGTGTATAAATATAATGCAGTGATGTGTATGTTACACTATATAAATACAATGCAGTGACATGGAAGTTACAGTGTATCTAGTTTTGCAGTGACTAGATTTTCGCGTTTTCAGGTTAAAATATGTTCGTTTTGGAGAAATCAAGAAAAAAAAAAGTTGAAACTTTTGAGCTGAAATCCTGTTGACTCCGGATTGGCTGGAAGCTGTGGGAAGGGGCGTGGTTTCCTGAAAGTAAAAGCTTCGGCTCACAGAAAAAAAGTTTGGAAAGTTTTAGCAGAGCTGAGAAGTGGGAGCAGCGAGCGGCCCCTCAGCGGACTCTCTCCGGACCCTCAGCGGACTCTCAGGGGCCCCTGCCGGGGAGGATGCTCCTCAGCTGAATACCTCCCCCGTCTGGACTGTGGAGCTGTCTGCAGCCTGCCCTGCTGGTGCCCAGCTCTGGATTCTGGTGCCCACCTCTGACGCCCCCTGCCCGGCTGGTGCCCGGCTCTGACCCCTGCCCTGTTGGGCCCTGGACAACCCCCGGCCCTGCTGACTTCTGGTGCCCGGGCATCCATGATGCAGGCTCGTTACTCTGTGGCGGACAATGCCCTGGGGGTCGTGCCCTACCTGAGCGAGCAGAACTACTACAGAGCAGCTGGCACCTACAGCACCATGACTGCCCCCATGAGCGTCTACCCCGGGCATGAGCAGTACTCCCCGGGCATGAACAGGTCTTATGGCCCCTACCATCACCACCACCAGCCCTCAGCCCCCAAAGACTTGGTGAAGCCCCCCTACAGCTACATTGCCTTGATCACCATGGCCATCCAGAATGCCCCTGAGAAGAAGATCACCCTGAATGGCATCTACCAGTTCATCATGGACCGCTTCCCCTTCTACCGGGAGAACAAGCAGGGCTGGCAGAACTCCATCAGGCACAACCTGTCCCTCAACGAGTGCTTCGTCAAGGTGCCCAGAGACGACAAGAAGCCAGGGAAGGGCTCCTACTGGACTCTGGACCCGGACTCCTACAACATGTTCGAGAATGGCAGCTTCCTGAGGAGGAGGAGGAGGTTCAAGAAGAAGGATGCCGGCGGCAAAGACAAGGAGGACAGACACCAGAAGGAGCAGGGCAAGCTCCAGAGCCCCAGCATGGACCTGGCCAAGGAGGCCCAGCATGACCACAAGAAGGTCATCATCAAGAGTGAGTCTCCAGAGCTGCCAGTCATCACCAAGGTGGAGAACATGAGCCCCGATGGTGGCAGTGCCATGCAGGACAGCCCCAGGAGTGTGGCCTCCACCCCCTCTGTGTCCACAGAAAGCTCCATTCCTGACCACCACCCATCCAGCAACGGACTGTCAGGCTTCAGCGTGGAGAACATCATGACACTAAGGACTTCTCCTCACGGGGAGCTGAGCCCTGTGTCCTGCCGAACAGGTATGGCCCCCTCCCTGCCCATAACCTATGCCCAAAGCCAGCCCTCCATCTACAGCCAGGCCTGCACCCAAGCCATGGAGGGTGGTGGGAGCTACCAATGCAGCATGAGGGCCATGAGCCTGTACACCAGTGACAGGTCAGGACATCTGTGTGTGCCCACCACCCTGGACGAGGCTGACCACCACAATGGGACAACGTCTCCACTGAACTCCATGAGCCTCAACTCCAGCCAGGAGACTGTCCTGACCTCAGGCCACCACCAACAGCAAGGAGGGGCACCAGGGCAGACCCCCTCTTGGTACCTCAACCACAGTGCAGAGCTCAACCACCTCTCTGGGCACAGCTTCACCCCCCAGCAGCAGACATTCCCCAATGTTAGGGAGATGTTCACCTCCCACCGCCTGGGCATTGAGGGCTCAGCCCTGGGGGACCATCAAGTGAGCAATAATGCCAGCTGCCAGATCCCCTATAGAGCCCCCCCCTCCATATACCGCCATGGCAGCCCCTACTCCTATGATTGCACTAAATACTGACCTCTTCCCCACCAGGACAGCATTCCAGGGGCCAATCATGTGCCTAGGGGCCAACCATGAGTGCACCCCCACCCCATCAAAGACTATTGCAAAATGTAAAATGTGTGAATTTGAGTCCTACAAATCCAGAAAACTCAGAATTACTTGAAAAGTGGAGAAATGGGAATGAAATGTAAGATCGGAGAGAAGAAGCAGATGTGAGATTTGCCCGAATATTATTATAATCTACAGAGAAAATTATAAGGGGCAGAAAATTATAAAGGACGGTCCTAAGTGCTCCCTGAGGGGTTCCTGCCTTCAGAGTCCTTTATATTAATATTTAAAGTTGAGGTCACTGGATTCTTCTGTTACATTGTTGCTGTTTTGTTACATTGTTGCTGAGGTTTTGTCACTTTCTCCTCTTCCTTGTATATAATAATCTGCAGGTTTTGTCTCTTTTTTTATTTTATATTATAGATGAAAATAAGTTTATAATTTATTTTATACCCCCCCCCCCCTCCTATTTCTGTGGTTTATTGTTCTGGTCTCCTTTTATCTTATTATCACCTGAAATAAATCCTTCTTGGTTGCAGCTTCTGGATGGTCACGTGCGCCTCTTATTTATGGGAGGGGCGTGTGGATGTCAGGGTTGTCGGGGGTTGTCGGGGGTTAGAGTAGTCATTATAATGTGTGTATAATGGTCGCCTCCCATGCGATATATTGTATATCACATTCAATATGAACATTTACCCCCCTGCCCCCTGTTGTGGTCGTTTCTGGGCCCTTGGTTGACGGGTCGGCGTCGGGTCATTTATTTTCTTTGTCCAGAAAATGTGAAAAGCTGTAAAATCTATGAGAGCTTCTCCACACAGTTTTTTTTTTTTTTTACTGAAGCTGTGGCCCCCAGGACGAGCCGGGCCCCCGGGTAGTCACTGTGTGCAACCATCTGAGTCCAAAATTACTCGGGGAACAAAGTCTCTTCACCTCCCTGCGCCTTTACTGTGCGACAATATGAACCGAAAATCATATATATATATATATATATATATATATATATATATATATATATATATATATATATATATAATATTATTAATTATTATTATTATTTATTTCTACGCTTTATGGTTTATTATTGTAATAATAATAATAATAATAATAATAATAATAATAATATTTTAAGAATTTTAGGGAAAGGACTCTGACTCCCCCCAGATTCTCAGACATTATATAAAGTGGAGATTATTATAATTTCTGGGTAGAAATGATTCACTATAATCTTTGAGCTGCAGCTGGTCGGAGAATATTATAGAAATAAATTCGGATTATTCATAATTAATATAATAATTTACACTCGGACTCCACATATTTGCGCCATATAAACAGGTCGCTCGGAGACTTTTTCTGTGGTCCCGACATTTGGTCTTTAGGGTCTGTAGAGGTCGGATCCTCCGCTACATATTCCGATCCTTTTTCCTTCACCACAAAATCTGGGTTCGCCCCTGGTGATTGTGCGACATTTCTGAGGGGTAGGCGATGGAAGGGGACAATAGGTGTCACTAGGTGTCAGGGATCATTTTCTTATCATGGGATAAATCTGCGACACAAATGACTCCAGAAGATGGGCTGTGTATGAGGTGTGGTGACGTCACTGCTACATTGTATCTCCTTAGATTAATGTGACCTCCCTGCTGTGAGGAGTCCGGCAGGGTGTCCGGAGGGCAGGAGGATTCTCTCACACATATATTATATCCTTCATGGATTGTTCTAGATATTCTGATTTCCTTCTTTAAAGAAATCATAAATATTCTCAGTAATTTGTGTGGGAAAAATACTAAAAAATTTTCGTACGGAAAAAAGTTTGATCAGTTTGATATTTCTTGAATAGTCAGTTTATTTCTAGAGCAAGGAAATGGCGCAGAATATTCATCATCATCATCATCATCATCATCATCATCACATACAATCTGATAACGGGGTATTTATTACTAATCTGCTGCCTGTTGTCAGGTTGTCAGGGACAGTTGTCCCAAGTATCATAAACACATTAATGTGCCGAGATGGTGAGGGTTGTAGTACATTATACTTTGCGTCCTAGTCCATCTTCTGTTACTAATAATGATGATGATGATGATGATGGGAGTTGTACTCCAATGGCTGCATATAGCACTGCCCCAGCTTCAGAGACTATATATTGTGATCTGAAGAAGATGATGGTGATCAAAGTATTAATAACTATCACCCTCATCATCCTCACCACTTGTACTGTACACAGTCCCCATATCCCGAATTATAGGCCTCTTTCACACGACCTGTTTTTTTCCCATTGCCAGGCCGTTTTTTTACGTTCCGTATACGGTCCATATATGGAACCATTCATTTCAATGGTTCCGCTAAAAAAACGGAATGTACTCCGTATGCATTCGGTTTCCGTATTTCCGTTCCGTTGAAAAATAGAACATGTCCTATTATTGCCCACAAATCACGTTCCGTGGCTCCATTCAAGTCAATGGGTCCGCAAAAAAAATGGAACACATACGGAAATGCATCCGTATGTCTTCCGTATCTGTTCCGTTTTTGCGGAACCATCTATTGAAAATGTTATGCCCAGCCCAATTTTTTCTATGTAATTACTGTATACTGTATATGCCAATACGGAAAAACGGAACGGAAAAATGGAACAGAAACGGAAACACAACTGACACAAAAACGGAACAATGGATCCGTGAAAAACGGACGGCAAAACACTGAAATAGCCATATGGTCGTGTGAAAGAGGCCTTAAGGAGGGAGCTCTCACCCTGGAGCTGACAATCTAATCACATCAGCATATTTATATTGGTGCAATAATCTGCAGGATGGTGTGTGTGTGATAATGGTGGGAGCAGGACCTTGGGGTCTCATATGTTAACCCTTCATGTTCTCAGCCTCTAATAATAATGTTTAGGGTTATATTATGTGATCACATATTATCACCCCCATCATCTTCATAATGTCATCATCACCACCCCCATCATTACTATTAGGCTGGGGCTACACGGCAACATGTGTCACGTGACTTTTTTTGTAGAGTCAATGGTGTCGCACTGCGACTGCGACGCGTCAGTTGCACAAAAATCCAACTTGGATGCATTTGTTGCGACTGTCGTGACCATTGATTGTTATTACAAAAAATGACAAGAATTGACGAGGCACAAGTCGCCGTGTAGCCCTGAACTGATTCTCATCAAGGCTACAAGTCTCAGCAATTAACCCTTGAGTGCATTATGGGGAGTGACGATAACACCCACTTTGTTCTTCTTGAACTACAAATCCCAGAGAGAGTTGCAGAATACCTGGCTCTGCTGACACTTGTAGTTCCCCCGGGACAGGTGCGCTGTGTACACAGAGGGTCTCCGCTGGCTTTACCACCGTATGTGTTTTGCGGTGCGCACAACACTGACCCAAAAAAAATACGGATCACGTTCTTTTGGCATCCGTTTTTTGGCGGATCCATTGTAACAATGCCAATACTAAGAATAGGACATGTTCTATCTTTCTTGCTGGGTTATGGAAAAGACATACGGATGTGAATAGCCCACGGTGTGTTGTCCGCATTTTTTGTGGACCTGTTGAAATGAATGGGTCCTCATCCTCTCCGCAAAAAAAAACACGAAACGGACACGGAAACAAAATACGTTTGTGTGAATGTAGCCCGATTATTACTCTCATCATTGCCTTGTGCTGTCAGTTCCTGCAGTGACCACTAGGGCGGCTCATGTTCCTTCTGTGTGAGCTTGGATTTAACCCTTCCTGTGCTGCCCTCAGCCGTTAATGACCCTAGTGGACCTTTTGTTCTCCTTTCTTAAATGACTCGTGAGCGATAATTCACAGCGAGGCTCAGTATTCTAAAGGGAATCAGTGATCACAGGATCAAAATAAACAATCCCTCAATAGAATTTGTCTCCATGACAGAAATTTTGACGCCTGAAAAGCTGAATAAAAATAAATAAATAATCTGACATATTTAAAACATGAAGACAGAATCGTGCATATGATGGCGGGTGCCCGCAGGGTCGGGGGAAGCCTCCTGGTTTACACTTGGGTCAGTACCGGAAGGATTCTCATTTATTTTTTGTGATGTCTTTTGTGTTGTACATGAACCCTCTGAATTTGTACAGTGCTGCGGAATACGGTGGCGATATAGAAATAAATATATATATATATATATTTTTTTTGAAATGCTGTTCTGATGCTAAAATTCTAAAAAACAAAGCTTCTGACATGTAAGAGGCGTTCTATATTCACTTCGATCCCCAGGTCTGTACATCTGTGTGACTTCTGCCAGTCCTCCCCGCCCAGGGTCCGCCAGGTCTGCGCCCTTTATTATCCTGGGGTCCATATATCCAGGGATCCAGATACACGGACTACACGACTGAGACCGAAAACATATACTGTGCAGTCACATATATAAGAGTTCCCACATATAGCCATATACTAACATCTATCCATACAGCCACATACTCCTATATACTCCCATATACCGATATACTAACATATATCCATACAGCCACATACTCCTATATACTCCCATATACCAGTATACTAACATCTATCCATACAGCCACATACTCCTATATACTCCCATATACCGATATACTAACATATATCCATACAGCCACATACTCCTATATACTTCTCCATATACCGATATACTAAATTATATCCATACAGCCACATACTCCTATATACTCCCATATACCGATATACTAACATATATCCATACAGCCACATACTCCTATATACTTCTCCATATACCGATATACTAACATATATCCATACAACCACATACTCCTATATACTCCCATATACCAGTATACTAACATATATCCATACAGCCACATACTCCTATATACTTCCATATACCGATATACTAACATATATCCATACAACCACATACTCCTATATACCCCCATATGCAGCCATGTACTGCCATATACTAACATATACCCTGTAAGGGATCGCTGTACTTGGGGGGTCATTCTCACAAGAATTGTCGTCCACCGCAGCTTTCGAGGCCAAACATTGCATTTATTGGGACATTTTTCATACACTGAACAGTCCAGTTAATAATCACTGGGGGGGGGGTGAGGTTCCCACATACCTGCCCGGCGGGGCTCTCACTACACCTGTTAACGTGGCCCTGACTCAGCTACAGAACCCTGTTCACACACGGAACCCATATGCGGCTTTTCTCAGCCCGCAGTTCCCCAGCCTCTCCGGCTGTAATCAGTCCCGTACCTGTATGGGGAAGTGTGGCCCAACAGTCCTCCCGACTCCGGCCTTGTGACCCTTGAATCCCGGCGTCACTGCGTTCCCCAAACTTCGGGCTGTCACAGTGCCCCGGGGTCTCTCAGCCTGGCGAGACCACGCACAGAGCCTCTGCTCTGGGTCTCTGCATCTCACAGCGTATCTCTTCCCAGACTGACCTACTCTGAGGCGCTTTATGCCAGCCTGATTACAGCAGGCCTCACCTGCCATCACCTCAGGTAGAAAGGAAAACCACCCATACTGGAAGGGGGTGGACTGGCAACTCCCTCTACCAAGCCTAGCCACCTGTCCAAGTAAAATCCAGCCAAGAAAATGTATACAAAACGTCGCAGCAAACTATGCTTTAATGAGACCACTGCCACTGTCTGGATTGTATCTGTCTCACCCATCTGAGGTACCTGACGTGGGACAACACGCCTTCCAGCACTGTTCACATTACCACAACCCATATAACTACATTCTCCCATAAACCCATATGTATCTATTGTGGGGTTTTGCTCTGGTAGATAGGGTAAGCGGGCGCAGTACAGAGGCAAAATACAAGTTCTTAACTCAAAACGTCAGTGTTTATTCACACTTGAGGCAATTGCACAAAACAGCAGTAACTTTGCAGTCTTGGTGTTAATTCACACACAATGGAAAGTTCATATAACACAAGTCACCTTGCTGGCAGTTCTGCATCCAGTAGTCCAGGCTTTAGGGGGCCTGTTACCCCAGTGTGCAGCTCTCAGCCCTCCAGCACGGCACAAAGCCTCAGATCCCAAAAACAGAGACCTCTCTGCTGAGCCCAGCTGCCTATTTAAGGACAGCCAGGTGCTGCCAAAACCCGGACCGGCACTTAAACTCCGGTCCGGTATTTGACCTCACCTGGCTGGAAACCATCCCAACCGCACATGCTACAAGGAAAATACCTGCCTTGCCAGACACAACCCCTCACTGTGTCACACTATATATTAACATATGTTCCTATAGCCCCACGCTCCCATTTACTCCCATACACCCATCTACTTCTGTATACCCACATATAGCGATATATCTCCATGCGGCCACATACTCTCCTACACTCTCAGATACATACTACATACTCATGCTTTTGCATTATAAATTATATACAGTTATTTGGTGACTTCTTGTTGGTTCAGTTCACACTTTCCTACGTGGACAGAAGACGCATGTCCGGCGGAGAGGACGCTCTGCTGTTATACGTCTGCCCCATACATGTCTATGGGTCCTGTACAGGATACTGCTGGCGGTATGGACAGCACAGTGTGAACAGGAGGAACAGGGCTAGGCTCGTGTACACAGGAGGGTTCATAGGAGTCATGGCCCAGAATCTGACAATCTCTTACATTTCTTCATTTTACTGTTCTTGGAGCTTGGACTTCAGCATTGCTTGGCGTCGTTCACACTTGTCTTATTGTTTATACTGTAGATGAGTGAAGCATTAAAATTCTTCTTGCTGATCCTAAAGGAAACCAGCGCCATCCCATCTCATGTACACAATGTAAAACGGATCCGAATACTAGAACCACCTGTACACGGATCAGGAGGAACCGGTTCCAATCAATGGGAGTCAAACATAAGTCAGTAGGTATCCGTCCAGAACCCATCACCACTGACAGCACGAGATACCACCTCTCCTAACAAGACACCATTTTTAGATTTCTCCAACCTAATATTTTGACAGAAGAAAATAAAAAACACAATGAAAAAGAGCACAAAAAGGAAAAAAAAAAGAACAAACAAAAAAGAGAAACAGAAGAAACTGACAATGGAAAGAATACATCATAAAAAAGAAAAATAAACAGGTAAAGAATGGCGAAACCCAACACTAAAATTCTATCTATCTATCTATCTATCTATCTATCTATCTATCTATCTATCTATCTATCTATCATCTATCTATCTATCTATCTATCTATCTATCTATCTATCTATCTATCCATCTCGTAACTTTATGAGTCTTAGATATTGAGGTCTTGCCCCATCATTTACATTACTATCCCTGGAATTAGATTTCTTATTCTTCACCTTTGCGTCTCAGATCACACATTCTTTGCTGGTTGCAATAATTGAATACAGCTAAACTGTTGATCAGTATAAGGTAAGTGCACAAGTTCTGGTTCTACTACACAGTACTATACAATAAGATGTATAATGTACATTCTCATCTGCAGGAATAACTTTCCTGCAATCAAGCCACAACACCAACTTTCCATTAAGTTAAAATATTTACAAGATAAGATGTAAGTATATTTATTAATCACATTGTAAATGATTTAATAACGTGTCATTCACACAGAAAAAGCAACAATTACAATTCCAGTATGTTTTCCATTGTCAAGTAGTTAGCACACATATTACATAATGTTACATAATATTACATCAGCAAACCTGGCAAAGTGGCAATAGGAAATGACTATAAAACCATGTTACTACTATAATACTGCTCTTATACACAAAATATAACTACTATAATACTGCTCCTATGTACAAGAATATAACTACTATAATACTGCTCCTATGTACAGGAATATAACTACTATAATACTGCTCCTATGTACAAGAATATAACTACTATAATGCTGCCTCCTATGTACAAGAATATACCTACTATAATACTGCTCCTATGTACAAGAATATAACTACTATAATACTGCCTCCTATGTACAAGAATATAACTACTATAATACTGCTCCTATGTACAAGAATATAACTACTATAATACTGCTCCTATGTACAAGAATATAACTACTATAATACTGCCTCCTATGTACAAGAATATAACTACTATAATACTGCCTCCTATGTACAAGAATATAACTACTATAATTCTGCCTCCTATATACAAGAATATAACTACTATAATACTGCCTCCTATGTACAAGAATATAACTACTATAATACTGCTCCTATGTACAAGAATATAACTACTATAATACTGCTCCTATGTACAAGAATATAACTACTATAATACTGCCTCCTATGTACAAGTATATAACTACTATAATACTGCCTCCTATCTACAAGAATATAACTACTATAATACTGCTCCTATGTACAAGAATATAACTACTATAATACTGCTCCTATGTACAAGAATATAACTACTATAATACTGCTCCTATGTACACGTATATAACTACTATAATACTGCTCCTATGTACAAGGATATAACTACTATAATACTGCCTCCTATGTACAAGAATACAAGTACTATAATACTTCTCCTATGTACAAGAATATAACTACTATAATACTGCTCCTATGTACAAGAATATAACTACTATAAAACTGCTCCTATGTACAAGAATATAACTACTATAATACTGCTCCTATGTACAAGAATATAACTACTATAATACTGCTCCTATGTACAGGAATATAACTACTATATTACTGCTCCTATGTACAAAAATATAACTACTATAATACTGCTCCTATGTACAAGAATATAACTACTATAATACTGCCTCCTATGTACAGGAATATAACTACTATAATACTGCCTCCTATGTACAAGAAAAAAACTACTATAATACTGCCTCCTATGTACAAGAATATAACTACTATAATACTGCTCCTATGTAGAAGAATATAACTACTATAATACTGTTCCTATGTACCAGAATATAACTACTATAATACTGCCCCATATGTACAAGAATATAACTACTATAATACTGCCTCCTATGTACAAGAATATAACTGCTATAATACTGCTCCTATGTACAAGAATATAACTACTATAATACTGCTCCTATATATAAGAATATAACTACTATAATACTGCTCCTATGTACAAGAATATAACTACTATAATACTGCTCCTATGTACAAGAATATAACTACTATAATACTGCTCCTATGTACAAGAATATAACTACTATAATACTGCTCCTATGTACAAGAATATAACTACTATAATACTGCTCCTATGTACAAGAATATAACTACTATAATACTGCTCCTATGTACAAGAATATAACTACTATAATACTGCTCCTATGTACAAGAATATAACTACTATAATACTGCCTCCTATGTACAAGAATATAACTACTTTAATACTGCTCCTATGTACAAGAATATAACTACTATAATACTGCTCCTATGTACAAGAATATAACTACTATAATACTGCTCCTATGTACAAGAATATAACTACTATAATACTGCTCCTATGAACAAGAATATAACTACTATAATACTGCTCCTATGTACAAGAATATAACTACTATAATACTGCTCCTATGTACAAGAATATAACTACTATAATACTGCTCCTATGTACAAGAATATAACTACTATAATACTGCCTCCTATGTACAAGAATATAACTACTATAATACTGCTCCTATGTACAAGAATATAACTACTATAATACTGCTCCTATGTACAAGAATATAACTACTATAATACTGCTCCTATGTACAAGAATATAACTACTATAATACTGCTCCTATGTACAAGAATATAACTACTATAATACTGCTCCTATGTACAAGAATATAACTACTATAATACTGCTCCTATGTACAAGAATATAACTACTATAATACTGCCTCCTATGTACAAGAATATAACTACTTTAATACTGCTCCTATGTACAAGAATATAACTACTATATTACTGCTCCTATGTACAATAATATAACTACTATAATACTGCTCCTATGTACAAGAATATAACTACTATAATACTGCTCCTATGAACAAGAATATAACTACTATAATACTGCTCCTATGTACAAGAATATAACTACTATAATACTGCTCCTATGTACAAGAATATAACTACTATAATACTGCTCCTATGTACAAGAATATAACTACTATAATACTGCTCCTATGTACAAGAATCTAACTACTATAATACTGCCTCCTATGTACAAGAATATAACTACTATAATACTGCCTCCTATGTACAAGAATATAACTACTATAATACTGCTCCTATGTACAAGAATATAACTACTATAATACTGCTCCTATGTACAAGAATATAACTACTATCATACTGCTCCTATGTACAAGAATATAACTACTATAATACTGCTCCTATGTACAAGAATATAACTACTATAATACTGCATCCTATGTACTAGAATATAACTGCTATAATACTGCTCCTATGTACAAGAATATAACTACTATAATACTGCTCCTATATATAAGAATATAACTACTATAATACTGCTCCTATGTACAAGAATATAACTACTATAATACTGCCTCCTATGTACAAGAATATAACTACTATAATACTGCTCCTATGTACAAGAATATAACTACTATAATACTGCTCCTATGTACAAGAATATAACTACTATAATACTGCTCCTATGTACAAGAATATAACTACTATAATACTGCTCCTATGTACAAGAATATAACTACTATAATACTGCTCCTATGTACAAGAATATAACTACTATAATACTGCTCCTATGTACAAGAATATAACTACTATAATACTGCTCCTATGTACAAGAATCTAACTACTATAATACTGCCTCCTATGTACAAGAATATAACTACTATAATACTGCCTCCTATGTACAAGAATATAACTACTATAATACTGCTCCTATGTACAAGAATATAACTACTATAATACTGCTCCTATGTACAAGAATATAACTACTATCATACTGCTCCTATGTACAAGAATATAACTACTATAATACTGCTCCTATGTACAAGAATATAACTACTATAATACTGCATCCTATGTACTAGAATATAACTGCTATAATACTGCTCCTATGTACAAGAATATAACTACTATAATACTGCTCCTATATATAAGAATATAACTACTATAATACTGCTCCTATGTACAAGAATATAACTACTATAATACTGCCTCCTATGTACAAGAATATAACTACTATAATACTGCTCCTATGTACAAGAATATAACTACTATAATACTGCTCCTATGTACAAGAATATAACTACTATAATACTGCTCCTATGTACAAGAATATAACTACTATAATACTGCTCCTATGTACAAGAATATAACTACTATAATACTGCCTCCTATGTACAAGAATATAACTACTTTAATACTGCTCCTATGTACAAGAATATAACTACTATATTACTGCTCCTATGTACAATAATATAACTACTATAATACTGCTCCTATGTACAAGAATATAACTACTATAATACTGCTCCTATGAACAAGAATATAACTACTATAATACTGCTCCTATGTACAAGAATATAACTACTATAATACTGCTCCTATGTACAAGAATATAACTACTATAATACTGCTCCTATGTACAAGAATATAACTACTATAATACTGCTCCTATGTACAAGAATCTAACTACTATAATACTGCCTCCTATGTACAAGAATATAACTACTATAATACTGCCTCCTATGTACAAGAATATAACTACTATAATACTGCTCCTATGTACAAGAATATAACTACTATAATACTGCTCCTATGTACAAGAATATAACTACTATCATACTGCTCCTATGTACAAGAATATAACTACTATAATACTGCTCCTATGTACAAGAATATAACTACTATAATACTGCATCCTATGTACTAGAATATAACTGCTATAATACTGCTCCTATGTACAAGAATATAACTACTATAATACTGCTCCTATATATAAGAATATAACTACTATAATACTGCTCCTATGTACAAGAATATAACTACTATAATACTGCCTCCTATGTACAAGAATATAACTACTATAATACTGCTCCTATGTACAAGAATATAACTACTATAATACTGCTCCTATGTACAAGAATATAACTACTATAATACTGCTCCTATGTACAAGAATATAACTACTATAATACTGCTCCTATGTACAAGAATATAACTACTATAATACTGCTCCTATGTACAAGAATATAACTACTATAATACTGCTCCTATGTACAAGAATATAACTACTATAATACTGCCTCCTATGTACAAGAATATAACTACTTTAGTACTGCTCCTATGTACAAGAATATAACTACTATAATACTGCTCCTATGTACAAGAATATAACTACTATAATACTGCTCCTATGTACAAGAATATAACTACTATAATACTGCTCCTATGAACAAGAATATAACTACTATAATACTGCTCCTATGTACAAGAATATAACTACTATAATACTGCTCCTATGTACAAGAATATAACTACTATAATACTGCTCTTATGTACAAGAATATAACTACTATAATACTGCTCCTATGTACAAGAATATAACTACTATAATACTGCTCCTATGTACAAGAATATAACTACTATAATACTGCCTCCTATGTACAAGAATATAACTACTATAATACTGCTTCTATGTACAAGAATATAACTGCTATAATACTGCTCCTATGTACAAGAATATAACTACTATAATACTGCTCCTATGTACAAGAATATAACTACTATAATACTGCTCCTATGTACAAGAATATAACTACTATAATACTGCTCCTATGTACAAGAATATAACTACTATAATACTGCTCCTATGTACAAGAATATAACTACTATAATACTGCCTCCTATGTACAAGAATATAACTACTATAATACTGCTCCTATGTACAAGAATATAACTACTATAATACTGCTCCTATGTACAGGGATATAACTACTATAATACTGCTCCTATGTACAAGAATATAACTACTATAATACTGCTCCTATGTACAAGAATATAACTACTATAATACTGCTCCTATGTACAAGAATATAACTACTATAATACTGCCTCCTATGTACAAGAATATAACTACTATAATACTGCCCCTATGTACAGGAATATAACTACTATAATACTGCTCCTGTGTACAAGAATATAACTACTATAATACTGCTCCTATGTACAAGAATATAACTACTATAATACTGCTCCTATGTACAAGAATATAACTACTATAATACCGCTCCTATGTACAATGGGGGTTGATTTACTATCTTAAATATGCCTATATTTGACATATTTCTGGTTCAGATTGTGGTGCAAAGACCGCTTATACCAGGTTTTAAAAAGTCATTTTGGCATGGGCCATAAAGGGGGGGGGGGGGGGGGGGGGGCGGCAGGCCCGTCTCATCCATTAATTGGCACACCTGTCTTAGGTGTAGAAAATGGACACGCTGATCCACCGCCAGCTACAGGGCTTATTAAGACCCCAATGTATCTTATACTGTATTTGTCCACAGACAGACGAATGTGAGTGTTGGCGGTAGTTTTATCTTGGGCTGTTGCTCGGTATCTTGAGGATTACTCAGTCCTTGGCAGTTTTTCACAATTTTTTCCTTTGATCTTGTAACGTTTATGACTAATGTGTGAACATCGCCTTAGATCTGACTTCCTCTGTAAACGTTCGGGTAATTTCCTCATTTCTGGAATAATCTCTGGAGAAATTTCATCCAATCAGGGAGGATCTGGCTTTGTCTGCTGCACTCTCTGCTGGTCCGTGTTCGCACTTTGAATGACTGCAGATGTAGCTGAGTTCAGTGAGTTGTGTTACCACCGGCTGCCTACAGGGGGCGTCCTGTGATACTTGTGGATGTGCATCTTGCATATAGTATGTTAATGATGCAGCTGTTGAATTCTTAGAAGCTTCTCACCCTCCAGATGTCCTTGTGAATTAACCCTGTGCTGTCCAGCTGTTGGTCAGTTAACCTGTTCATTGCCCTGGATACAGCAATGTTATCTGGTAGTGGACAAGTCATCGATCTCACACTATGATATGTAATGTGATCTTATACAGACGGAAGACTGTCTCCTGGGGCAGTGGTTACTATGTAATGGGGTGGGGGCACTTACATTATATATTGAAGGATAGCTTCTTGTCCTCTGTGATAGGGGGGTATTCACACACAGCAGACTGAGCTGCTGAATGCTGCGGCTTTGGAGGCGAGCACACGGATTTCTATAAACTCAATCTCTGATCCTTATAAACACTCAATATACTGCAATTCTTATCTTAATGATAAGGATATGGCTTAAATAAGTGTTTATGACTTTTAGTAATTTAGAGATAAGGGTTATTAGGGAACTAAGTAAAAGTGAAAGTACCAGTCATAAAGCTAGACAAACAGTTAACCCTTAATGGCAGAATGATTGAATATTTTTAATAAAGACCAACTGAAAAAAATATTTTTAGCTCAAAATGAGCAAGATGCAATCATAAAAAAACTAACCCCAAAGGTGTACATAGCCTATAACGTAAGTCTCTCCCAATGCAATTACCATCTGCCAATTTATCTGTACTCAGAGAGTTATCACTGTGTTATCTGTGGTGTTACATAGGACTGCAGGTGACCTCTACTACATTATCTGTACTCAGAGAGTTATCACTGTGTTATCTGTGGTGTTACATAGGACTGCAGGTGACATCTACTACATTATCTGTACTCAGAGAGTTATTACTGTGTTATCTGTGGTGTTACATAGGACTGCAGGTGACATCTACTACATTATCTGTACTCAGAGAGCTATCACTGTGTTATCTGTGGTGTTACATAGGACTGCAGGTGACATCTACTACATTATCTGTCCTCAGAGAGGTATCACTGTGTTATCTGTGGTATTACATAGGACTGCAGGTGACATCTACTACATTATCTGTACTCAGTTATCACTGTGTTACCTGTGGTGTTACATAGGACTGCAGGAGACATCTACTACATTATCTGTCCTCAGAGAGGTATCACTGTGTTATCTGTGGTATTACATAGGACTGCAGGTGACATCTACTACATTATCTGTACTCATAGTGTTATCACATTGTTATCTGTGGTATTACATAGGACTGCAGGTGACATCTACTACATTATCTGTCCTCAGAGAGTTATCACTGTGTCTTATGTAGTATTACATAGGACTGCAGGTGACATCTACTACATTATCTGTCCTCAGAGAGTTATCACTGTGTCTTATGTAGTATTACATAGGACTGCAGGTGACATCTACTACATTATCTGTACTCATAGTGTTATTACTGTGTTATCTGTGGTATTGCATAGGACTGCAGGTGATATCTACTACATTATCTGTACTCAGAGAGTCATCACTGTGTTATCTATGGTATTACATAGGACTGCAGGTGACATCTACTACATTATCTGTACTCAGAGAGTTATCACTGTGTTATCTGTGGTGTTACATAGGACTGCAGGTGACCTCTACTACATTCTCTGTACTCATAGTGTTATCACTGTGTTATATGTGGTGTTACATAGGACTGCAGGTGACATCTACTGCATTATCTGTAATCAGAGAGTTATCACTGTGTTATATGTGGTGTTACATAGGACTGCAGGTGACATCTACTACATTATCTGTACTCATAGTGTTATCACTGTGTTATCTGTTGCATTACATAGGACTGCAGATGACATCTACTACATTATCTGTACTCAAAGAGTTATCACTGTGTTATCTGTGGTGTTACATAGGACTGCAGGTGACATCTACTACATTATTAGTACTCATAGTGTTATCACTGTGTTATCTGTGGTGTTACATAGGACTGCAGGTGACATCTACTACATTATTTGTACACAGAGAGCTATCACTGTGCTATCTGTGGTGTTACATAGGACTGCAGGTGACATCTACTACATTATCTGTACTCATAGTGTTATCACTTTGTTATCTGTGGTGTCACATAGGACTGCAGGTGACATTTATTACATTATCTGTACTCATAGTGTTATCACTGTGTTATCTGTGGTGTTACATAGGACTGCAGGTAATATCTACTACAATATGCATACTCAGAGAGTTATTACTGTGTTATCTGTGGTGTTACATAGGACTGCATGTGACATCTACTACACTATCTGAACTCAGAGAGTTATCACTGTGTTATCTGTGGCATTACATAGGACTGCAGGTGACATCTACTACAATATCTATACTCAAAGAGTTGTCCATCCAGAGGTGTACGGAAACTTTCTGCTACCTGGGGCTCCATCTGAGGGCCCCTAGGAACTCCCCATAGTATCTGACCACAAGTAGACGCCTGATCATTTCTCTGGTTCTGAGATGAAAAAAAGAGGTAAGTAATGTGGGAAGTTTTTTTTTCATATACACCGCAAATATACCCTAGAAATCATCTCCATACACCCCACATTATTTATTATAAGCACTTATATATCACTGACATATTCCACAGCGCTGTACAGACATTCTCATCACTTATATATCACTGACATATTCCACAGCCCTGTACAGACATTCTCATCACTTATATATCACTGACATATTCCACAGCGCTGTACAGACATTCTCATCCCTTATATATCACTGACATATTCCACAGCGCTGTACAGACATTCTCATCACTTATATATCACTGACATATTCCACAGCGCTGTACAGACATTCTCATCACTTATATATCACTGACATATTCCACAGCGCTGTACAGACATTCTCATCACTTATATATCACTGACATATTCCACAGCGCTGTACAGACATTCTCATCACTTATATATCACTGACATATTCCACAGCACTGTACAGACATTCTCATCACATATATATCACTGATATATTCCACAGCGCTGTACAGACATTCTCATCACTTATATATCACTGACATATTCCACAGC
Source organism: Bufo bufo (assembly GCF_905171765.1). NCBI lineage: Eukaryota > Metazoa > Chordata > Amphibia > Anura > Bufonidae > Bufo > Bufo bufo. The sequence goes on along the minus strand of NC_053398.1, from coordinate 147,289,479 downwards.
GCTGTACAGACATTCTCATCACTTATATATCACTGACATATTCCACAACGCTGTACAGACATTCTCATCACATATATATCACTGATATATTCCACAGCGCTGTACAGACATTCTCATCACTTATATATCACTGACATATTCCACAGCGCTGTACAGACATTCTCATCACTTATATATCACTGACATATTCCACAGCGCTGTACAGACATTCTCATCACATATATATCACTGATATATTCCACAGCGCTGTACAGACATTCTCATCACTTATATATCACTGACATATTCCACAGCGCTGTACAGACATTCTCATCACTTATATATCACTGACATATTCCACAGCGCTGTACAGACATTCTCATCCCTTATATATCACTGACATATTCCACAGCGCTGTACAGACATTCTCATCACTTATATATCACTGACATATTCCACAGCGCTGTACAGACATTCTCATCACTTATATATCACTGACATATTCCACAGCTCTGTACAGACATTCTCATCACTTATATATCACTGACATATCCCACAGCGCTGTACAGACATTCCCATCACTTATATATCACTGACATATTCCACAGCGCTGTACAGACATTCTCATCACTTATATATCACTGACATATTCCACAGCGCTGTACAGACATTCTCATCACTTATATATCACTGACATATTCCACAGCGCTGTACAGACATTCTCATCCCTTATATATCACTGACATATTCCACAGCGCTGTACAGACATTCTCATCACTTATATATCACTGACATATTCCACAGCACTGTACAGACATTCTCATCACTTATATATCACTGACATATTCCACAGCGCTGTACAGACATTCTCATCCCTTATATATTACTGACATATTCCACAGCGCTGTACCGACATTCTCATCCCTTATATATCACTGACATATTCCACAGCGCTGTACAGACATTCTCATCCCTTATATATCACTGACATATTCCACAGCGCTGTACAGACATTCTCATCACTTATATATCACTGACATATTCCACAGCACTGTACAGACATTCTCATCACATATATATCACTGATATATTCCACAGCGCTGTACAGACATTCTCATCACTTATATATCACTGACATATTCCACAGCGCTGTACAGACATTCTCATCACTTATATATCACTGACATATTCCACAACGCTGTACAGACATTCTCATCACATATATATCACTGATATATTCCACAGCGCTGTACAGACATTCTCATCACTTATATATCACTGACATATTCCACAGCGCTGTACAGACATTCTCATCACTTATATATCACTGACATATTCCACAGCGCTGTACAGACATTCTCATCACATATATATCACTGATATATTCCACAGCGCTGTACAGACATTCTCATCACTTATATATCACTGACATATTCCACAGCGCTGTACAGACATTCTCATCACTTATATATCACTGACATATTCCACAGCGCTGTACAGACATTCTCATCCCTTATATATCACTGACATATTCCACAGCGCTGTACAGACATTCTCATCACTTATATATCACTGACATATTCCACAGCGCTGTACAGACATTCTCATCACTTATATATCACTGACATATTCCACAGCTCTGTACAGACATTCTCATCACTTATATATCACTGACATATCCCACAGCGCTGTACAGACATTCCCATCACTTATATATCACTGACATATTCCACAGCGCTGTACAGACATTCTCATCACTTATATATCACTGACATATTCCACAGCGCTGTACAGACATTCTCATCACTTATATATCACTGACATATTCCACAGCGCTGTACAGACATTCTCATCCCTTATATATCACTGACATATTCCACAGCGCTGTACAGACATTCTCATCACTTATATATCACTGACATATTCCACAGCACTGTACAGACATTCTCATCACTTATATATCACTGACATATTCCACAGCGCTGTACAGACATTCTCATCCCTTATATATTACTGACATATTCCACAGCGCTGTACAGACATTCTCATCCCTTATATATCACTGACATATTCCACAGCGCTGTACAGACATTCTCATCACTTATATATCACTGACATATTCCACAGCGCTGTACAGACATTCTCATCACTTATATATCACTGACATATTCCACAGCGCTGTACAGACATTCTCATCACTTATATATCACTGACATATTCCACAGCGCTGTACAGACATTCTCATCACTTATATATCACTGACATATTCCACAGCGCTGTACAGACATTCTCATCCCTTATATATCACTGACATATTCCACAGCGCTGTACAGACATTCTCATCACTTATATATCACTGACATATTCCACAGCACTGTACAGACATTCTCATCACTTATATATCACTGACATATTCCACAGCGCTGTACAGACATTCTCATCCCTTATATATTACTGACATATTCCACAGCGCTGTACAGACATTCTCATCCCTTATATATCACTGACATATTCCACAGCGCTGTACAGACATTCTCATCACTTATATATCACTGACATATTCCACAGCGCTGTACAGACATTCTCATCACTTATATATCACTGACATATTCCACAGCGCTGTACAGACATTCTCATCACTTATATATCACTGACATATTCCACAGCACTGTACAGACATTCTCATCCCTTATATATCACTGACATATTCTATGGCCCACACACTCCCCCTATACATCATACATACTCCTCATGTACTCCCCTTACACATCTTGTACAATCCCCATGTATTCCCCTTTTACAACCTCTACGATCCCCATGTAGTCCTCATACACTCCCCATAAACATCTTATACATTTCCCATGTATACCCTATAGCCTACCCATATACTACACATATGCTCCATATGTACTCCACATACACTGCATATGCTCCCCATATACTCCCTATACACTTCCCATGTACTCCCCATATGCTCTCCAAGTCTCCATATACCCCCTATATGCTCCCCATGTATTCCTCATACACTCCAATATACTCTCTATACACTCACCATATACCCCCTGTAAGCTCCCTGTATAGCCCCTATACAGTCCCCATATATTCCTTATACATTCCATTTGTACTCCTCTTACACTCCCTATACGCTCCTCATGTACTCGCCATACACTCTCATATACTTCCTATATATTCCCCATGTACTACCCACACACCGTCATATATTCCCAATACACTCCCATATCCTTCTATATGCTCCCCATACACTTCACATATACTCCCCATATGCTCCCCATATACTCTATATGCTCTCCCCAAGTACTTTCCATGCACTCTCATATGCTCCCCATAAACTTCCTATACGCTCCTCATTTACTCCCCATACACTCCCATATACTTCCTATATGCTTTCCATGTACTCCTCATACACTGTCATATACTTCCTTTATGCTCCCCATATTTTCCCCATACACTCCCCATGTACACCTCCTGTATTCTCCCCATATATTCCTTATACACTTCCAATGTACTCCCCATACACCCCCCATATACTTCCTATATGCTCATGTACTCTCCATACACTCCATATACTCACTATACACTCCCCATATACCCTCTACTTGCTCCCTATGGACTCCCCATACATTCTTATATGCTCCCCGAGTACTAGCCACATACCCCCCTATATGTTGCCCATGTACTCGCCATACACTCCCATATACCCTCCACACACTGCATATACTCAGTATACACTCCCCATATTCCCTCCATATGCTCCCCATGTACTTCCCATACACTCTTATATAATCCCAGTATGCTCCCCATATACCCCCTATATGTTGCCCAGGTACTTGCCATACACTCCCATGTACTCTCTATACGCTCTCCATATACTCCTCATATGCTGCCCATGTACCCCCCATATTCTCCCCACACACGTATGGCTGCAGTGTGTGCACAGTGTCTATAAGCTGCGGCACATCTGTGGGGGCCAGTGCCGTGATTACAATATTAGAGGAGTAAGGAGCGGGGAGGACTCCTCACACATGGATAATGTAAGCAGCACGCAGCTGTGTGCACTTGTAAAGTTCCTATAATCCCCTCCGCGCTATAAACAGGAAAGTGCACATCATGGAGGCTGCAATCACAAATAATAAAACGCTCCGCCGCCAAGTAACCTCATGTAAGGAAACCAAAACGCAGGCAAAAAGCACCCCACAAAGTGACACCCCACAATGTAACACGTTCCCAGGCGTTGTTTACTAAATAAAGAAAAGGCGCACCGTAGGGTAAAAACGTATGCGTGATTAGAGAAAAGTAGGTCTTTTTTTGTTTTGCGTTGTAGATCTTAATTTGCTGGGTGCCCAAAAACTTTTTAAAAATGTGGTGCGGATGGTGTAAAGTCATTGTCCAAAGTACTATTTCGTCTAATTCTTTCGAACTGACTAAAAGGAATATTGACTTTCCTTTTTTTGTAATGCGTACACGAGAAATCTAAATAACTATTACTGTCTTTTTTTTTTAAAAAAGGTCCATGTGGTTATTTTGTGTCCTAAGGATCCCAGTTCAAGGTCTAAATATTCAATTTTGCGTGCGTTGTATGTCCCTGACAATTTGATACCGCAATCAGTGCTATTCACATCCTCCATAAAGGAAGTAATAGAGGTATCGTCATAATTCCAAATGAATATCAGGTCATCAATGTATCTCCAGTAGAAAATGATATTATTTGTCCAATACTTGCATCCGTAGATACATTGATCCTCGAACCGCCCAATGAACAAATTCATATAACTGGGGGCGCGAATTTCATCCCCATAGCGGTCCTCTTCCTTTGTAGATGCAGTGTATCTTAAAATGTAAATATACCATGCGTCAGGATAAATCTAATACATTTTAGGACAAAAGACTTTTGTTCATCTGGTATTATAGGGTCACTTTCAAGGTATCATTTTGTGCACTCAAAGCCCAACTAATGCAAAATGTTGGAATACAAGGCTGTGACATCTAAAGTGACCCAAGGATATGTGTCCCTTCACTCAATTTCTTTCAAAAATTATATCAGGGACGTAGAATTTCTTAAATAATATGGTAATTCCACCACATATTTTTGTAAAAAGAACATCTACATATTGAGATAAGTTACAGGTAAGGAAGGAGATACCCGAAACACCCCCAATGTAGTGCCCCATCTGACACCCTGTAGTGTGCAACTCCACCACAAAACACCCCAACCCTAAATCCAGCAACAAAAATATCAAATGACACCCCACAAAGTAGCACCCCACATAACACCCTACAACATGACATCCCCAATGCAAAATCCCCACATGACTCTGCACATGACACCCACAACATGATGACTCCCCACGGGACTCTCTGCTCTATGTGATACCCCACAATTTCTCATATAATAATTCCGTTCCCATCCAAAGGGCAAGACTACAGCCATGACTGAGCCCCGGTGGGTGTGGAGGGTCCCTGGACCTGCCGCCGCCGTACATACTGTGACCACCTCCTTGGGCTCCATTGCCGATCATTATCATCATCATGATCCAGGAGTTCTGCACTGCACAATTCTAGATCATCAGGAAAGTGTATTTCCCCAGAGTTAAATGGAGTCCTGTGGTCTATAACACACAGGGCTTGTAAGAATCCATGCACAGCTGCAGAAACAACCCCAATTCTGCAACAAACCTGCTGAGTGAGAACAGAGTCTAAAACGAATTTGCCCCTCAACACTGAGTTACTTCAGCCAATTGCAACAATCTGTACACATTTGGCATTGACATCAGAGATCTTCACAGCGCTATATATATTTTTTTTTTACATATTTGCACCATTTTAATATAATGTTAAATTTTTGACTGTAAAATGTTCTTCCAGAATGCAGAGAGTGTAGGTCCCAGCAGAGGATGCACAGAATGCAGGTCCCAGCAGAGGATGCGCAGAATGCAGGTCCCAGCAGAGGATGCGCAGAATGCAGGTCCCAGCAGAGGATGCACAGAATGCAGGTCCCAGCAGAGGATGCACAGAGTGCTGGTCCCAGCAGAGGATGCACAGAATGCATGTCCTAGCAGAGGATGCACAGAATGCAGGTCCCAGCAGAGGATGCACAGAGTGCCGGTCCCAGCAGAGGATGCACAGAATGCAGGTCCCAGCAGAGGATGCGCAGAATGCAGGTCCCAGCAGAGGATGCGCAGAATGCAGGTCCCAGCAGAGGATGCACAGAATGCAGGTCCCAGCAGAGGATGCACAGAGTGCCGGTCCCAGCAGAGGATGCACAGAGTGCAGGTCCTAGCAGAGGATGCACAGAGTGCAGGTCCTAGCAGAGGATGCACAGAGTGCTGGTCCCAGCAGAGGATGCACAGAGTGCAGGTCCTAGCAGAGGATGCACAGAGTGCCGTCCCAGCCGAGGATGGACAGAGTGCAGGTCCCAGCAGAGGATGCACAGAGTGCAGGTCCCAGCAGAGGATGCACAGAGTGCAGGTCCCAGCAGAGGATGCACAGAGTGCAGGTCCTAGCAGAGGATGCACAGAGTGCTAGTCCCAGCAGAGGATGCACAGAATGCAGGTCCCAGCAGAGGATGCACAGAGTGTAGGTCCTAGCAGAGGATGCACAGAGTGCTGGTCCCAGCAGAGGATGCACAGAATGCAGGTCCCAGCAGAGGATGCACAGAATGCAGGTCCCAGCAGAGGATGCACAGAATGCAGGTCCCAGCAGAGGATGCACAGAGTGCAGGTCCTAGCAGAGGATGCACAGAGTGCAGGTCACAGCAGAGGATGCACAGAGTGCAGGTCCCAGCAGAGGATGCACAGAATGCAGGTCCCAGCAGAGGATGCACAGAGTGCAGGTCCTAGCAGAGGATGCACAGAGTGCAGGTCACAGCAGAGGATGCACAGAGTGCAGGTCCCAACATAAGGTCCCATATAAGAAAGTGGTGCAATTTGCTTCTAAGGTTTCTACATTTTTTTCCGACATGCTCGACAAGGAGAAGGAGCTTAGTGGAAACATGTCTCACCACTATTGTTGAATGCACGTAAGATCTGCATGAATTTCCTTGCGGATTTATGTGCGTTTCTGCAACATATTAGCACCAAAATCCACAATGTCTAACAGCAGTTTTTGGTGCAAATATTCTATTTCCACATGGAAAAAATCCACTAAGTGTACATGAGATTTTGCTAGTACTCAGGGGCGTAGCTATAGGGGGTGCAGAGGTAGCAGTCGCTACCGGGCCCAGGAGCCTGAGGGGGCCCAAAGACCCTTGTGCCATATAAGAGGACACTGGAATTATAGAAAGTATATGATGGTCAAGTTACACCTCTGGCTGAAGGGAAGGGGTTAGGTCAAGAATTTGGATTGAGGGAGGGGGGGGGGGGGGGGGCGTTTCAATTTTTGCCTCAGGTGGCTTGAAGGCTATGTGTGTCCCTGTCCCTTGCCACAAAGTACTGAGGGATGGAGGGGCCCAAGCTGAACTCTTGCCCCAGGGCCCATGAGCCTTTAGCTACGCTCCTGCTAGTACTGCAATATGCTTCAGTTTTCTGCACTGGAATCTCACCTATTCCGCAACATGTGCAGGTGGCCTTAGAAAAAAATGCCTGAAAAATTGGATCCAGAAGCAAGAAAGGCAAAAGATGCCAGCTAATGAACAAAAAGACCAGCAGCAAAAAACGCCTGTGTGTCCTGTGCTTCACATTTCTTATAGACCATCAGCTAACATCTGGAGCTAGCATGTTTTCCACAAAAACCGCTGCAAAAAAACACCACTAAAAACTACCCACAAATGAGTAGAACGCGATGAGGTATTTCGATGAGATTCCATTTAATTGATCCCTAACCCTTAAAGCTTTGAACCCTGTCAGTCTACAGTTCTTGCATCTGTAAAATGTAAATGCAGTTTTGGGATCAGTGATACAATGTTGCACAATATTCTGAACTATTTTTACAAGTGATAGATATTATTATTATTATTATTATTATTATTATATATTAAGTGTAACGTTTTGCACAGTATTCTGAACCATTCTTACAGATGATGTTTTTTTTATGTTTTATTATGATTATTAGAAGTGATACAATGTTGCACAGTATTATTATGAACTCTTGTTACAAGTGATGCCTATTATAATAAATGATACAATGTTGCACACTATTACAAGTTATGGCTATTATTATAATAAGTGATACAATGTTGCACACAATTATTACAAGTTATGGCTATTATTATAATAAGTGATACAATGTTGTACACTGATTACAAGTTATGGCTATTATTATAATAAGTGATACAATGTTGCACGCTATTATTACAAGTTAGGGCTATTATTATTATAATAAGTGATACAATGTTGCACACAATGATTACAAGTTATGGCTATTATTATAATAAGTGATACAATGTTGCACACAATGATTACAAGTTATGACTGTTATTATAATAAGTGATACAATGTTGCACGCTATTATTACAAGTTATGGCTATTATTATAATAAGTGATACAATGTTGCAGGCTATTATTATAATAGGTGATACAATGTTGCACACTGATACTTTGTAACCAGGAAGAGCATCCTCCAGTCCCAGGCAGTCTTGGGGGTCCCTGTGAGGACTGCTCTCAGCAGGGGCGGTTGTGGCTTGCAGACTCTTCTGTGTGAATGGTGGACGTGAGATTTCAAACAGCAGATCAGGCAGTTTATGTATTGGGTGCCCGGAAAATTTTCCAAACAAACACAGCTTGATTCTACTTGGGTGGGCGACTTATCAACAGACTAATTTCCTAAACAAATGAAGGCAGGAGAGGGGCTCATTGGCTGCTACCCCTCGGACACGTGGAGGAAGCTGCTCAGGGCTTTTTTTCTTTTGCAATGAAATTTTAATTAATGTGGGTGGGCTGAGAATGGGACGAATGTTTATCATAGACAATTTATTTTCCAGCGCTAAGTCAACAGAAAATAGCAAACTTACAAGCATTATTTCATGTTCCTGAGCTATGAAGGGCCAGGCAGGGAGCAGGCAGGGCAGAGAGCTGGGAGTCTGCAGCCCTCCTCACACTGCTCTGCTCAGCTCCTGGGAGCTCCTCTTCTCCTTCCTCTGCCACCATGAGCCGCCTCTACAACCACCACCAACCTCAGCTGGCCACTGACCTGTCCACGCCGCCCCTGCTCTACCTCTATGGAGCTGACAGGACTCTCGTGCCCACCATGGGCTTTGCAGCCAGCAGTGTCCTCAGCAGGCAGGAGCCTCCTCAGAAGCCACCCTACAGCTACATCGCCCTGATAGCCATGGCCATCAAGGACTCTCCAGAGCACAAGGTGACCCTGAATGGCATCTACCAGTTCATCATGGACCGCTTCCCCTTCTATCATGACAACAAGCAGGGCTGGCAGAACTCCATCAGGCACAACCTGTCCCTCAATGACTGCTTCATCAAAGTGCCCAGAGAGAAGGGCAGGCCAGGGAAGGGCAGCTACTGGACCCTGGACCCCAAGTGTCTGGATATGTTTGAGAACGGCAACTTCAGGCGCAGGAAGAGGAAAGCAAAAAGCCTTCTGTCTCAGGAATCCAAAAGGTGCAAAGCAGATGCGGCAGAGGATGCTGAGGAGGATGGACCACCTACCGACCAGAGGTCAGTCATTAAGGGTCCTTGCAGTGACAGGGAGCAGGGCTCTGCCAGCAGGGAGGACAGTCTGGAGGTACTGTCCTCTTCGGACGATGAAGGGGGCTCCACAGAACTGGGCAGAGACCCACAGACCAGGACCTCTATGGCTTTCAATCCGCAGACACCAGGATGCTCCACTTCCTTCTTCTTATCTGTGCCTCTCCTTACTGACAAGGGGACATTATCTGCAGCCCAGGATGTGGGGGCCCAGGCTGCTCAGGAGGAGAGAGCCCTGCAGGGTCCAGGACCAGATCAGAGAGAAGCTCAGACCCATCATCAGCCAAAGCCTGCAGCAGAAGCCCCTCCAAAGCACCCCAAAAGCTTCAGCATAGACAGCATCCTGGGCTCACAAGCCCCCAAGGGAGGGGGAGGGGTGTCCAGGCTGTCAGGGGGCTATAGGTGCAGCCCCAACCTCTGCCCTGTGTTCAACACTTCAGTGATGATCGACTCTCAGGTACAGGGGAGACTCTACCACATTGGGGTGCCCTTCCTCTCCTATCTGCCTCTGGCTCTTACACAATCAGGCTTGCCAAAATGAGAAAAACTCTATGACATTTGTTTCCTAGGGATTGCTGGAACTAGTAGTTCTCCTGAGCCTATCCTAACGTGCTTCCCTTTTATTAGGCTTCATAGGTCACAGTGGATGGAAATGTGGGGGCTTCACCCAGCAAGACCTCAGGGGGCTCTCCATTGCTATCTGCACAGCGTCTATTGCAGCCCCCTCCTCTCATGACCCCCCCACGCTGCTCTATATCACAATCTCCACAAATAAATGGCGTTGATCCTGAGGTTCCTCTGTCTGCACTTCTTTCTAGGATGAACCCTGGTCTCTGCTCTTCTCCTCTCTGGATCAAGCACTGGGGGGCTGCGGATTGGGGGGGGGGGGGGGAAGGGGTGGGGGGGTTCATTAACCCTTGTTCTGCTGGGAGGTAATGAGTAAAGCAAAGGGTTAAAAGGCTGCGGGGGGGGGGGGGGGGGGCAGTCTGAGATCAGAGCAGTCTCTTTCCCACACTGTTCCTGGGTCTGGGGGTCAGTCTCATCCACAAGACGCTGAATCAGTGGGAATCACCGACTGGGGGCTGGGAGATATCAGGACCCCCACCCTGGAGTCTGCAGCCCATGAGTAAGAATCTCAGTACATGTATGCAACAATTAGCCAGAAAAAGTAGCAAATTAATAAACGCTAAATAATCAGAAATATCATGAGGTCAGATTTCTCAAGCTAGTTCACACTGCCATCTTATTGCCCCTTCAGGTTCGCGTTTTTCAGGTTGAGCAGCTCGTCTCATGTATGAAATCACATTTTCATCACTTTTCATGATTTTTTATGCATCCTATAAATAATCAGACTCGGGGACATCACTAGGATCTATCATTCAACCGAGAAAAGAACAAGAAAAAGAGTAAAAAATGGTGGTAAAAGGTGTAAATGTCAGGACAGGGACCCCCGAATCCAGGAGATCTGCACAGATGGGGGGGGGGGGGGGGGGGGGGGGGCTCACATCATCCTCAGCCCAGTAACCTTATGGATACAGTATAGAGACAAGATGGAGAAATACAGGAATGGATACATAGATACACACATACAGATGTACAGATACAGATATACAGATATAGATATACAGATATAAATATACACATATAGATATACAGATATAAATATACACATATAGATATACACACATATAGATATAGAGATATAGATATACAGATATAGATACAGTATACACATATAGATACACAGATATAGATATACACATATAGATATACAGATAAAGATATACACATATAGATACACAGATATAGATATACATATACAGAAATATATATATATATATATACACACACACATAGATATACACATATAGATATACAGATAAAGAAATAAAGATATAGATATACACACATATATATACACACATATAGATATACATATACAGATATATATATATACACACACACACACACATAGATATACACATATAGATATACAGATAAAGAAATAAAGATATAGATATACACACATATAGATATACAGATATAGATACAGTATACACATATAGACACAGATATACACACATATAGATATACAGATAAAGAAATACAGATATAGATATACACACATATATATACACACATATAGATATACATATACAGATATATATATATACACACACACATAGATACACACATATAGATATACAGAGATATATATACACATACACACATATAGATATACAGATAAAGAAATACAGATATGGATCCAGAGACATATAGATATGCACAGACATATGGATACATTTCTATGTAACTGTTCACTATGTGTAGACATTATTAGAAGCTGTAATAGGATGATGAGGGTTATCCACAGCATTCTTCTCACATACTGTATACTTAGTATATATATATATCAATGAGTTGACAAAAGGAAAAAAACGACAGAACTGTATGTGTTTCCCCCGGATAAGTGTCATCTCATCACACCACATCTGACAATATGGATGCCATTAACTGTGACAGATCTCGCCCGGTTGTCAGCCACCATTGCACATCTCTCCCAGGACCAGGGGCTCAGTCACATTACACAGAACATTTCTATTTGTGAGGTTTAGCTGCTGCATAAAATAAAACAAAAGGTCAGTTTACACGAATGTCCATCTTTATTCCATCTGTGACTATAACACAGCTGGGGAGTACAACCCCCAGCATCTCGGATGTTCTCCATCCTCCCGGCTTTAACAGAGGAGAATGCCAAATGTATACAATAAAGCTGCATGTGAGAATGTATATGTACACGAGGGTCAATGTATGGATCTGTCTATTATCTATCTATGTATCTCATATCAATCAATTCATAAAGCTTTATTGGTAGGTCTAAAATGATACATTATTGTTGCCAAAGTATGTGGGAAATAGGGGGTTAAGGAATGGGGACAAACCTGGGGTCAGGGTATCTCATATCTATTATCTATCTATCTATCTATCTATCTATCTATCTATCTATCTATCTATTATCTATCTATCTATCTATCTATCTATCTATCTATCTATTATCTATCTCATATCTATTATCTATCTATTATCTATCTATCTATCTATCTATCTATCTATCTATCTATCTATCTATCTATTATCTATCTATCTATCTATCTATTATCTATCTATCTATCTATCTATCTATCTATCTATCTATCTATCATCTATCTATCTATCTATCTATCTATCTATCTATCTATCATCTATATATTATCTATTATCTATCTATCTATCTATCATCTATCTATCTATCTATCTATCTATCTATCTATCTATCTATCTATCATCTATCTATTATCTATCTATCTATCTCATATCTATCTATCTATCTCATATCTATCTATTTATCTATCTATCTATCTATCTATCTATCTATCTATCTATCATCTATATATTATCTATTATCTATCTATCTATTATCTATCTATCTATCATCTATCTATCTATCTATCTATCTATCTATCTATCTATCTATCTATCTATCTATCTATCTATCATCTATCTATTATCTATCTATCTATCTATCTATCTCATATCTATCTATCTATCTATCTATCTATCTATCTATCTATTTCATATCTATCTATCTATTATCTATCTATCTATCTATTATCTATTATCTATCTATCTATCTCCTATATCTATCTGTCTATCTATCTATTATCTATCTATCTATTATCTATCTATCTATCTATCTATCTATCTATCTATCTATCTATCTATCTACATCTATCTATCTATTATCTATCTATCTATTATCTACCTATCTCATATCTATCTATCTATCTATCTATCTTTCTGTCTATCTATCCATGTGTGTATATATATATATTAGTATTGCTATGTGTACATGTATATTTATTGACACGTACAGGTATTTCCATTAGTGTATATAAACAGTATAATTGTGAATATGTATGTTAGTGTGTACAGTAGATATGTGTGTGTTATATGTGCAATCATCTTCCATGACGCTGTACAATATGGGAGAGAAGAAAAGAATACATTCACTGCAAATACAGAGAAGCAGAAGATACAACGGAAGAGCCTGACTGCGGGAAAGCATGTGTGTGATGTATGTGTGTGTGATGTATGTGTGTGTGATGTATGTGTGCGTGATGTATGTGTGTGTGATGTGTGTGTGTGTGATGTGTGTGTGCGTGATGTGTGTGTGATGTGTGTGTGATGTGTGTGTGATGTGTGTGTGTGATGTATGTGTGCGTGATGTGTGTGTGCGTGATGTGTGTGTGTGTGATGTGTGTGTGCGTGATGTGTGTGTGATGTGTGTGTGCGTGATGTGTGTGTGTGTGATGTGTGTGTGCGTGATGTGTGTGTGATGTATGTGTGTGTGATGTATGTGTGTGTGATGTATGTGTGCGTGATGTATGTGTGTGTGCGTGATGTGTGTGTGATGTGTGTGTGTGTGATGTATGTGTGCGTGATGTGTGTGTGCGTGATGTGTGTGTGTGTGATGTGTGTGTGTGTGATGTATGTGTGCGTGATGTGTGTGTGCGTGATGTGTGTGTGATGTGTGTGTGCGTGATGTGTGTGTGATGTATGTGTGCGTGATGTATGTGTGCGTGATGTATGTGTGCGTGAGGTATGTGTGTGTGATGTATGTGTGTGTGAGGTATGTGTGATGTATGTGTGCGTGATGTATGTGTGTGTGTGATATATGTGTAATGTATATATGTATGATGTATGTGTGTGTGTGATGTATGTGTGTGTGTTTGATGTATGTGTGTTTGATGTATGTGTGTGTGAGGTATGTGTGTGTGATGTATGTGTGTGTGTGAGGTATGTGTGATGTATGTGTGCGTAATGTATGTGTGTGCGTGTGATATATGTGTGATGTATGTGTGATGTATGTGTGTGTGATATATGTGTGATGTACAGTACAGACCAAAAGTTTGGACACACCTTCTCATTCAAAGAGTTTTCTTTATTTTCATGACTATGAAGGCATCAAAACTATGAATTAAGACATGTGGAATTATATACATAACAAACAAGTGTGAAACAACTGAAAATATGTCCTATTCTAGGTTCTTCAAAGTAGCCGCCTTTTGCTTTGATTACTGCTTTGCACACTCTTGGCATTCTCTTGATGAGCTACAAGAGGTAGACCCCTGAAATGGTTTTCACTTCACAGGTGTGCCCTGTCAGGTTTAATAAGTGGGATTTCTTGCCTTATAAATGGGGTTGGGACCATCAGTGGCGTTGAGGAGAAGTCAGGTGGATACACAGCTGATAGTCCTACTGAATAGACTGTTAGAATTTGTATTATGGCAAGAAAAAAGCAGCTAAGTAAAGAAAAACGAGTGGCCATGATTACTTTAAGAAATGAAGGTCAGTCAGTCAGCCGAAAAATTGGGAAAACGTTGAAAGTAAGGGCTATTTGACCATGAAGGAGAGTGATGGGGTGCTGCGCCAGATGACCTGGCCTCCACAGTCACCGGACCTGAACCCAATCGAGATGGTTTGGGGTGAGCTGGACCGCAGAGTGAAGGCAAAAGGGCCAACAAGTGCTAAGCATCTCTGGGAACTCCTTCAAGACTGTTGGAAGACCATTTCAGGGGACTACCTCTTGAAGCTCATCAAGAGAATGCCAAGAGTGTGCAAAGCAGTAATCAAAGCAAAGGGTGGCTACTTTGAAGAGCCTAGAATATGACATATTTTCAGTTGTTTCACACTTGTTTGTTATGTATATAATTCCACATGTGTTAATTCATAGTTTTGATGCCTTCATAGTCATGAAAATAAAGAAAACTCTTTGAATGAGAAGGTGTGTCCAAACTTTTGGTCTGTACTGTATGTGTGCGTGATGTATGTGTGCGCGTGATGTATATGTGCGTGATGTATGTGTGTGTGATGTATGTGTGCGTGATGTATGTGTGTGTGACCGCAGCTCACTGTGGGACGTGTTCTGTATGTATTGATGATTCCTTCCACTTATTAGATATCCCTACATAGAATAATGAGTGATTTTTGCGCTCTCTGCTCGCCCCATGCTCAGTTATTTTTTTTTTACTGATATTCAGATCCAGCGGTTAATCCTTTAATTGTTTTTCTTATTTTTTTTAAGTAATTATTTTTTTATTGAGAACAGAAACAAAATTGTGACTTTACAAAGAAGAGAATTCTCTGCTACTGACCAGACTAATAGAATATGAATCTGGGAGATCTCTGAGGGTAAGGTATGAGTCAGGAAGTGAAAGGTTAAATCTGCCGCACAATTCCACAAATAAGACTAGGGCTGCCACTGCGATTGTATGAGGTTGTGAGTTAACATTGCAAGTATGGGCTCATGCACACGGCAAACAGCGAGTCTGCAATATACCGGCACCGGCAATGCATGGAACGAGCATGAGCCCTAAGGCTGAGGCTACACAGGGGTCCTCGCTGCAACCCCCATCACACAACCAGGGATCACTGTGCAGCCAAGGAAATGAATAGAGTCCCAGTGCAACTCCCAAACCTGCCGCAACCGTCACCCCAGAATCGCAGAAAACTCCTGCAGAGCTTCCACCTAGTTCTATGACAGAACTCAGGATGTATTGTGTGTACCCACTGTGACAGACACATCCCAAACACATCACATGTAGCCACATACAATATCATACGAAACTAGACACAATCAGATAACATACACCCCCCATACAATCACATACACCACATACCCTCCCCATACAACCACATACACCCCCATACAACCACATACACCCCCATACAACCACATACACCCCCATACAATCACATACACCCCCCATACAACCACATACACCCCCATACAATCACATACACCCCTCATACAATCACATACACCCCCCCATACAATCACATACACCCTCATACAATCACATACACCCCTCATACAATCACATACACCCCCCATACAACCACATACACCCCCATACAACCACATACACCCCCATACAACCACATACACCCCCATACAACCACATACACCCCCCATACAACCACATACACCCCCATACAATCACATACACCCCTCATACAATCACATACACCCCCCCATACAATCACATACACCCTCATACAATCACATACACCCCCATACAATCACATACACCCCCATACAATCACATACACCCCCTATACAATCACCTACAATCACATACACCCCCTATACAATCACCTACAATCACATACACCCCCATACAATCACATAGACCCCCCATACAATCACCTACAATCACATACACCCCCCATACAATCACCCCCATACAATCACATACACCCCCCATACAATCACCTACAATCACATACACCCCCCATACAATCACCCCCATACAATCACATACACCCCATACAATCACATACACCCCCCATACAATCACCTACAATCACATACACCCCCTATACAATCACCTACAATCACATACACCCCCATACAATCACATACACCCCCCATACAATCACCTACAATCACATACACCCCCCATACAATCACCCCTATACAATCACATACACCCCATACAATCACATACACCCCCCATACAATCACCTACAATCACATACACCCCCCATGCAATCACTTACAATCACATACACCCCCATACAATCACATACACACCCCATGCAATCACTTACAATCACATACACCCCCATACAATCACATACACACCCCATGCAATCGCTTACAATCACATACACCCCCATACAATCACCTACAATCACATACACCCCATACAATCACCTACAATCACATACACCCCCATACAATCACATACACCCCATACAATCACATACACCCCCATACAATCACATACACACCCCATGCAATCGCTTACAATCACATACACCCCAATACAATCACCTACAATCACATACACCCCATACAATCACCTACAATCACATACACCCCCATACAATCACATACACCCCATACAATCACATACACCCCCCATACAATCACCTACAATCACATACACCCCATACAATCACATACACCCCCATACAATCACATACACCCCATACAATCACATACACCCCCATACAATCACATACACCCCATACAATCACATACACCCCCATACAATCACATACACCCCATACAATCACATACACCCCCATACAATCACATACACCCCCATACAATCACATACACCCCATACAATCACATACACCCCCATACAATCACCTACAATCACATACACCCCATACAATCACAATTTGACTCATTCTCATACACGCTCACATTTCCCTCACATATTCAGAATTCTTTTTGCTTTTCCAGCCCCCGGCAGCGATTTCGTTCTGGTGCCGCGCCGTGTGCCGCTCCCACTGGAGATGCCGCTGGGGGTCATGGAAGGTTTGCACAAATAACGCTGTTTTCTGGACACGGCTCCAGTGTTTGGCTGCCAAATATTTCATCAGATTGAAGCAAAAAAAAAAAAATGCCGATATTATTAAATGTTGCTGGACCGGCGGCTGGAATAATATGGTCAAATCAAACAAAATCATGAATTCCATCAAGAAAGATCCATATCTCAGATCAGTGTGAATAGCGAAGCTTATATATCAGCCATGTGATGGCGCCCACTAGTGACTAACAT
The DNA here is from genome assembly GCF_905171765.1 of Bufo bufo. Taxonomy (NCBI): domain Eukaryota; kingdom Metazoa; phylum Chordata; class Amphibia; order Anura; family Bufonidae; genus Bufo; species Bufo bufo. Next base: position 147,271,226 of record NC_053398.1, on the reverse strand, counting down.
GAAGGGGACAAAACGGGGCAATGGACATCGGTCCCTTCCGGGGTGCACCACCAATGAGGCCAGGTGAGGCAGCACCAGGTAGGGGCAAGAGGGGGGCAGCAGAAAGGCCATGGGCAATGAACGCTTTTATTGTGTTAAAAAATTGGCACGGGCGACGCAGTTTCAGTTTTCGCCTCAGGCAGCAGAAAGGCTAGGTGCACCCCATACATGCAATCATTTCTCATTGGCCCAGGGCGCTCTAAGATCACACCCATACAGTACACTGTGGTTGGGGCCAACCCCATTGGGCTGATGAGTCCTTGGATCAATCCATTCATCATGATAGGGATTTGCAATGTTAGACCCTGTGTGGACGGTGGCCTTGTGTGGACATATAGGGTGAGTGATGTCTGGACATTCTGTCTCATGTATTGTCAGGCCGGCCACACACGAGAGACCTGTCCACCAAACGCTCCTTCTGCCAACAGCCAACCCCCCATACACATGCATCCTTGGCCGTTATACAGTACGTCTAATGTGCGCGGGCAGCTTTTGAATCCTCATTTACTACAATGACTATGTGATGAATCTTAGGACTTTGTCCCTTTAAACTCTTCACTTTAATCTGAAAAAAAGGTTTTAGAAGAAAAAAAGACCATTTTCCTCCCCTCTAAATATAGCAGAGCCGGGTCAGCAGAATCGCCGCTCGGAGAGCAGAGCAGGAATGTACAGAAATAAATAACTCTTCCAACGTTTTTGGAAACCAAGTGGAACCTAGGAGTTATTTCCTGATTAAACGCACTTCATGGAATGAATTAAATTAGCCTCGGTATCGGAGTGACCCGGAAGCCGGATGCTGCGCTGTCTTCACCCCGCTCCCCAGGGGAGCACATTCCAAAAGCTATTATTATACCGGGGAAATCAGGGGTTAACCTCTGCTGGAATCTGATCGATACATTGTTGCAGATGATAGTGACAAAGATACAACATGTCCAGTGCAGGAAGGTAGGGTTACTGGATAGGAGGAGCTTAAAGGGGTATTGTAACAGGTGATAATCGATCAGACAATCATTGCCCCCCCCAAAAAAAATTGCTAGGGTGGGGAACCCAGCTCCATGTCATCGGCGCATCCAAGATTAGGGAGTGTGGAGGACCCAGTTCTAGGAGTGGGTATGGATCTCTGCTAAATGATAAATGTGAACAACCAATACACCCCTTTAAATGACATCCCTACTACCCAAAAAGACAATTAACATACACATCTCCCTGTTTTCAATATCTCTGCTTGCTGTCAACAAAGGGAAAAGGTATCAGTGTATTGTACATGTCAGACAGAAATTTCCTTTACATCCAGAGCCTTGAAGCCATCCTGACCTAGTCCTGTGAACTCCGCTGATGGGTTGGGGTAGGTTCACACACAGCTTTTCGGAGGAGGTTTTGAGGTAGGTTTTTCCAGCCAAAAGCAGAAGTGGATTTGAAAGGAACCAGAAATATAAAGGAAGAACTTAAACATCTCCTGCTGGATCCACTTCACCCCGAAAGTGTCAGGAACACTACACTGATATATTGTAACAAACCTGCAGATGTGAGAAGTCCATGTTAAGATGGGTTTTCAGCATCTAACTTTAATCAACAATGCCTTCATTTGATGAAAACAAGCAGAGATATTGAAAACAGTGAGGAATTGAAACAAGGATGAAGCTGTATTGACTGCAGTGTCTTCTGGGAATTCATCCAATCTGATTTCGTCTCCCCCGTATTTGCCGCCATGTGTCTTATTGCCGCCTCAGTTTGTTGATACAGAATTTCCAGCTGATTCGCCTGAATATCAATAAGGCGCTGCACATATTTTCCGCCTGAAGTGCGCGGTTCTCACAAGGCAGGCTGCTTTACAAATAAATAAAGCGCAGTCATCTGTGTCAGCGCCCGCACAGGGGGCAGAGGGTCAGCGGATTAAACATGGCTACCTGGAAGCAGTTAGGATTCTCCATTCACACCCAGTGACCTCCTGACTCGGGGACAGTTCGTTTTCTTTGGCGCACACACATGAAAAGCTAACAAGTCGCATCTGAAGTTTAGATGAATATGACAAGAGCTCAGATACTTAAAGGAACACTCCACCGCTACGGCAGTTCACTGCTTGTTTATTCTTCCTGTACTTATCTCCTTCATATCTCTGTGTAAAGAATGGGGAGAAGGGAATATACTGCTGCCAGACTCCTCTGTCCCTTCTAGAGACTCTGTCTCCCCCAAACTCCTCTGTCCCCTCCAGACTCCTCTGTCCCCTTCCAGAGACTTTATCTCCTCCAAACTCCTCTGTCCCCTCCAGACTCCTCTGTCCCCTCCAGACTCCTCTGTCCCTTCCAGAGACTTTATCTCCTCCAAACTCCTCTGTCCCCTCCAGACTCCTCTGTCCCTTCCAGAGACTTTGTCTCATCCAATCTCCTCTGTCCCCTCCAGACTCCTCTGTCTCCTCCAAACTCCTCTGTCCCCTCCAGACTCCTCTGTCTCCTCCAAACTCCTCTGTCCCCTCCAGACTCCTCTGTCCAGACACCTCTGTCTCCCTCCAGGCTCCCATGTCCCTTCCAGACTCCTCTGACCCCTCAAGGCTCCTGTGTCCCCTCCAGAATCCTCTGCCCCCCCCCCAGACTCCTCTGTCCTCATCTAGATTCCCTTTGTTGTTCTCTAGACTCTGTGTGTCCTCCTCCAGACTCCTCTGTGTCCTCCAAACTTATTTGTCTCCTCCTGACTCCTCTTTCCTCCTCCAGACTCCGTGTCCTCCTCTAGACTCTTAAGACTCTCTATGTCCTCCAAACTCCTCTGTTGCCCACCAGACCCTCTGTCCCCTCCAGACCCCTTTGTCAATTCTAGACCTTTATGACCCTTTAAGACTCTTTAAGTCCTCCTACAGACTCTCTATCTCCTCCAGACTCCTCTGTTACCCTTCAGACTCCTTTGTCCCCTCCAGACTCTCTGTGTCCTCCTCTTCACTCCTCTGTCCTCTCCATCCTCCTCTTCCCCTGTCCAGACCTCTCTGCCCTCTCCATTCTCCTCTTCTCCCATCCAGACCTCTCTGTCCTCTCCAGGCTCCTCTGTCCTCTTCAGACTCCTCTGTCCATCTCTGTCTTCTTCAGACCTGTCTGTCCTCTCCAGACTCCTCTGTCCTCTCCATTCACCTCTTCTCCCATCCAGACCTCTCTGTCCTCTCCAGGCTCCTCTGTCCTCTCCAGACTCCTCTGTCCATCTCTGTCTTCTTCAGACCTCTCTGTCCTCCCCAGGCTCCTCTGTCCTCTCCAGACTCCTCTGTTCTCTCCAGACTCCTCTGTCTATCTTGAATCCTCTGTCCTCTCCAGACTCCTCTGTCCTCTCCAGACTCCTCTGTCTATCTTGAATCCTCAGTCCTCTCCAGGCTCCTCTGTCCTCTCCAGGCTCCTCTGTTCATCTCTGTCTTCTCCAGACCTCTCTGTCCTCTCCAGGCTCCTCTGTCCTCTCCAGACTCCTCTGTCCATCTCTGTCTTCTCCAGACCCCTCTGTCTCTCTTGAATCATCAGTCCTCTCCAGACTCCTCTGTCCATCTCTGTCTTCTTCAGACCTCTCTGTCCTCTCCAGGCTCCTCTGTCCTCTCCAGACTCCTCTGTTCTCTCCAGACTCCTCTGTCTATCTTGAATCCTCAGTCCTCTCCAGACTCCTCTGTCCTCTCCAGACTCCTCTGTTCTCTCCAGACTCCTCTGTCTATCTTGAATCCTCTGTCCTCTCCAGACTCCTCTGTCCTCTCCAGACTCCTCTGTCTATCTTGAATCCTCAGTCCTCTCCAGGCTCCTCTGTCCTCTCCAGGCTCCTCTGTTCATCTCTGTCTTCTCCAGACCTCTCTGTCCTCTCCAGGCTCCTCTGTCCTCTCCAGACTCCTCTGTCCATCTCTGTCTTCTCCAGACCCCTCTGTCTCTCTTGAATCATCAGTCCTCTCCAGACTCCTCTGTCCATCTCTGTCTTCTTCAGACCTCTCTGTCCTCTCCAGGCTCCTCTGTCCTCTCCAGACTCCTCTGTTCTCTCCAGACTCCTCTGTCTATCTTGAATCCTCAGTCCTCTCCAGACTCCTCTGTCCTCTCCAGACTCCTCTGTCCTCTCCAGACTCCTCTGTCTATCTTGAATCCTCAGTCCTCTCCAGGCTCCTCTGTCCTCTCCAGGCTCCTCTGTTCATCTCTGTCTTCTTCAGACCTCTCTGTCCTCTCCAGACCTCTGTATTCTCTAGATATTTTTGTCTCCCCACAGACACCTCTGTCTAGAAGGGAAAAGATATCTGGAGCAGGACAGAGGAGTCAGGCAGTGGCTTATTACCCTGTGCCTATTACGAAAACATGCATGCTCAGCCAGGCCAAGTCCTGTATATGTGGGATCAGGAGGAATAGACACCTCACAGCTATTGACGGCGTATGGGCACGTTTAAATCTGAACTGGTATGAAGATTTTGTAGATTTAGTTAAATAGGTGTCTGAATTATATAAAAACCGCCTATAAATGGCCTAAAAGAACAAGCGAATGAATACTCACCTGTTTTCTTCCCTGTTGCACGGGATGTCTCTGCTGAGGCCAGTGATTGGCTGCAGTGTGTGCACAGAACGTCACCGCTGCAGCCAGAAAAACAAAGATTAGCGGTGAAGATGGGCGCACAGCGCAGGAAGAAGCAGGTGAGTATATACACTCATCTGTTATTTTAGGTAGGTTACACGGCTACACTGAGTTTCTATATAATACAGACAACCCCTTTAAACCGTGGATCTGTAGATGCTTTGGATGTGACTGCAGTACCAGATGTGATGTAACTCAGGATTTACAAAGATTCTAGATGGTAAAAGGGGATTCAAAGAGAGAGATCAGACGGGGAGACGTGAGAGGGGTCGGCGTGGGCTTCACGTTGATCCATTTAATATTTGCAGATGTAAAAACAGCATTAAAATTATTTTAACAAGTCGGACTGGGAACAGGTCAGCGGAGCAATGGAGCCTTCACTATGAAGATGAAGGGTTCCCAGCAGGACCCTCGGGGGTAAGAGAGGAAAATATGTAACAATGTTTCAGCTGAAGCTGCCACCTTCTTAAGTCTCCATTTGATATGTGGCCAGGTTTCGGGACCACCCCTCCAGTAATGGCTGCGTGCTGAGATGAATCCCAGCATTTGCCATAAATCAGAAGGAAATGAGACCACCTAGGCTATTCCTGAGTAAGAGGGATGGGACCCACTGCGGTTCTGAAGAGCCTCAGGATGAAAGGAGCTTATGCATGAGGCGGGGGCTGCATCCATCACACAGGCCTCACACCCCTCGCCATGCCCCGGACTGGGCCTTCACAATGAATCCAGTGACGCTCGTTCCTGCAGGAACGGGGCCAACAATAAAATACAGAGACATTCCTGCTCCATGCGTTGGGGAAAGTAATATTCTCTCCAAACCCCAGCCCCTTGTGAGTTGTGGCTTGTATAAGATTTACAAGAGCTTCTCGTGGCCCCGGCTGAAAAGCGGCCATTGTGTGATAACATCTGCCCAGACTGGAGGTTTCATGTAGGAAGCAATTTCAGGAATATTTGGGTCAATTAAAAGGTGTCTGGTTATAATATATATAAAGTGTAACTGGATGTCAGGACGGAGTCCACCTCTGCATCACCCCAAGGAGGGGAGCGCCAGTCGGCTGCAGGAGCTCCTGTGCAACCAGGGGCCCCGCACTGTAAGGTCCTATTACACCCTCAGACTCTGCAGGCGATTGTTGGGAGGGGAGCGCTCCTTCCCGGCAATCACCTGCTGGTGGGCGGAGGAGACAGCTCCTATCTCATGCAGCAATCTCCTCCACAGTATCACTCATGCCATCGCTCCTCCCCATACTGAACCATTGTTTGCCGGTGTTCCGTTAGATTTCCCTACCCTTATGACTTCCTGCTGTGACGCGGCCGCACCGGACATGACGTGCAGGTGGTGTGCTGCGCCGCGCAGGTGCAAAACGACGGGGTAGGGAAATTTCACAGCAGAGTTGTTCAGAAGCTCAGCTGGACACTGGGACACTGCGCATGCGCTGGGAGCCTCACCAGCGGTTAGGGTAGGGAAAAATTACGGGCCAGTGCGCATGCGCCGAGGGTAGTGAAAAATTACGGGCCACTGCGCAAGCGTGACTAACCAATGGGGTAGGCAAATTTCACACTTAGAAACGTGCCCGAATTTTTCCCTACCCTAACCGCTGGTGAGGCTCCCGGCGCATGCGCAGTGTCCCAGTGTCCAGCTGAGCTTCTGAACAACTCTGCTGTGAAATTTCAATACCCAGTCGCACCTCCTGCACGTCATTTCCGGTGCGGCCGCATCACAGCAGGAAGTGACGAGGGTAGGGAAATCCCACGGGTAGGGAAATCTAACGGAAGCAGCAGGGAGCCGGTGGTCGTGTCCCCTCACTATTATAGGGTTTTCAGGTGTCACACAGTCTAGGTACGAGGGCATGCAATCGTCTACCTCTGAGACCCTTGTATGTGCTTAGCAGTCAGGGAGAGCTCTTCAGGTTTTATAGGGGTCACCTTTATGCTCCTTAGTTTGGGATCAAGCCAGTCGGATGTTTATCCATAACTTCCAGCTTTCTGCAACATCATCCGTGACATTATAAACCGCCATTACCGTCTTAAGCATGGATCCGGTTTCAGCCTTGATTGACCGCATGCAAGGTCTTTCGCTGGAGGTAGCAGATCTCCGTAAAACTGTGTCTCAGTTTCAGGTGACCGGTTCTTCTGGCGTTCATGGAGTTTGTTCCGAGCCTAAGATCTCGCTTCTGGATACGTTCTCCGGGGGTAGTGAGAATTTTGTTCGCTTTAGAGAGGCTTGCAAACTCCATTTTCGCCTACTTCCCCATTCCTCTGGTGATGAGGAGCAGAGGGTGGGGATCATCATCTCGCTGCTCAGGGATAACGCTCAGTCTTGGGCCTTTTCGCTGCCGGTGGGGGCACGGCCCCTCCGATCGGTGGATGAATTTTTTGTAGCCCTGGGGCAGATATATGATGACCCGGATCGTATTGCTCTGGCTGAATCTAAACTGCGTCTTTTATGCCAGGGTAAACAGTCCGCAGAAATATATTGTTCTGAATTTCGGAGATGGGCAGCTGATACTGGTTGGAATGATGCTGCACTCCGAAGTCAATTTTGCCATGGTCTTTCGGAAAGATTGAAAGATGCATTCGCTTTTCATGAGAGACCTGCCTCGTTGGAGTCTGCCATGTCCCGGGCTGTTCGTATTGACAGGCGTCTTAGAGAGAGAGGAGATATCACTCTTTCCTGTCATATTCAGTCCAAGGACAGTGGGGCGGTCTCATTCAGTGCGCAGGGGTCTCAGTCTCTCTCAATCCCCTCTGAGCAGGAGGCCATGCAGCTGGGTTTGCTTGCCTCTGTTAGTAGAGGATTCATCTCTCAGAGGAAGGTTTGTTTCTGTTTTGGGGGTATAAATCATTTGGCTAATGTTTGCCCCTCTAGGAGATTCATAGAGTTTTCTGAGGGTAATAATAAAAAATAAATAAAAAAAACCCTCTAAAAACTTTCCATTTGCTACTATTGGCAAGGTTGATGCGGAAATTGAAGGTTTGCCATTTGCTTGTAGTTCCCGTTTTCTCCTACCTGCCAGGGTGGCGCTAGATAGCAAGAACATTGTGTGTGAGATTTTTGTGGATAGTGGAGCAGCTGTCAATCTCATTGATAATCAATTTGCTATAACACATGGTTTCCAGGTATGCACTTTGGGAAAGGATATACCTCTTTTTGCTATCGATTCCGCTCCACTTTCTCAAAGATCGTTAAAGGGCATAGTTCACAATATCCGTATGACTGTGGGTGACGCTCATGTTGAGGATATGTCATGTTTCGTCTTAAGCGGATTACCTACTCCTCTAGTGTTGGGGCTACCCAGGCTCACTAAACATAACCCCACCATTGATTGGCAAGCGAGGCAAATAAATGGTTGGAGTGAGTTTTGCAGAGAGAATTGCCTCACGGCGTCTCTTTCAGAGGTTTCTACCAAGACTGTGCCATCTTTTCTCTCTGAATTTTCGGATGTGTTTTCCGAGAGTGGTGTCCAGGAGCTGCCCCCTCACCGGGAGTACGACTGCCCTATTAATCTCATCCCAGGCGCCAAACTGCCTATATCTCGTTTATACAATCTCTCCCAACCTGAGAGGGTCGCTATGCGTACTTATATCTCGGAGAGCCTGAGAAAGGGACACATCTGACCCTCGAAGTCACCTGTCGCCGCTGGTTTTTTTTTTGTTAAGAAAAAAGATGGTTCTTTAAGACCTTGTCTGGATTTCAGGAGCTGAACAGTATCACTATTCGTGACCCTTATCCGCTTCCTCTGATCCCGGACCTGTTTAACCAAATTGTTGGGGCTAAAGTTTTTTCTAAGTTGTATTTAAGAGGGGCATAAAACCTAGTCAGGGAAGGGGACGAATGGAAGACGGCCTTCAATACCCCTGAGGGTCATTTCGAGAATTTGGTTATGCCCTTTGGTTTGATGAATGCTCCGGCCGTCTTCCAACATTTTGTGAACAGCATTTTTTCTCATTTAATGGGGAAATTTGTACTGGTGTATCTAGATGACATTTAGATTTTTTCTCCTGATTTCAAGACTCATCGAGACCACCTACGTCAGGTCTTGCTGATTCTGCGGGAGAATAAATTGTACGTTAAACTGGAAAAATGTGTGTTTGCGGTTCCGGAGATTCAATTTCTTGGTTTTCTTCTCTCTGCTTCTGGTTTTCGCATGGACCCCGAGAAGGTCCGCGCTGTGCTTGATTGGGAGCTTCCTGAGAATCAGAAGGCGCTGATGCGGTTTTTGGGTTTTGCCAATTATTACAGGAAGTTCATTTTGAATTATTCCTCTGTTGTTAAGCCACTCACTGATATGACTAAAAAGGGGGTGGATTTTTCCTCCTGGTCGGTAGAAGCGCTTAAAGCCTTTTCTAGTATTAAAGAGAGTTTGCTTCCGCTCCCATCTTGGTACAACCTGATGTCTCTCTACCTTTTTATTGTTGAGGTGGACGCTTCTGAGGTGGGTGTGGGTGCGGTCTTATCTCAGGGTCTCTCTCCTGCCAAATGGCGACCGTGTGCCTTTTTCTCAAGGACACTCTCCTCTGCAGAGAGAAATTATGATGTGGGAGATAGGGAGTTGTTGGCCATCAAATTAGCTTTTGAGGAATGGCGCCATTGGCTAGAGGGAGCCAGACACCCTATTACCGTGTTTACCGACCATAAGAATCTGGCCTACTTGGAATCGGCCAAGCGTCTGAACCCGAGACAGGCCAGATGGTCTTTATTCTTTTCTAGGTTTAATTTTGTTGTCACGTTCCGCACTGGGGTTAAAAATGTGAAGGCAGATGCCCTGTCACGTTGTTTTCCGGGAGGGGGGAACTTTGAAGACCCGGGTCCCATTTTGGCTGAAGGGGTGGTCGTCTCTGCTCTTTATACTGATTTGGAGGCAGAGGTTCAGGCAGCCCAGGCAGAGGCTCCTGATCTTTGTGCTCCTGGGAGGTTGTTTGTGCCTCTCGCTTTACGACACAAGGTTTTTAAGGAGCACCACGATACTGTCCTTGCTGGGCACCCGGGGAGTAGAGCCACAGTGGATCTCATTGCTCGGAGATTCTGGTGGCCGACTCTTCGCAAGACGGTTGAGGGTTTTGTGGCAGCCTGCGAGACTTGCGCTCGTGCCAAGGTCCCTCATTCACGGCCATCGGGTTCTCTCCTCCCGTTACCCATTCCTTCCCGTCCTTGGACGCATCTGTCCATGGACTTCATTACGGACCTACCTCGTTCCTCGGGGAAGACTGTGATTCTGGTGGTAGTCGACCGTTTTAGCAAAATGGCACATTTCATTCCCTTTCCTGGGTTACCCAATGCTAAGACGTGGGCGCAAGCGTTTGTTGATCACATTGTCAAATTGCATGGCATTCCTTCAGACATCGTTTCTGATAGGGGCACGCAATTTGTTTCCAGATTCTGGAAGGCCTTCTGTTCTCGCTTGGGGGTTCAGTTGTCATTCTCTTCTGCTTTTCACCCGCAGTCGAATGGTCATACCGAACGCGTCAATCAGAATCTGCGCTGTTTTGTGGCAGAGAATCAGGAGGATTGGTGTTCTTTTTTGTTCCTTGCTGAGTTTGCTTTAAATAACCATCGCCAGGAGCCCTCTGATAAGTCACAATTTTTTGGTGCATATGGGTTTCATCCGCAGTTTGGGACATTCTCTGGAGAGGTTTATTGGGCCTTACAAGATCTTGTCCGTCATCAATCCCGTTGCCTTCCGTCTTGATCTTCCTCAGACTTGGAAGATCCATAATGTTTTTCACAGGTCCCTATTAAAACCTTATGTCCAACCCATTGTACCCTCCTCTTTGCCTCCTTCTCCGATTGTTGTTGACCGTAATCTTGAATTCCAGGTCTCTAGGATTGTGGATTCTCGCATTATCCGTGGTTCTCTCTAGTACTTCGTTCATTGGGAGGGTTATGGTCCTGAAGGAGAGGATGTGGGTCCCAGTGGCGGACATTAAGGCCACTCGTCTCATCAAGGCTTTCCATAGGTCTCATCCTGAGAAGGTGGGCTCTGAGTGTCCGGAGTCCACCCGTAGAGGGAGGGGTACTGTCACCGCCACGTCTGTGAGAAGGTCTGACAGAGGTCCTTTTCTACCTCTTGCATGATGTTCTTTGTTTTGGTTTCACTTTGTCATCTCATTTCCTTCTCCCAGGTGTCACCTATTAGACTAATCCTCTTTCCTTTATATTCCCTCCCATACTGCCTCACTTTGCGGTTTATACTACTTCCTGGATTGAAGTGTGCACTGCTGGAGACTTCTGTTACTGCTTGTTCAGATAAGTCCTTTCATGTATTGTGTTTTCTTGCTGGCTTGATTCTAGGTGACCCTGACTCCCTCCGTATTAAGTGCAGGGAGCCGGTGGTCGTGTCCCCTCACTATTATAGTGTTTTCAGGTGTCACACAGTCTAGGTACGAGGGCATGCAATCGTCTACCTCTGAGCCCTTGTATGTGCTTAGCAGTCAGGGTGAGCTCTTAGGGTTTTATAGGGGTCACCTTTATGCTCCTTAGTTTGGGATCAAGCCAGTCGCATGTTTATCAATAACTTCCAGCTATCTGCAACATCATCCGTGACAATTACTCTGCCAGATCATCGCTGACGAGTGTTCTTACGAACGCTTGTTAGCGATGATCCTAGCGATTATCCGTAGGTGTAATAGGCAGCCCTCACACATGGAGCAGATTGTTTGCTGTGAATTATGGGGTGGATTTTGTTGCAGATTTCTTGTATGAGAATCTCTCCATTTAATTCAATGGTGGAAAACGCTGCAGAAAATTTTTCCTTGTGGATTTTTCCACAGCAGAATCAGTTTCCCATTGAATTGAAGGGAATGATTCTCATACAGAAAATCCGCAACACAGCATTATATACAGTATACTGCAACACAACACGGGGATAGACAATTTTCAGCTCCATAGGATAACATGGAGGAAGTCTTGATGTAGCCGATTTTCTGGCGGACCCTAATGCCTCCCATATAAGGCTACTTTCACACTAGCGTTCGGAGCGGATCTGTCTGATGTTTCATCAGACGGATCCGCTCCGATAATGCAGACGTTCGCATCCGTTCAGAACGGATGCGTCTGCATTAAAACTTAGAAAATTTTCTAAGTGTGAAAGTTGTCTGAGCGGATCCGTTCAGACTTTACATTGAAAGTCAATGGGGAACGGATCCGCTTGAAGATTGAGCCATATTGTGTCATCTTCAAGCGGATCCGTCCCCATTGACTTACATTGTAAGTCTGGACGGATCCGCTCGCCTCCGCACGGCCAGGCGGACACCCGAACGCTGCAAGCAGCGTTCAGGTGTCCGCTCACTGAGCGGAGCGGAGGCTGAGCGCTGGCAGGCGGATGCATTCTCAGTGGATCCGCCTCCACTGAGAATGCATTGGGGCCGGACGGCTGCGTTCAGGACCGCTCGTGAGCTCCTTCAAACGGTGCGCACGAGCGGACACCCGAACGCTAGTGTGAAAGTAGCCTAAATTGTAGGCTCTTAGAGCTGGGGCTATAATACAAAGCTTCATGTCTGCGCCTGAGTTGTCAGAAATGTCAAGTGCTGCAGAAGAAAGTGGAAAGAAAGTATAATAATTTGGAAAGACAAAAAGTTGCATTGTTTCGATTTTAAAGGAATGCTCCGACTGAGGTGAAGCAGAAGACACATACGTGCTTTTTTTCCCCCCTTTGCTTCTGACGATTTTGAGATTTAGGTGGCATATTTTGGGTCTTTCTTGCTGCTGGAGCATTTGGTATTCTCTTTGTGCCGTTTTGACAACACCTTCTCTATAGGGATAAATCCCGGCTCCAGAAGTTAAAGGGAGTCTGTCCCCAGCTCTTCTCATTCTCCACTGCTTATATTGCCTTCTTGCCCACACTTGAGCATAACGGTACCTTTGTTGTTTCAGTCCAATTTTCTAAAGCTGCAAAAACAAGGTTTTCGTTGTATGCAAATGAGGGCTCGCAAGTGCGGCGTTCTGGCTGTAAGTGCCCAGGCCCCTCAGAACCCATCGCATTCACTAAGGGATAAACCAGTGGATCCTGAAACAGAAACTCAACAGTAAATCTGGGCCAGTTTCTCTTTAAAGTCTAAAATCCCCGCTTGCTGTAAGGGAATAGAAGAATTCAGCAGATTTTAGTGGACACTGTAGGGGTTGAATGAGCAGTCCTCCAGCAGTCAGCAGACTATGTTCTGGTGTCTTTGGGTCACTAGTTGCACATCTGTAGGAGAATCTGGAGAAGGACACTTGGCGCTTATATAATACATGCAGAAATCAATGCATTCCTGTCAGGGCGCGAACTCTGCGCACCCGTCAGCGTCCTTGCCCCTAATTGACAGCCAAATAAACAGCGATATAATTATGTTTGTCCTGTGGTGGGTGGTCTCGCCTCTTCGCAGTGATGTGGTACCAATTTCCAGGTCTTGTCATATGTTCATATAAAACACATTATGTGCATCAGAGATTGATCCTCGGGCACGGATAAAAACAAGATCCAGTGTCTCATCCTCGCTGCCAGCAAATCCGGATCTCGTTGCTTCATCTGTAAACGACTGAAATATGGAGTTGAGGAAATTGTAAAAAAGGAGATAAAAAGAGAAGGAAAGTTGTAGATGAATAATCTGTGCCGACCATAGAGGACTGTGCCGGAGGGAGAAGGCAAAAAAAGGGGAGAAAAAGGGGAGCGTAAATGGGGGTAAAGGGAAACGGGGACAGGGGAATATAAGGGAAGGGAAAGGATGGGGGGAAGGGAAACGGGGACAGGGGAATATAAGGGGATGGAAGGGATGGGGGGAAGGGAAACGGGGACAGGGGAATATAAGGGGATGGAAAGGATGGGGTGGGAGGGAAACGGGGACAGGGGAATATAAGGGTATGGAAAGGATGGGGGGGAAACGGGGACAGGGGAATATAAGGGGAGGGAAAGGATGGGGGGAAGGGAAACGGGGACAGGGGAATATAAGGGGATGGAAAGGATGGGGTGGGAGGGAAACGGGGACAGGGGAATATAAGGGTATGGAAAGGATGGGGGGGAAACGGGGACAGGGGAATATAAGGGTATGGAAAGGATGGGGGGGAAACGGGGACAGGGGAATATAAGGGAAGGGAAAGGATGGGTGGGAAACGGGGACAGGGGAATATAAGGGGAGGGAAAGGATGGGGGGGGAAGGGAAACGGGGATAGGGGAATATAAGGGGAGGGAAAGGATGGGGCGGGAGGGAAACGGGGACAGGGGAATATAAGGGGAGTGAAAGGATGGGGGGGAAGGGAAACGGGGACAGGGGAATATAAGGGGAGGGAAAGGATGGGGTGGGAGGGAAACGGGGACAGGGGAATATAAGGGGATGGAAAGGATAGGGGGGAAGGGAAATGGGGATAGGGGAATATAAGGGGAGGGAAAGGATGGGGGAAGGGAAGCGGGGACAGGGGAATATAAGGGGAGGGAAAGGATGGGGGGAAGGGAAGCGGGGACAGGGGAATATAAGGGGAGGGAAAGGATGGGGGGGAATGGAAGCAGGGACAGGGGAATATAAGGGAAGGGAAAGGATGGGGGGGAGGGAAGCGGGGACAGGGGAATATAAGGGGAGGGAAACGGAGTGTGGGATAAGGGATTGGATAGGAGGGGCGCCAAAGGATGCCAAAAACGAAGAAAGATGAGTGGATAGATAGGCTGCTCACACTCAATTGAACCAAAGGTTCATACAGCGGCCCAACTAGCGGGACAAAGACACAAAGAGAAAAAGAACTGGTGGAGCGCCAAAATATGAAAAGGAGGAAGGCAGGAGATGATAACCCCCAGGTGTCTAAGGTCTCTTTAAGTGGTGTAAAGACAAAAGGCCCCAAAATCCCCTGTGTGGAATGAGGGAATTAGACAGGACTAAAAGGTCCACAGTGTAGAGTGATGTCACGCCGTGCCCTGTGAGAGGCCTGAGAAGATCTATCTGACAGATTGTTCTGTTTCACTTTGTTGTGGTTTTGGGCAGGATCCCACCTCCCCACAGGTTCTGCTCATTAGCTGTTTATACCCGCCTCTCACTATAGCCCTTGCGGTTTATATTTGCTTCTGGAGTTCTCAGCTGGTGTTTGGTGGATCTCTTGCTCCCCGTCCGTCTTAAGCTAAGTCCTACTCCTTCCCTTTTGTTGTGTGTTTTGGCTAGGCCTCAGGAAGACGCTGGTTCCTGCATCTTGCGCTAGGAACCGGTTGTCTTATCCCTACCTCCCTAGCTGAGGGTTTGTTTCAGTTTCAGCTAGGCTTAGGTTCCAGCGCATGAGCACTTCCACCTTTAGGATTTGCTCATGTTGTCAGCAGTCAGGGAACGACTCGGGAATTGTCAGGTGGTGACCTTTCCCTGTTCCCTAGCTTTGGGGCCTAGCCTGGTGTTTTGTTTCTTTTGTTGTATTTGGTTTGCTTCCCTTCCCTCACCGACCGTGACAAGTGATCAGCAATTGCACAGAATGCCCGAATGGTCACAGGTAATAGATGGGGGGGGGCTCTTAATAAAAAAAACAATATGAATAAATAAATATATTAATAAAAGCAATTACATCGGAATGATAAGATATGTGTAGAAATAGAACCCAGTAGGGTGTATACACACACTTTGTGTGTTACTCACTTCACTCAAGACACTTGACGCCAAACCCTCCCTCGCCGAGGTCACCTGTAGAGTAGTAGTCCCCTTGATGTCCTTTAAATAGATGACCCAGGGACTCTAAGTAAGATGCAAGGCTGTTTATTTATCAAAAGCTCGATGCGTTTCGGGGTATTCAAAACCCCTTCATCAGGAGCACAACATAATACATAATAAAAGGACACTTACCAGAATATATAGTGTACGCCTAAAAAGAAAGCGGCAGATTCACGTGGTGGAGCAACAACCTCCGATCCCATGACCCCGGAACCGGAAGTGCTCTCCAGCGTATTCATGCGTATTCAATAAAATCTATTCATAGTATTATAAAACTGGTGTAGGACAGAAAGGATGAACTTCAACTCAAAGCGACCTGGATCCCCAATAGGGTTGTGGGCCGAACGGTGGCTTGGGCCGAATGGTGGCGTGGCAAGAGGCGTGGAAGGCATATGGGGCGCAGTTCTATTGCCAACACAGTTTAAATAAAAAAAAGGGGGGTATGGAATACATGAATAGAATTAAATGGTTAAAGAACGATGTAGATTCTGAAATTCAGAGCGTATAAAAAAGATATATATAAATGTTAAAATCACAACCTCCATCAAACTAACACCAGAAGTCGGGCATGTGCTCCAATCGTGGAACGCAACCCGGCCAGGGGAATAGAAGAAGGAGGGATATTAGTTGCGATAATGAAAAAAATAAAAATAAAATAAGAGATAAAATACAAAAAATAACTATGAATAGAACTATAAGAGATGTGGATATAAGGACATACATAATAAGAGACTGTCAATTAATTCGGTAGATCATAAGACTATCTAAAAAGTAACAGGTGGTCCTTCCAGAATGGGCATAAAAATAATAATAAGCAAAAGAATAAATATAAATAGATAAATAAATAAATAAATAAATATCACAGGTATACGGAATGAACATAAAGGCATACATAGTGGTAGGTGATAAGCCTAAACACATACCAGGTGATGGAAAGGCCATTAGTAATCATGGGTGCGGCAACTACCTTAACAACTAATGCTTTTTGTACAGATGTTTTTTCCCTTAGTTTATGTACTTCAATGGTTTCTCTTAGTTTATATGCTTCGGTAATGGCTAAAGGATAGGTTCCAGTTGTTTTGATTTATCTTCTGGATGAAAGCAGATAGGGAGGAGGGTTCTCCTTTCCAAATTAAAATAATGTCGTCAATAAATCTTTTGTAAAAAACAATGTCTACATGGTCAAGGAGGCCCTCCTTACTTTCAAATGCCCCCATAAACAAATTTGCATAGGAAGGAGCAAATTTGGTGCCCATTGCCGTTCTACACTTCTAGAGATAGAATTCCCCCTTGTAGTGAAAATAGTTGTGTGTAAGTATAAAATGAATAGAGTCCAGGATAAAGGCCTTGGAGGTTGGAACCTGTCCTCCACTGTACATTGCTGATACATCTAGTGTGACCCAGAGCATTCCTGGTTCCCAGCAAATATCCTGGAGAAGTGTAATTAGATGGCTGGAATCTCTTAGGTAAGACAGTAGATGTTTAACACACCTCTGTAATATCTGATCAATGTAATATCTGTCAATATCTTATCTGTGAATCCCCTATCAACAAGTACTGCCAAGGCCTTCTTGAATTCGTCACTGGGATTCTCTGGCAGTTTGGTGTAATATTTCTCGTCAGATAGGATTCTTAGAGCCTCGTTGTTATGGGCAGTGGCGTCCAAAATGACAATCCCCCCCCACCCTTGTCAGCGCTTTTGATAACTATTTCCCTATTGGATTTAAGGGAGGAGATTGCTTTAACCTGAGCACCATTGAGATTCTGAGGAGGTTTAGTCCCTAACTGACCGGGACTGACTAAGGTCTTAAGGTCGGCAAGGACCATGTTGTAAAATGTTTCTAAGCGTGGCCCTCAATTCTCCACTGAATAGAACGTGGATCATGGTTTGAATTGGGATGGGATAGGCCAATCGAAAAGTTCCTCAATTAGGGCATCGACCACATTCTCATCCATCTCAGTTAATCCTATATTGGTAATAGTAGAGGGGATAGAATTAATGGCATGGTTTTTTAATATATTGTGGCAACTTCCGTATATATTGATTTAGGTCGACAAACAGTTCAAACATATCAGGCCCTCTGGAGGGAGAATGATACAATGAATGATAGAATAAATGATACAGTAATGATAGAATGAGCGATACAATGAAGGATACAAGGATTGATAATAGAATGACAATGAAACAATGAATGATACAATAATAACACAATGATATGATAAAATAATAGAATTATATGACAGTATAATACAATTGAAACCAGAAGACACATTTGCATGTTTTTCTCAATATCTGACATGAAATCAGAATAAATCTTTCCTGTTTTTGGTCAGTTAGGATTACCAGAATTATTATTATTTGCCAAATATCAGAATAATGAGAGAGAGAATGTTTTAAGGCATCTTTATTAGTTTCTGCAATGTCAAAAGTTTCCATACACTAAGATTACTATGCCTTTAAACCATTCTGGACCGCCCCTCTGATGATGTCATGTGTTTTGAAGCTTCTAATTGGTGATTACAGACACACCTCTGGATGTATTTAAATGCAGACCTGAAACACACTTCTTCTTTGTGTAGCGTCATGGGAAAGTCTAAAGAAATCAGCCAAGATATCAGGAGGAGAATTGTGGACTTGCACACGTTTGGCTCAACTTTGGGTGCAATTTTAAGATACCTGAAGGCGCCTCGCTCATCTGTACAAACAATTATACGCAAGTACAGACAAGATGGGAATGTCCGTCCATCATACCGCTCAGGAAGGAGACGGCTTCTGTGTCCCGGAGATGAACGTGCTTGGGTCCGACACGTGCATATCAACCCAAAAACAAAAGCAAAAGACCTTGTGAAGATGATGGCGGAAGCTGGTAAGATTGTGTCACTATCCTCAGTGAAACGAGGACTGTATCATCATGGGCTGAAAGACCGCTCTGCCCGGAAAAAGAAACTGAAAAAATCCAGATTAATGTCTGCAAATGCACAAAGGAACAAAGACCTACATTTCTGGAGACATGTCCTGTGGTCTGACAAAAACTAAAATTGAACATTTTGGCCATAATGACCATCGTTATGTTTGGAGGAAAAAGGGAGAAGCTTGGAAGCCTAAGAACACCATCCCAACTGTGAAGCACGGGGGCGGCAGCATCATGTTGTGGGGTTGTTCTGCTGCAGGAGGGACGGGTGCACTTCTCCAAATAGATGACATCATGAGGGAAGAAGATTTTGTGGAAATACTGAAGCAACATCTCAAGACATCAGCCCGGAAGTTAAAACTTGGGCGGAAATGGGTCTTCCAAATGGACAATGACCCGAAGCGTACAGCCAGACTGGTTACAGCGTGGCTTAAGGATAACAAAATCAGTGTTTTGGAGCGGCCATCACAAAGCCCTGATCTCAGTCCTATTGGAAATGTATGGGCAAAGCTGAAAAGTCAGGTGCGAGCAAGGCGACCAACAAACATGGCTCAGTTACACCAGTTCTGTCAGGAGGAACGGGCCCAGATTCCAACCAACTATTGTGAGAAGCTTGTAGAAGGATGTCCAAAATGTTTGACCCAAGTAATACTGTTTAAGGGCAATGGTACCATTGAAATGTATGTAAACTTTTGACTTTGCAGAAAGTAATACAAAGGCCTTAAAACATTCTCTCTCTCTAATTATTCTGGCATTTGGCAAATAATAATAATTCTGGTAATCCTAATTGACCAAAAACAGGAAAGGTTTATTCTGATTTCATGTCAGATATTGAGAAAAACATGCAAATGTATCTTTTTATATAGTGTATGTACACTTCTCCTGGATATAGTTATTCAGCCCCTTTGCTGTGACACTTGACATTTCGCTCTGGTTCCTCCTATTTCTCTAAATTATTTCTGAGATGTTCTAGACCTTGATTGGAGTCACCGGTGGTAAATTCAGGTGATTGGACATGATGTGGTAAGTTCAGCCCTGTCTATTTAAGATCTCACAGCTGACGATGCATCAGAGGAAAAACCAAGTCATGAGGAGGAGAGAACTGCCTGTAGAGCTCAGAGACAGGATTGTGCGGAGGCTCCGATCTGGAGAGGAGGACAAAAACATTTATGTTTTACTGTAAGTTTCTAGGAACACAGTGACCTCCATGATTCTTACATGGAAGAAGAACAACCAGGACTCTTCCTAGAGCTGCTGCCCCCCAAACTAAGTAATTTGGGCATTGGAAATGGAGATGACCAATAACCCAATGGTCAATCTGGATGAGCTCCAGAAACCCTTTGTGCAGATAGGAGAAACATCCAGAAGGCCAGCCATCACTGCAGATTCGACCAATCTGGGGTTTATGGCAGAGCGGCCGGAAAGAAGCCTCTCTTCAGTAAAAGACACATGAGAGCCACCTGGAGTTTGCAAAAAAAAAGCACCTGAAGGACTCTCAAGCTGTGAGAAACAGAATTTTCTGCTCTGATGGAACCAAGATTGAACTTTCAGGCCTCAATTCTCGTCATACCTGGAGGAAACCAGGCACGGTTCATCAGCTGCCCAATACCACCCCTACAGTGAAGCATGTCAGGGGCAACCTCATGCTAGGCGGACAGGGAGACTGTTCAGGGTGGAGGGAAAGCTGAATGGAGCAAAGTCCAGAGAAAATCTTAATGAAAGTCTGATCCAGAGCTCTGGACCTCAGACTGGGCCGAAGATTCACCTTCCAATAAGACAATGACCCTAAGCACACAGCTAGTACAACTTTGAATGTACTGAGCGGCTCAGCCAGAGCCCTGAACTCAATGGAACATCTCTGGAGAGACCTGACAATGGCTGTCCACCGACGGCCCCCCATCCAACCTGACAGAGCTGGAGAGAATCTGCAGAGAAGAATGGTCGAAAATCCCCAAATCCAGGTGTGAAACTTGTGGCCTCATCTCCAAGAAGACAGGAGGCTGGAATTGCTGCCAAAGGGGCTGAAGACTTATGTCCTGAGTAAAGGGGCTGAAGACTTATGCCCCGAGTAAAGGGGCTGAAGACTTATGTCCTGAGTAAAGGGGCTGAAGACTTATGTCCTGAGTAAAGGGGCTGAAGACTTATGTCCTGAGTAAAGGGGCTGAAGACTTATGCCCCGAGTAAAGGGGCTGAAGACTTATGTCCTGAGTAAAGGGGCTGAAGACTTATGTCCTGAGTAAAGGGGCTGAAGACTTATGTCCTGAGTAAAGGGGCTGAAGACTTATGTCCTGAGTAAAGGGGCTGAAGACTTATGTCCCGAGTAAAGGGGCTGAAGACTTATGTCCCGAGTAAAGGGGCTGAAGACTTATGTCCCGAGTAAAGGGGCCGAAGACTTATGTCCCGGGTAAAGGGGCCGAAGACTTATGTCCCGGGTAAAGGGGCTGAAGTCTTATGTCCCGAGTAAAGGGGCTGAAGACTTATGTCCTGAGTAAAGGGGCTGAAGACTTATGTCCCGAGTAAAGAGGCTGAAGACTTATGTCCTGAGTAAAGGGGCTGAAGACTTATGTCCTGAGTAAAGGGGCTGAAGACTTATGTCCCGGGTAAAGGGGCTGAAGACTTATGTCCTGAGTAAAGGGGCTGAAGACTTATGTCCTGAGTAAAGGGGCTGAAGACCTATGTCCTAAGTAAAGGGGCTAAATAATTATGTCCAGAAGAAATGTTTTTCCTTTCTAATAAATTAGTAAAGATTTCTCACCTCCTCCTCACTTTTTCATTATGGGGATCGAGGGCAAAATGATAGAGGAACTGATAGCAAAAGGAGCGAGAGAACAAAATGTGAGGACAGTGAGAGGGGCTGTAGATCTGAATGCAGTGTATAATGATACAACAATACAATGAATGATACAATAAATGACACAATGTATCACTGAGTGTAAGAAAGATACATTCAGTGAGTTCTGCCAACAAACAGAAACATATAAAATATAGGAAAGTAAAAGGTTCAGAGTTCAGAGTAGCATCACGACAGTAGCATCACTGGTTGGGGGTGTAGCTATAGGGGGTGAAGAGGTATCAGTCACACCCAGGCTATGATGTCTGAAGGGGTCCGAAGGACCTCACATCACACACGTACACATTGTCCAGCCCATCCCCACCCGCAGTGTCCTTTGATTAAGACACCAGGTGGTGCATCCTCCATGGGGCTGAGATACAGGAAGGACATTGTGGTTTTCATTCCCTAGGACTGGGATGTACAGAGGGTCTTGTGAACCACAGTCTGAGAGCCTTTCGTGGGGTCAGGGTGCATCTCTCTGGGGCTTTATTCCAGAAATGGGCGACATGAAGAACAGAAACCAGAGAAGGACACAGGGATGTGCAAATGATTTGTATAGTTTCTTTATGGCATCAATGGGACCTGAAAGGTGCCAAATTATCAGATATTCTGGAATATTTGAAGCTCATAGAACGGTCTGTAACACACATAAGAAATCTCCAGGAAGATCAGGAGACAAAAATACAACGTGACCTCAGAATCTACTGATGCATGGTGGTTAGCGTTCACAGTGTACCAATATCAAAACCTCAACCCAGCTATCAAGCATGGTTTGGGGGCGGGAGGGGGGGGGCTGCTTCATGGTTTTGGGATCATGGAGAGTACGTCATGGTTTGGGGCTATGGAGGAGTCACCATGGGTTGAGGCTGGTCGAGGGAGCATCATGGTTTAGGGCAGTGGAGGGGCATACTGATATACTATCCTAGTTTAGGACTGGTAGGGAGGGCATGATGGTTTTGGGCTGGTGGAGGAGGCAGTGTGGTTTGGGGCAGTCGAGGGAGCATCATGGTTTGTGACACATGGAGGAGTCACCATAGTGTGAGGCTGGTTGAGGGAGCATCATGGTTTAGGGCAGTGGAGGGGCATACTGATATGGGGCTGGTAGAGAGAACATGTCTGATTTGGAGGTGGAGGATGGGGCATCATGATCTGCGGCCAGTGCAGTGGGCATCCTGGTATACACTTACACAGAGATGCTATCAATCACTGTTAACACCTCCCATGTACAACTATCAGTAACTGACAGCTATCTATGTATACACACTTACACAGAGAATGCTATCACTGATAACACCTCCCTGTGTAAAACTATCAGTGACTGGCGGCTATCTATGTATACACACTTACACAGAGAATACTATCACTGATAACACCTCCTTAAGTACAACTATCAGTGACTGACAGTTATCTATGTATACACACTTACACAGAGAATACTATCACTGATAACACCTCCTTAAGTACAACTATCAGTGACTGACAGCTATCTATGTATACACTCTTACAAAGAGAATACTATCACTGATAACACCTCCTTAAGTACAACTATCAGTGACTGACAGTTATCTATGTATACACACTTACACAGAGAATACTATCACTGATAACACCTCCTTAAGTACAACTATCAGTGACTGACAGCTATCTATGTATACACTCTTACAAAGAGAATACTATCACTGATAACACCTCTTTAAGTAAAACGATCAGTGACTGACAGCTATCTATGTATACACACTTACACAGAGAATACTATCACTGATAACACCTCCCATGTACAACTATCAGTAACTGACAGCTATCTATGTATACAGACTTACACAGAGAATACTACCAATCACTGATAACACCTCCCCATGTACAACTATCAGTGACTGACAGGTATCTATGTATACACACACAGAGAATGCTATCAATCACAGATAACACCTCCCCGTGTACAACTATCAGTGACTGACAGCTATCTATGTATACACACTTACACAGAGAACGCTATCAATCACTGATAACACCTCCCGTGTACAACTGTCAGTGACTGACAGCTATCTATGTATACACATTTACACAGAGAATACTACCAATCACTGATAACACCTCCCCGTGTACAACTATCAGTGACTGACAGCTATCTATGTATACACACTTACACAGAGAATGCTATCAATCACTGATAACACCTCCCGTGTACAACTATCAGTGACTGACCGGTATCTATGTATACACACTTACACAGAGAATACTACCAATCACTGATAACACCTCCCTGTGTACAACTAGCAGTGACTGACAGGTATCTATGTATACACACTTACACAGAGAATACTATCACTGATAACACCTCCTTAAGTAGAACTATCAGTGACTGACAGCCTTCTCGAACCTCCTCAATGTACAATGAGATTAGAAAGAGGCAAGATATAAGCTTATAAACTACTAGTTTTACTTCATTTTTTTCCTACGAAACTATGAGGGACATTTACTAAGATCGTCAATTTAGACGCCAGTCTTAGTCCATGTCTGCTGCCTCTTGATGCTCCTAAGTTATTGGATGTCTGGTGGATGTGAAGACTGATGGAGGTCACTCAGGTGGACCAGGTCATCTTTACTGGTTTCTAAGCATCCACCCTATATACATTAGCAGTCTGGAGTCATGGGGGCCAGTAACTGTCTGTGAATGTGTAAGAAGCCTTCACTGGTCGTGTGGGCACCTAAGCCACTGAGTCAGTATTTTCTCTTTCCCAAAAGCAGAAAAAGCCCCTGAGGTCGGGTCCGGTTCAGGACTATTTATACAGGTTTCTGTGGACTGCGGCCGCACCACTAATCACTAGTTACTTACCATCCATAGCCTTGAGTCCAGTGATCACAAGATTAAAGAAGATTTCTTGTTAGGGATTCAATATCAGGTTCAAGATTTAAACACAGAGGCGTGAGAATCGAGCCCTGCAAATAATGTGACCTCCTACATGAGCATTGGCTGTCCCATAAGTCTCGAAGTGTGGTATGTGATTCCAGAAACTTTGAAATCCAAGCACCGTGATCCTGCAGGTGACTACTGTCCACACACATCATAGGAAAGCTAGAGTGGTACATTCCTGAGCCAGTCCTGCTCCCACAGCTGAGGGTTTGTCACAGTATCTGAGCTGAAAATCCTCTGTGACATAAACACATCAGCAGTATAGATCTGTGTCCTGATCTAATGTTACAATGTAAGTAAAATGTATCAGCGCAGAATAAAATGTATCTGTCTAGCGTTGTCTAGCCTGGATACCACTCCAACAACTCGTTGCTCTTTCAAGTTCTGAATAATTCTGAGGAATAACAATGCAAAGTCTACAAATGTGCAGAACTTTTCAATTTCTTCAGTTTCTTCTAATAACTTTTCTTTCCATAGATGCCCTGGAAATCCTACACATTCATCTCCAAATCACAACAAGAAAAATGTTTCTCCAGTTTTTGTTTGTTACAGAGAGTAAAGAAGAAGGAATATTCAGCGGTTCAATAATAGCAGCTCCAGCATTTTCTATAAAAACTTAAACATTTACCATAAGAAATACAACTATATTAGGCATATTACTGGCGCAGATTACAGCTCAAAAGTTATTTGCGCCGCAATCTGCAACTTTTCTCCGCTAACACCAGGTCTAAAAAAGTGGGAGTGGTGGGGGAGGGGACGGGCGGGCAGAAAATGGTCTAAATGTAAGATAGCAAGGACGCTGTTTTACAATTAGACTAGCGCTGAATACGCCAAAGTTATGTAGAGACTAGCGTCTCTTCATAACTTCAGCGGATCCATTGCCAGAGCAGGGGCTTATTAAGACCGTCGTCTAAAACGCTGGTCTTAATAAATTACCCCCTTAATGTATAAACTGTAGAATTGCCGGAGATTTCCTTTGAATGAGTAAGCCGATATTTAGCGGCATCACCCCTGTTCCTGAGAACTGCCTGACGTCTGTGCTCCACGGCGGCGTTGACCAACTTCTGACCCCTCTGGACAGGTCTTCAGTCCAGGATGATGGGACTACATTCCACAGTTCTTCTGCATTTTGGGTTTTGCCTCATAAACCGCATTTTTGATGTCACCCCACAGGTTGAGGTCAGAGTTGGGCAGCCGCTCCATTACCTCAGTCCTGTTTGTAACCAGGATCTTGTTCTCTTACTGGTGGGTTTTGGGTCATTGTCGTGTTGAAGCCTCCATTTCAAGGGCATTTCTGCTTTAGTATATGGCAATATGATCTCCTCCAGTATTCTGATATATTCAAACTGAGCCATGATAAATAGGACCAACCCCATGATATGAGGACCATCCCCATATAGGATGTCTGCCCCACCGTGCTTTATGGTCTTCACAGTGCCTGGGGGGCGTCTGACATACTGTCTGCTGCCACTAGACCCAAAAATAACAATTCTGCTTTCATCAGTCCACACAATGTTCCACCATTTCTCTTTGGGCCGGTCCATGTGTTCCTTGGCAAATTTTAACCTTTTCAGGACTTTTCAGGGAGTTCTTGCTGGTAACTTGGCTTCACTTCATCATCTTCTGATTGTAGCAGAGCTCACTGGTGACATCAGATCTTTCCTACATCTGGAGGTGACCATTAACTGAGCCTTCATTCATTCGCACAGTAGTTCTCCACTTCCTCCTGCATCTTTCAGGTTTTGGTTGCTATTTCAAGGCATTTAAGATCATTTCAGCTGAGTAGCCTAGAATTTGCTGCACTTCTCTGTATGTTTTTCCCTCTGAAATTGACTTTTTTATTAAAGTATGTTCGTCTTTAGAACAATTTCTGGAACAGCCCATTTCCCCTAGTATTTCAGAAGGAAATGCTCCATAACTAACATGTCATCCTCCTACTTTAAATAAGTTCCAACATTGACACCTGTTATTTCATATGAATAACTTCAGCAACTTACATCCTCTCTGCTTTTATTTTAAGCCCTTTCCAATAATGATTCAATTACTCAGAATAATCGGGATTCAGGTCTTGATTGTTGGGTCTGTTTTTATCTATTACTCAAAATGAGCGACATGAACAGATTCCTGATTGTTGATTCTGTTTTTCTGTTAGTCTCCTGGGTCTCCTGGACTTACAGGTAAATTATTTGCTATGTAGAAATATCACTTCTAGCAAAAACACTTATTTGCCAGGTTCATGATGTTGGATTGCTGTTTTTGAACACTACTTTACATGTACAAAGAAAATCTGTAAGATTCCTTCAGTAAAGTACTGCTCATAGCTGAGGGTTTAATACAAAGTAATCAATCTTGAGAACTAAACTCTGCTAGAATGTATCAGTGCAGCCACAATGAGTCTGGAGTCAAGAGGGTTGTCTTCACTTGATGCAATGGTAAAAAAACCTTAACAGATTTACAGCAAGAAAGTCCCCTTCATAGCAAGCAGGGATCTTGAAAATAGTGGTCACCTCACACCAAGATCTACTTTCTCAATACATTTGTGGTAAACTAAAAATTTTCATCAGAACTTAATTTTTTGTACAGTTCTCACCAAAAAAGTTGAAAATGATATGGAAAAGTGGGCGTTCAGACCAAGGAGTGTTTAAGAAATATTTATTCAGTGAAATCCTAGATAATTGTATATTTTTGATGCAAATCTACACCTAGTATGGATTTTATTTTCTAACTTTAGGCCGTCCTAAGTGGGCCACGTTCATTAGGAGGTGCGTGTCTTTAAACACATTTGGTGCAAACCACTATAGCGGAGCAGTTTCTGTAGTGCATTAGATAGAAAATAGATAAATTATATGATGATAAACCTTCATTTACATAAATCTGGACATCAGGTCTTTATGAAATCTGACACAAAATGGCAAATGAGAGTCACTTACTGTTGGGGGGGGGGGGGGGGGGGTTAGTCATGTGACCGTTCAGTAAGATGGGAAAAACACAAGATCATTTGTCAAGTCTTCTAAGAAGCAATGACTGGATTGTCCTAAATGTTAAATCCACATCCCATCCACATATAATCAGGGAGATTATTTTACACACCGCTAAATACTTTGTACGCTGCATAATTACACCCTTACTGCTCATATGTCAACTTCAATATACAGATTGTCTGACAAATTTCAGCAGCCTTTACTTTTCAGGAGGAGAACATTCCATTTTTATGCCGGCATCCAATTTTACCTTCCCGTAATACCCAATTTTGTTCTAAATTTACTGTGAGCTTCATTTCCTCTAAAATGAACAGCAAAATTGTAGTTTTATAGCCAAGAAAGAATGAAGAGACTGATCTGAAACCTGCCCAGGTTATACCAGGGCCATTTTATAATTATATACAATAGATACCCAGGTTATACCAGCATGCTCCATATCACTATATACAAGAAGATGTATAACTTATACCAGCTGTACATATATAATTATATACAGGAGATACCCAGGTTATACCAGCATGGTCCATATAGAATTATATACAGGAGATACCCAGGTTATACCAGCTATACATATATAGTTATATACAGGAGATGCCCAGGTTATACCAGCTGTACATATAGAATTATATACAGGAGATACCCAGGTTATACCAGCTGTACATATATAATTATATACAGGAGATACCCAGGTTATACCAGCATGCTCCATATCACTATATACAAGAAGATGTATAACTTATACCAGCTGTACATATAGAATTATATACAGGAGATGCCCAGGTTATACCAGCTGTACCTATATAATTATATACAGGAGATGCCCAGGTTATACCAGCTGTACATATATAATTATATACAGGAGATGCCCAGGTTATACCAGCATGGTCCATATCACTATATACACAAAATGTATAACTTACACCAGCTGTACATATATAATTATATACAGGAGATGCCCAGGTTATACCAGCTGTACATATATAATTATATACAGGAGATGCCCAGGGTTTACCAGCTGTACATATATAATTATATACAGGAGATACCCAGGTTATACCAGCTGTACATATATAATTATATACAGGAGATGCCCAGGTTATACCAGCATGATCCATATCACTATATACACAAAATGTATAACTTATACTAGCTGTACATATATAATTATATACAGGAGATGCCCAGGTTATGCCAGCTGTACATATAGAATTATATACAGGAGATGCCCAGGTTATACCAGCTGTACCTATATAATTATATACAGAAGATGTATAACTTATACTAGCTGTACATATATAATTATATACAGGAGATGCCCAGGTTATACCAGCTGTACATATATAATTATATACAGGAGATGCCCAGGTTATACCAGCTGTACATATATAATTATATACAGGAGATACCCAGGTTATACCAGCTGTACATATATAATTATATACAGGAGATACCCAGGTTATACCAGCTGTACACATATAATTATATACAGGAGATGCCCAGGTTATACCAGCCGTACATATATAATTATATACAATAGATACCCAGGTTATACCAGCTGTGCATATATAATTATATACAGGAGATGCCCAGGTTATACCAGCCGTACATATATAATTATATACAATAGATACCCAGGTTATACCAGCTGTACATATATAATTATATACAGGAGATACCCAGGTTATACCAGCTGTACATATATAATTATATACAGGAGATACCCAGGTTATACCAGCTGTACACATATAATTATATACAGGAGATGCCCAGGTTATACCAGCCGTACATATATAATTATATACAATAGATACCCAGGTTATACCAGCATGCTCCATATCACTATATACAGGAGATGTATAACTTATACCAGCTGTACATATAGAATTATATACAGGAGATGCCCAGGTTATACCAGCTGTACATATATAATTATATACAGGAGATGCCCAGGTTATACCAGCTGTACATATATAATTATATACAGGAGATGCCCAGGTTATACCAGCTGTACATATATAATTATATACAGGAGATGCCCAGGTTATACCAGCCATACATATATAATTATATACAGGAGATGCCCAGGTTATGCCAGCTGTACATATATAATTATATACAAGAGATGCCCAGGTTATACCAGCATGGTCCATATCATTATATACAGAAGATGTATAACTTACACCAGCTGTACATATAGAATTATATACAGGAGATGCCCAGGTTATACCAGCTGTACATATATAATTATATACAGGAGATGCCCAGGTTATGCCAGCTGTACATATATAATTATATACAAGAGATGCCCAGGTTATACCAGCATGGTCCATATCATTATATACAGAAGATGTATAACTTATACTAGCTGTACATATATAATTATATACAGGAGATGCCCAGGTTATACCAGCATGATCCATATCACTATATACAAGAAGATGTATAACTTATACCAGCTGTACATATATAATTATATACAGGAGATACCCAGGTTATACCAGCTGTACATATATAATTATATACAGGAGATGCCCAGGTTATACCAGCTGTACATATATAATTATATGCAGGAGATGCCCAGGTTATACCAGCTGTATATATATCACTATATACAGGAGATGCCTAGGTTATACCAGCTGTACATATATAATGATATGTATTAAGGCATTTGCCTGGATTTGTGGGAGGGGCTGAGGTCCGCCTCCAGCCTATTTAGGGCACCCCCCTTACCTGGCTCCTGCACCGTCTGAGGTCTGAGCTTTGTGAGAGGAAGTCGCTTGTTGGAGTTCTGAGGAATTTACCTGCGAGCCGCTGATTTTCTGAGAGCTTTTTCGTCGCCGTCTGGTTCTGGTTGTGGAGCATTGCTGTTCTTTTCCCAGCTTCTCTCGGTTCACTGTGGGTCGCGTTTGCCCGTCAAACTGTGAGTTATTTCGTACGGGTCTGCAGGGCCTCACGGTCGCCCCAGCACCGGTTCATCTCATTTCATCAAGGCACACCAATGTCACGGTTTCATGCAAGTCACCATCATTCATTTCTGTCACACCTGTTCATGCGTTCTCATTACGATCCGCACCACCAGTTGGTCATACACACTGGCAGCATGCGGCATGGGTCCTGGTTCAAACACCCCCCCTTTTCTGTTGTTGTCCACTCGCTGCACCCATGTCACCAGCAGCTCCTTTTTAGGCCCTCCGGCGTCTCCACAGGGCCGCCATGCCGGCCAGCAACCTGCTGATCCCAGCACATTCCCCGGTTTGGTTCACCCCAAACAAACATTCATCATGCACAGCACAGTGGGCTGCTGCCGTGCACCCCCCCATTCATTTTCACTTTTCACTGGGCTGCCGTTCGTCCCTTCCCTGTCGCCTCCTGCCTGTTGCCGCTCCTCCTGCCGCGCGGCCGATGGCGCCCGACCGCGTCCTGGGGCCTGATCTGCGCATGCGCGGCCGGGGGGGGGTTCTGCGCATGCGCGGCATTTTCGATGGCGCATGCGCAGTGTCCCGACGCCTCCGGACGTTGGTGTTCAACACACTGATTCTTCCCAGCCCCCACATGTCACTCCTCAGTCACAAACCCCCCCCGGTCATTCATGTGCGCAGTCGTGGGGGCCAGCAGCAGTGCAACCGCACAATCTCCCCCCCCCCCTTTTCCATTCATTACCTGCACTGGGCTCACCGCGGCCGCAACGTCCCCTCACCACCTGCTGCCTGGTTGCCGCTCCCCCTGCCGCGCGGCCGGCCGCGTCCTGGGGCCTGTTCTGCGCATGCGCGGCCGGGGTTCTGCGCATGCGCGACGGCTCGTCGGCGCATGCGCGGTGTCCCGGCGGCCGTGCGCGCGGCATCTGTGTCCGGGGGGCCGCCGTCGGGCGGCAGGGGAGGCCACAACATGCCCCTCTTGTTACACATTCCCCAGGAGCCCCAATAAAGACAGTGAAACACATCACACCCATGAAATAAACAAACAGGGAATCATGAGCAGGCCCCTCTTGGCCAAAATCGTACATGATCTCACCATGCTGATCGCCGGAGGGGCATAGACTTCCCATCCGCATTCAGCTACAAGTGACTGTCTCTAAAGGGGTCGTCACCTTTTCACAACCATGTTCAAAAAAAAAAAAAAAAAAAATATATAATATTTATATTTTGCTTCATATTCAATAAACATGTGGGAATTGCGG
This sequence comes from Bufo bufo, assembly GCF_905171765.1. Classification (NCBI taxonomy): domain Eukaryota; kingdom Metazoa; phylum Chordata; class Amphibia; order Anura; family Bufonidae; genus Bufo; species Bufo bufo. The sequence continues at coordinate 147,240,154 of NC_053398.1, read as the reverse complement.
GGGCACGGTCCAGAAATGTTCCAAAAAAAAAAAAAAAAAAAAGGGGAAAATATTTTGCAGGCGCACACTTTCCGCCAGCCCATGGCCACGGCACGCACTGGTCTCGTTCACATCAGGCGCAAGCTATCATTTCATGTGTAACCACCATGATCCTCCCGGTCATACATATGTACCACATGCATTTACGCTTTTCATCACGCTATGTCATGTTTACCCTCCCCCTTATTTTTTAGGCGGTCAACCTATACTGTTTTACACTACCGTGTATCCGGAGAATTTTTCTTGGTACCAGGTACGTTCACCTGCTCATTTACCAAAATCTTCCTTACATTTCGGATGGTCCCGTTAGGGTCAGCGTGCTGGCTTTAGGGGCACGATCATCCCACTAGGTAACCCCCCCCCTTTCTTGGCTTCGCCGACAGTTAGTGGTCCCGCGAGGCCGACACCCCGCCTCAAACGTACGGAGGCACCTGCCCAACGCGCCACCTCGTTAGTAAGCCTCCTCGCATGTTGCATAGAGAGGGCCTCACCTGTCACTCCCTTCCCCTAGTCCTGTCTTACAGTCACCGAGAGGCCAACGCTCCTGCCACTACCACGAGTGGCCTCATTACCCCCTCGCGCCAAATCATAGGTAGAGCCTCTCAAAGCCGCTTGGCAATTAGCAGGGCCTCATCTGTCACCATGCAAGTGTAATTTTTCGCCATTTGGCCTAGCTAGCCAGCACGATCCTGCATGGCCTCAAATTAATCAACTTTTTTATTGTAGTATGTCGCTGGATGGGTTGGGAAACTTCTCCCTACCTGGCACCCCTGCTAGATCTGTCACTGCCACTTCGGGAGACGATCTAGCCAGTCCAGCGTCCATCCGGTCCTGGACAATTCCTCGCATCACGGCGGAGTTGAGGAAACGGCATGTTCCCTTCCCCGCCACGGCTAGGAAAGCGGAGCTGTTCCGGCTGTTACGCGCTTCAACCGATACTAGCGATGCGGGGCAAGGACCCAGCCAGTCCGGCACCGGGGACATCCATGCCATGCTGGCCTCTCTGATGACATCCATGTCAACAATCAACGCCAGGCTGGAGAGGCTGGAAACGGTCACCACGACCCTCTCCTTGGCGGGTCCGCCACCGGCGGCATCACCGGCACCGGTCGGTTTGCCGGTGGTCACACCATCCACTAGCGTGGAGGACCGGGAAGTCAACCCGGCGCATATGATTCCTGAGCACTTGAAACGGGATATCCTGGAAGGTAAGGATATAAACCTGGCCTCCCTTCTGATTGCCTCCCAGGACGTGGTCGAAAACACGACGTACGCCTATGACGAGGTGTCAGTTGTGGTCAAGTCCAGGGATGCCCGGCTCAATAGGAAATTGACCATTCCCGAATTCGTGTTGGCCTTCGGAATCTACAGAGAGGTCATCTGTGCGGTCTACCCCAACAGAAGGGAGGAATTCGACCTCTACTTACACAAACTGGTGGATTTGGGCAACAAATACGGAGGGTCAGCGTTTTATGACTATCACAGGTCTTTTTCGGCAAAGGTGGCAGGGGCTTTCTCCCAGTACGGAGTCCGCTCCAACTGGGCGAGGATCGACACGGTCATTTTTTGTCGCCACTTCGCAGGCCTTAGGACCCCAGCCTGTGCGCACTGCTCCTCCACGGCCCACACCACCAATTTCTGCCCGAACACGTCGGTCAGACAGGGCCCCTCCCAGGCAGCTGGTCCCTCCGGGGTCCCGGAGAGACTGGCCCGGGACAAACTGGGTCGGCCGATCAAATTTCTAGGCAAATCGATGATTTGCAATAATTTCAATGAGGGGTCCTGTAATTATAACGGATGTAAATTGTTACACATATGCACCAAATGTTTCCGGGCACATGCCAAGTCCATGTGTCCAAATAAAATGTTTACCAAACCGTATCTAACGACTATCAACATGCCAGTTTTTACCGCGCTCATGTCGCAACACCCCTCCAGGCATCTATCAGATTTCCTCGTTTCAGGATTGACAGAAGGATTTCACACGGGCATCCTGTATATGCCAACAGGCACCCTGGAATGTCCCAATCTTTTGTCCGCTCTACACAACCCCACCGCCATTGACGCCCTCATAGCCCAAGAGGTAACAGAGGGTTTTGTGCTAGGTCCTTTCAAAACTCCCCCATTCGCCACATGGCGCACCAACCCCATTGGCGTCGTCACTGGGAAATCTTCCCAGAAACAGAGGCTCATCATCGACCTATCGGCACCTCACGGGACGGGCAACCCCAGTCTCAACTCCCTCATTCCCTCGGAGGAATTCTCTCTGCAGTATACCACCATAGATCACGCCATCACGGCCATCAGTCAAGCAGGGGTGGGGGCATGGCTCAGCAAAACCGACATCGCCAACGCCTTCAAATTACTTCCGATTCACCCTACACTGTGGCACCTGCATGGCATCAAGTGGTCTGGGGATTATTATTTTTTCTCCCGATTGACCTTCGGGTCCAAAAGCAGCCCGGCCATCTTCGACGTGTTTGCGGAAGCATTATGCTGGTTGCTATTGAATATAGCAAGGTGCCCGCTGGTTTTACATTACCTTGATGACTTCCTATTGGTGGAAGAAAACACTTCCCCTCCTTCCAGCCTCAGAGCCACCATCAAGCTGTTCAAGGAACTGGGGGTCCCCCTCTCCACCAAGAAGACAGAGGGGCCGGACACGATCATCACCTTCCTGGGTATCCAGTTGGATTCAGCTTCAATGCAAGCCAGTTTGCCGTCCGGGAAGATCCAGGACATCCTCACCCACATAGACGGCTATCTTCAACTCGGCACCTGCAACCGCAGAGAACTACAGTCCCTGCTGGGCTCCCTGAACTTTGCCATGCGCATCATACCCCAGGGTCGCTCGTTTATTTCACGGCTTCTGCACCTCTTCCCCTTGTTCCTACACGACTCGCACAGATTGTCCCTGGATGCCCACGCTGCGGCGGATCTGGGTATGTGGAGGAGATTTCTGTCCACCTGGAATGGTAGGAGCTTGTTTCTCCCTCAGCTGTCGGACTCTTCCCCCTCTATCTGGTCAGATGCGGCATCTACCACAGGCTTTGCGGCCATATTTGGGGACGATTGGCTGTGGGGCAGCTGGCCTCCTGAGGTCCAGGGTCTGGAAGGATTCTCCACTACCTCAGCGCTTTTTGAGATCTATCCCATCGTAGCGGCTGCCGTGGCGTGGGGTCATTTATGGGCAAATCTGGCGGTCCGCTGCTACTCGGACAACCAAGCAACCTGCCAGATTATAAATAAAGGTCGTTCCAAATCCCTCACAATCATGAGGTTCATGCGAAGACTTACTTGGCTGGCCGCCTGCAACAATTTTTTCCTGCATTGTTTCCATGTCCCAGGGGTGTGCAATTCGGCTGCTGACAATTTATCTCGCTTCAAATTTCAGGCTTTTCATCAGGATCTCCCATCAGCATCACCCACTGCCTCCAGCACCCCGTCATTTCAGCAACTCATTCTGGACTAGAGGCCATCATGCGGCATAGCCAGTCTTTGTCCCATTTTTCACTATCAGTCAATACACATAGAGCATACAACAGAGCATTCACGCTATTCAACAGATTCCTGGTAGAACACAACATCACGCACCCTTTCATCATGACGTCTGTTTTGGGATTTGCTTCCTTTTGCCACCTCAAACTAAAAATGTCATACAACACCATCAAACTGTATCTTACTGGCATTCAACATCATATGCTAATCTTGCACCCTAACTACACCAGCTTCATGGCCTCCCACCAAATCAAAACAATACTCAGAGGCATTCAGAAGACGGAACCCGCACGTCCAGCCCAAAGGCTGCCCATCAACAGTCATGTTTTCAAGGCATTATCCGACCTGCTGGACGCCACGCCTTTTGATACAAATACCAACGCGGTCATCAAAGCTGCTATTTACTTGGCCTTCTACGGGTTCCTGAGGCCCGGGGAATTCACTACCACCTCCGCATCCCAAACCTCATCTTGTCTTCTTGTCTCCCACTTATCTAAACACCTGGATCACTACGTCCTGACCTTACCTCACTCCAAGAGTAGTCAGCGTTCACCTGTCAACATCTCATATTACCCCACGCACAACAAATGGTGTCCGGTGAGGGTGCTGGACACATACAGTCAGCTTCACAGGTTCCTACCCTCTCAACCGCTACTTCAACTTCATGGATCGGTGCTCACCACGACCACCTTCATGATCCATGTCAGATCATTTCTCACCCAACTGGGCCTTGACGCGGCCAACTACTCGGGGCACTCCTTTCGCATCGGAGCTGCATCCACGGCCTCCAGTGCCAACATCCCTGCCCATGTTATCAAGAAATTGGGACGCTGGAAGTCGTCCGCTTACGCACGATACATTCCCAATCCAGCGCAAGAGTTAAGGGTGGCTTTCCAAAGCATGTCGGGTTGAGCTGTTTACATGTTTTATTGGTTACAAATAAACTGGTTTATTTCCATTTTTTGCCCTCTTCTTTCTTAGGCCTACCTCGTCCTCGGTTTCGGCACACCACAACCGACTGCATTTCTTTCCCTGCTTCCCAGGGCTCTTCTCTGTACTACCGTAAGCACCTAACACAAGTATTAAGGCATTTGCCTGGATTTGTGGGAGGGGCTGAGGTCCGCCTCCAGCCTATTTAGGGCACCCCCCTTACCTGGCTCCTGCACCGTCTGAGGTCTGAGCTTTGTCCCTCCCACCACTCCACTCATTTACAACTCATTTCTTTTATGTCTTTTCCTTGGGTGGGCCCTCTTCTTTCTTAGGCCTACCTCGTCCTCGGTTTCGGCACACCACAACCGACTGCATTTCTTTCCCTGCTTCCCAGGGCTCTTCTCTGTACTACCGTAAGCACCTAACACAAACAATAGATACCCAGGTTATACCAGCAGGGTCTATATCACTATATACAAGAAGATGTATAACTTATACCAGCTGTACATATATAATTATATACAGGAGATGCCCAGGTTATACCAGCTGTACATATATAATTATATACAGGAGATACCCAGGTTATACCAGCTGTACATATATCATTATATACAGGAGATACCCAGGTTATACCAGCTGTACATATATCATTATATACTGGAGATACCCAGGTTATACCAGCTGTACATATATCATTATATGCAGGAGATGCCAAGGTTATACCAGCTGTACATATATAATTATATACAATAGATACCCAGGTTATACCAGCAGGGTCCATATCGCTATATACAAGAAGATGTATAACTTATACCAGCTGTACATATAGAATTATATACAGGAAATACCCAGGTTATACCAGCTGTACATATATAATTATATACAGGAGATGCCCAGGTTATACCAGCTGTACATATATAATTATATACAGGAGATGCCCAGGTAATACCAGCTGTACATATATAATTATATACAGGAGATACCCAGGTTATACCAGCTGTACATATATAATTATATACAGGAGATGCCCAGGTTATACCAGCTGTACATATATAATTATATACAGGAGATACCCAGGTTATACCAGCTGTACATATATAATTATATACAGGAGATGCCCAGGTTATACCAGCTGTACATATATAATTATATACAGGAGATACCCAGGTTATACCAGCTGTACATATATAATTATATACAGGAGATACCCAGGTTATACCAGCTGTACATATATAATTATATACAGGAGATGCCCAGGTTATACCAGCTGTACATATATAATAATATACAGGAGATGCCCAGGTTATACCGGCTGTACATATATAATAATATACAGGAGATGCCCAGGTTATACCAGCTGTACATATATAATAATATACAGGAGATGCCCAGGTTATACCGGCTGTACATATATAATAATATACAGGAGATGCCCAGGTTATACCAGCTGTACATATATAATTATATACAGGAGAGGCCCAGGTTATACCAGCTGTATATATATAATTATATACAGGAGATGCCCAGGTTATACCGGCTGTACATATATAATTATATACAGGAGATGCCCAGGTTATACCGGCTGTACATATATAATAATATACAGGAGATGCCCAGGTTATACCAGCTGTACATATATAATTATATACAGGAGAGGCCCAGGTTATACCAGCTGTACATATATAATTATATACAGGAGAGGCCCAGGTTATACCAGCTGTACATATATAATTATATACAGGAGAGGCCCAGGTTATACCAGCTGTACATATATAATTATATACAGGAGAGGCCCAGGTTATACCAGCTGTACATATATAATTATATACAGGAGAGGCCCAGGTTATACCAGCTGTACATATATAATTATATACAGGAGAGGCCCAGGTTATACCAGCTGTACATATATAATTATATACAGGAGATACCCAGGTTATACCAGCTGTACATATATAATTATATACAGGAGATGTCTAGGTTATACCAGCTGTACATATATAATTATATACAGGAGATGCCCAGCTTATACCAGCTGTACATATATAATTATATACAGGAGATACCCAGGTTATACCAGCTGTACATATATAATTATATACAGCCTCAGCTCCTCTCTCTCACATACAGTGGATATAAAAAGTCTACTAAATGTCAGGTTTCTGTGATGTAAAAGAATAAGAAAAAGATAAATAATTTCAGAACTTTTTCCACCTTTAATGTGACCTATAAACTGTACAACTCAACTGAAAAACAAACTGAAATCTTTTAGGTGGAGGGAAGAAATAAGTGTGCACACCCTCTTATAACTGGGGATGTAGCTGTGTTCAGAATGAAGCAATCACATTCACAATCCTGTTAGATCGGAGTCAGCATACACCGGCCATCATGTAAAGGGCCTCTGATTAACCCCAGATAAAGCTCAGCTGCTCTAGTTGGTCTTTCCTGAAATGTTCTTGGTCACATCCCACAGCAGAAGCCGTGGTCCACAGAGAGCTTCCAAAGCATCAGAGGGATCTCATTGTTAGAAGGGATCAGTCAGGAGAAGGAGACAAAAGAATGTCCAAGGCATTAGATCTACCATGGAACACAGTGGAGACCGTCATCATCAAGTGGAGGAAATATGGCCCAACAGGGACATCACCAAGAACTGGACGTCCCTCCAAAACTGATGAAAAGACGAGAAGAAAACTGGTCTGGGAGGCGACCAAGAGGCCGACAGCAACATTACAGGAGCTGCAGGAATCTCTGGCCAGTCCTGGCCGTGTGGTCCATGTGACAACAATCTCCCGTATTCTTCATATGTCTGGGCTATGGGGTAGAGGGGCAAGACGAAAGCCTTTTCTTACCAAGAAAAACATCCAAGCCGGGCTACATTCTGCAAAAACACATCTGAAGTCTCCCAGAAGCATGTGGAAAAGGTGTTCTGGTCTGATGAAACCAAGGTGGGACTTTTTGGCCATAATTCCAAAAGATGTTTGGCGCAAAAACAACACTGCCCTTCACCAAAAGAACCCCATCCCCACAGTGAAGCCTGGTGGGGGCAGCATCATGCCAAGGGTCTGCTCTTCTTCAGCTGGAACTGGGGCCTTAGTTAAGCCTGAGGGAATTCTGAACAGGTCCAAATACCGGCCAATATTGGCCCAAAACCTTCACATTAAAGGTGGAAAAAGTTCTGAAATGATTTATCTTTGTCTCATTTTTTGGACGCTGAGAACTGTAAGGAGAAGAAGTCCATGAAAGTCACTGAGGTCCACTTCTATCGGGAGCAACTGAATATCTCTAAGCATGTACAAGTAGTGGTAATTTAAGCATTGACCCCCTTATACCCCTCCTCAATCTATACTATATTATTAATTGAGAACTGCTTTATCAAAGTGAAAGGAATACTGCACATATAAATAACAGTTGGTTACGGCCATCAACCTCATATGGGCCGAATCTAAAATATTACCCTACAGATATTGCCGAACGCTACCTATGCATTACAATAGAATATCTGGAACAGGTCATGGCCGGTGTATGCTGACTCCGATCTAACAGGATTCTGAATGTGATTGCTTCATTCTGAACATCGCTACATCCCCAGTTATAAGAGGGTGTGCACACTTATGCAACCACATTATTTTAGTTTTTTGTTTTCTTCCCTCCACCTAAAAGATTTCAGTTTGTTTTTCCGTTGAGTTGTACAGTTTATAGGTCACATTAAAGGTGGGAAAAGTTCTGATTTATCTTTGTCTCATTTTTTTACATCACAGAAACCTGATATTTTAACAGGGGCGTGTAGACTTTTATATCCACTGTATATAACTCTGTGTATAATGGATCTATAGAATATATGAGAGATCACTGTGTATAATGGATCTATAGAATATATGAGAGATCACTGTGTATAATGTATCTATAGAATATATAAGAGATCACTGTGTATAATGTATCTATAGAATATATGAGAGATCACTGTGTATAATGGATCTATAGAATATATGAGAGATCACTGTGTATAATGTATCTATAGAATATATGAGAGATCACTGTATATAATGTATCTATAGAATATATGAGAGATCACTGTGTATAATGTATCTATAGAATATATGAGAGATCACTGTGTATAATGTATCTATAGAATATATGAGAGATCACTGTGTATAATGTATTTATAGAATATATGAGAGATCACTGTGTATAATGTATCTATAGAATATATGAGAGATCACTGTGTATAATGTATCTATAGAATATATGAGAGATCACTGTGTATAATGTATCTATAGAATATATGAGAGATCACTGTATATAATGTATCTATAGAATATATGAGAGATCACTGTGTATAATGTATCTATAGAATATATGAGAGATCACTGTGTATAATGTATCTATAGAATATATGAGAGATCACTGTGTATAATGTATCTATAGAATATATGAGAGATCACTGTGTATAATGTATCTATAGAATATATGAGAGATCACTGTGTATAATGTATCTATAGAATATATGAGAGATCACTGTATATAATGTATCTATAGAATATATGAGAGATCACTGTGTATAATGTATCTATAGAATATATGAGAGATCACTGTGTATAATGTATCTATAGAATATATGAGAGATCACTGTGTATAATGTATTTATAGAATATATGAGAGATCACTGTATATAATGTATCTATAGAATATATGAGAGATCACTGTGTATAATGTATCTATAGAATATATGAGAGATCACTGTGTATAATGTATCTATAGAATATATGAGAGATCACTGTATATAATGTATCTATAGAATATATGAGAGATCACTGTGTATAATGTATCTATAGAATATATGAGAGATCACTGTGTATAATGTATCTATAGAATATATGAGAGATCACTGTGTATAATGTATCTATAGAATATATGAGAGATCACTGTATATAATGGATCTATAGAATATATGAGAGATCACTGTGTATAATGTATCTATAGAATATATGAGAGATCACTGTGTATAATGTATCTATAGAATATATGAGAGATCACTGTGTATAATGTATCTATAGAATATATGAGAGATCACTGTGTATAATGTATCTATAGAATATATGAGAGATCACTGTATATAATGTATCTATAGAATATATGAGAGATCACTGTATATAATGGATCTATAGAATATATGAGAGATCACTGTGTATAATGTATCTATAGAATATATGAGAGATCACTGTGTATAATGTATCTATAGAATATATGAGAGATCACTGTGTATAATGTATCTATAGAATATATGAGAGATCACTGTGTATAATGTATCTATAGAATATATGAGAGATCACTGTGTATAATGTATCTATAGAATATATGAGAGATCACTGTGTATAATGGATCTATAGAATATATGAGAGATCACTGTGTATAATGGATCTATAGAATATATGAAAGATCACTGTGTATAATGTATCTATAGAATATATGAGAGATCACTGTGTATATAATGTATCTATAGATTATATGAGAGATCACTGTGTATAATGTATCTATAGAATATATGAGAGATCACTCTGTGTAATGAATCCTGTGAAAATAAGCTTTTTACTGAAATTAATTAACTTTTTGATGATATTTTAATTCTCTGAGATGCTGTATTATGTAACAATGTACAGATTACTCTAGATTAGTGTTAATCGAGCATGCTCGGCCGAACACTAGTTTGGCTCAAACATCTTGATGCTCAGCACATGGCGGTATTCGGCCGAATACGGCATGTGCTCAAGCGCAGTGCTCAAGTCTCCTCCCCGCACGTTTGTTGGCTGCTACGCAAATAAACGTGTAGGTAAGTACTGCCCTTCACTATAATGCTGTAGCCATGTTGGTTACTGGTATTACAGTGATTGGCTGGCCGGAACGCGTCATCGGGTGCTATATACGTGTTCGGCTCAGTGTTAGTCAGGGTGTGAAATATATTTTTTTAAGTTGAAAAACTTGTCAAGAGACCCAAAAGTCCTTTTGAGGACTCTAGTGTGTGGCAGCAATATCTATTTTTAGCGCATCCTGCGATAAATAGCGTGCAATAGTTAGGCCGCTGCAGACAGCGACATTATCTGCGCTACATCTCCTGTGTAACGTGTGCGCATCCCAAAAATATCTGTGACATCCAGTGTACATTTTCCGTAGACGGTGTCCACTGCGGACAGTGACATTACCTGGGGTATATCTCCTGTGTAACGTTTCCACATCCCAAATACCTGTGACATTCCCTGTAATTTTATATTAGCCGCTGCTGACATCAGCGACATTATCTGCTGGATATCTCCTGTGTGACGTTTCCACATCCCAAATACCTTTTTTTAATTTTTTTGCGCATACACTTACAAATCCTACTCTACTGTACGTGTGACATACTTGCAAGCATATATACCATTTAATATGTAGAAGGCGAGCAGTAAGGGACGGGGCAGTGACCGTGATGCTGATGGTGCACGCAGAGGCCGTGGGCGCGGTGAAACTGTGCCTGCTACCAGAGCACAAGAAAATAATCATCCACGATACCTAGCTTCATGTCCCAGTTTGCAGGGCGACGCAGGACAACGCTCTCGAAGTCAGACCAGTGCGACCAGGTGGTCAGTTGGATTGCAGCAGATAATGCTTTCAGTCGGTTAAGCACACCCTGTCTTCCACCAAGTCCAGTCTCAGTAGCCAAGAGTCTGGTCAACACAATCCTCACCCTGATCCTCCTTCCTCCCACCATGGAGTCTTGCCAAACAAGTGATCCCACACTCGGATATTTCAAGGACCTCTTTTCATCGCCATTCCTTGATTTGGCCCTCTCGACAAGCCTGCTTGATGAGGGACATGAGATCTTGTGCCCTGATTCCCAAACTCTTGAGCATCCACAGTCACAAGAAGATGTTGATGGGGAACGGCAATTAGTGTTTCACGAGGTGGATGATGATGATGAGACACAGTTGCCAATAAGTCAACGGCAATTAGTGTCTCAAGAGGTTGATGATGAGGATGAGACACAGTTGTCAATAACTGAGGTTGTTGTTAGGTCAACAAGTCAGGAGGATGACCAGAGTGAGGAAGTGGATGAGGAGGTGGTGGACGATGAAATCACTGACCCAACCTGGGAAGGTGGCAAGTCGAGCGAGGACAGCAGTACAGAGGGGGAGGGATCCGCACAACTGCAACAGGCTGGAAGAGGCAGTGGGGAGGCAAAAGGGAGAAGGCAGGCCACACCAAACAGGTCCAAGAACACCCTTGCGGAAATCTCCTTTGCCAAGGCGTAGGAAACTGCAGGCGACAAAACAATTGTAATTTGCAACCTGTGCTATACAAAAATGCCCGGGACGTGAACACTAGCAACCTCACCACCACCAACATGATCCGCCACATGGCATCCAAGCACCGTAATAGGTCGGCTGAACGTCTGGGTCCACAATCTGTGTCTGCGGGTCACACCACTGCCTCCTCTTCCCCTGTGTTACGTGCTGGCCAATCCTCTTTCGAAGACGCAGGATGCCTCCCGCCCTGCACCTGGACCTTCACAAGCACCATCAGCGACCACATCCACTACCGTGTCCCAGCGCAGCGTACAAATGTCCTTACCCCAGGCATTTAAACGCAAGCGCAAATACCCAGCCACTCACCCACAGGCCATAGCACTAAATGTGCAACTTTCCAAATTACTGGCCCTGGAAATGTTACCATTTAGGCTTGTGGACACTGAGGCCTTCCGCAGCCTGATGGCAGCAGCTGTCCCTTGTTACGCAGTCCCCAGCTGCCACTATTTTTCACAGTGTGCTGTGCCCGCCTTACACCAACATGTGTCCCGTCACATCACTCGTGCCCTGACCAACACAGTTACTGGGAAGGTCCACTTAACCACGGGCACATGGATAAGTGCTTTCGGCCAGGGACGCTACATTTCCCTGACGGCACACTGGGTGAACGTTGTGGAGGCCGGGAGCGAGTCGTACCCTGGGATGGCACAGCTGCTACCGACGCCAAGGATTGCGGACCCTACGTCCATCAGGGTTTCCGCCACCACCTACCTTCGTGGCTCCAACCTCTTCTCCTCCTCCACCTCCTCCTCCACTTCCACCTCAGAATTATCCTATTGCAGCACCAGTCAGCCATCAGTCAGTAGCTGGAAGCAGTGTAGCACTGCAGTGGGAAGCGGCAACAGACCGTGCTGAAGCTGATCTGCTTAGGTGACAAACAGCACACCGCCACAGAGCTGTGGCAGGAGATAAGAGACCAGACTGAGCTGTGGCTCTCACCACTCAACCTAGAACCAGGCATGGTTGTGTCTCATGATGGCCGTAACTTGGTGGCGGCTTCGGAGCTCGGCAAGCTCACACACATACCATACCTAGCCCACATCTTCAGCGGTTTCTAAAACCTATCCCAATTTGCCTGAGCTACAGGTGAAGGTGCGCCACGTGTCTGTCCATTTCCGCAAGTCATTGACAGCTTCCGCCGGTCTGTCAATTGCCAGCTCACCGACTGTTGTGCGACGTGAGCACGCGCTGGTACTCCGCGTTCCACATGTTGGCCAGGCTTTGTGAGCAGCAGAGGGCAGTAGTGGAATACCAGCTGCAACATGGTCGTCGCCTTTCCAGTCAGCTTCCGCTCTTCACAAGCGAGGAGTGGGCATGGATGTCTGACCTCTGTGAGGTTTTAAGAAACTTTGAGGAATGAACACAGATGGTGAGCGGCGATAACGATATTATCAGCGTCACCATCCGTCTTCTGTGTCTACTCAAATGCGCGCTGCTCACAATTAAGGCGGACATTTTGCATGTGGAAGAGGTGAAAATGGGGGAAGACAGTACTGTCACGGAACCATGAACCAGACGTACAACAAGAGATAAGTGAAAATGAGAAGGCTTTATTGAAAATAAAGCTGTAAAGCAAAAGTCCAAACGGATGGTGAAACCGAGCAGAGTCTTTGCGAAGCCAGAGGTCAGGAACCAGAAGGGTAGTCAGACGAAGCCAGGATCAGGAACCAGCAGGGTAGTCAGACGAAGCCAGGATCAGGAACCAGCAGGGTAGTCAGACGAAGCCAGGATCAGGAACCAGAAGCAGCAGCAGTCTTAGAAGCATGTGAACACAAGAGGACCAAGCAAGGAACTGAAGCCACAGACCTCCTATATATATGAGCTAGGCATCCAGCTCCTCCCAGGGGAAGGAGGAGCCGCAGGGTGGAAGGCTACAAGAAACCCAGAATCCAAGATGGCCGCCAGCACATGTCAAACGAAGGAGAGCAGCAAGCAGGTAAGACCATGACAAGTACACAGGGTGATAGCCAGACATCAGTTCGTCTTCTCAGCACGAATTGGTTGATGAAGAGGAGGAGAAGGAGGAGCAGGAGACGGTTTCCTCCGCTACAGAGGGTAGTACCCATGGAAGTTTAATTCCATCTGTTCAGCGTGGATGGGCAGAAGAGGAGGAAGAGGATGAGGAGATTGAGAGTCTTCCTCCTGATGATGACAGCGAAGTATTGTCTGTTGGGACTCTGGCACACATGGCTGACTTCATGTTAGGCTGCCTTTCCCGTGACCCTCGCATTTTACGCATTTTGGGCAACACTCTCCAAGGCCTGGGACAGTTTCATGACACCCCGCCAGCACCCTCACCCTGATGCGTGGCCTAGTGTCACAAGAGGGGAAAAATTTTAGAAGATGGTGAAGGAGAACATAGCAGACCGTGTCAGCGTCCTCAATGATCCCTCTGTGCCTTACAACTACTGGGTGTCCAAGTTGGACATGTGGCATGAACTGGCGCTCTACGAGAGCGGGTATTTAATGCTGCTGGGGGCATAATAACTGATAAGCGATAAAATGAACAAGGCCTGGATTGCCCCTGACTTCTCGACTCCACCAGAGGAAAGCGGCTGAACATAAAGGTAATTTACATGTGTTTTTTATAATGTACTGAATACACTGTATTCCCATGCACCCCTTCCACCACAAAAAAGGGTATATGGTTAAATTTTCCTTTTCTCGTCCTCCTCCTCTTCCATCATATCAACATGCCTATTAGTCTGCCCTCGCTCCTAATGTTGTAGAGGGTCAGCTCACCTGCAGGCCTTCGCATATAATGTTTTAGAGGGTCAGCTCACCTGCAGGCCCTCGCCTACAATCTTTTAGAGGGTCAGCTCACCTGCAGGCCCTCGCCTACAATCTTTTAGAGGGTCAGCTCACCTGCAGGCCCTCACCTACAATCTTTTAGAGGGTCAGCTCACCTGCAGGCCCTTGCATGTAATGTTTTAGAGGCTCAGTTCACAAGCAGGCCCTCATCTACAATATTTTATTGGGTCAGTTCACCTGCAGGCCCTCGCATATAATGTTTTAGAGGGTCAGCTCACCAGCAGGCCCTCACCTACAATCTTTTAGAGGGTCAGCTCACCAGCAGGCCCTCACCTACAATCTTTTAGAGGGTCAGCTCACCAGCAGGCCCTCATCTACAATATTTTATTGGGTCAGTTCACCTGCAGGCCCTCGCATATAATGTTTTTGAGGGTCAGCTCACCAGCAGACCCTCAACCATAATGTTTTACAGGGTCAGCTCACCAGCAGACCCTCGCATACAATCTTTTAGAGGGTCAGCTCACTTGCAGGCCCTCGCATATAATGTTTTTTGAGGGTCAGCTCACCAGCAGGCCCTCGCCCATAATTTTTTCAATGGTTAGCTAAGCAGCAGGCACTCGCCCTTAATTTTTTCGATGCTCAGATCAGCAGCAGGCACTCACCCCTAATGTTTTAGAGAATCAGCTATGCAGCAGACCCTCAACCCTAATGTTTTAGATGGTCAGCTCAGCAGCAGACCCTTGCCCGTAATGTTTCAGAGGGTCACCAGCAGGCCCTTACTCCTAATGTTTTTGAGGGTCACCAGCAGGCCATCAATCATAATTTTTTAAGGGTGCGTATGATGCCCTCTTTTATGTGTAATAAAGGGTGTATTGTAGTGCCGGTTCCTTGTAATTTTTGGAAGCCCTTTCACTTAGTGCATAGGCTTTATGAGTGTAGAAGTCCCACTACCTGAACAATTGTACCACAATGTGAATGAGGCCCTCCTTTATGTGATATACAGGTTGTATCGGAGCGCCTCTTCCTTGTAATTTTTGGCAGCACTTGCACTTTATCTTTGGTTTTGCACGTATTATTGTCAGTCTGTAAAAGTGGCGTACTTGTGGCAGGCGCAGCGCTGTGAAGTGCCTTTTGCGCTGTGGCATTAGAAGAATTCTGATATCTCTGACTTTTAGTCTAACCAGACTGTCTATTACTCTGTAATTCCTCTAGCGCCGTTCTATGGAAACAGTAGGTTTAAAGAGCACAGCAAATGCTTGAAATAACTTCTTTATTAACTTCAATTTTTCTTCATATATAACACTGCCGCCTCCGCAGCAGATAGTCCATGTACATACACGTGTTGAAAAGATATCACAAGATGGCGGTATGCATAAGATGGTGGTTCAAGTGTTCAATATTGTCATTCAACATAAAATGGTGGATATATTTCTCTCTTATCTGTACTCTTACTTTAAGTTATTTAAGCACTTTATGATCTCTCTGAGAGGTATATCTGAGATATATTTGAGGTCGCAATTTGCAGTATGCAGTTAGCAGTAACTATTTGCAGATTGGTTGAGTATGATTTGGTATAGTTGTATGCAATTTGGATTGCAATATGGAATTTGAATTGTGAACTTTGTAGTTTGCAATTGGTGGAACTGTAAGTAAACACACATATAACTGGTTCAGTATACAGTTCTAATCACTATATTAACAGTAGGAACATTATATAACTGTTTGTAAATACCTATTTTGGCCTCTTGCTTCCATAAAACACAACTCTTAGTGAAGTGAATGTCTGTCTGTTCAGCTCCTCTCTCTGGTGAATAATGATTTCTAGCAGCTCCTGCTGGCATTTCCCACACAGGCTGTGTGTGAGGCTGGCTGTGATTGGTCAAAACTCCTGATATGTGTGAGGCTGGCTGTGATTGGTCTAGACTCCTGCCCAGCAATAACAGTTTAACTCTATGCTTTCTGTTGTTTCTGCTGTGTCATTGAGCTTATCTTACATTACAAAATGAATCTTAAAGGCACATTATCTTTTCTGCTTCTGTGAACACAATATATACAGTATAACAGTTATATGACATCCAAACATGAAGTCACTGTAAATAACTCTGCTTTTGTCTTTAACACACAAACATAGGAACTGTATTAAGGTTATTGGCAGGTTTAGCTGTATAAACATATAAGCTGTATTAGCAACCTAGGACAGGTCTTAGCTGGCCAGCTACAGTACTACTCGGATAACATTGTTCCCAGCAGCGACCTGGGAGTCCAAGAAGCATCCAGACGTCCTCCCCACGCTGTTCCTGAACCATTTCAGTGGTGTTTCTATCAATTTCTGACCTTTTCCTATGAACCCGACACCCTCCCCTCTTCAGAGCAGGGGGTGCCTTGTTTAATGCTCCGATTGACTCGGTAGAGCACCTGAGCATCCCGAGGTGTTCGACCCGAGCACTTTGGAGCTCGATCAACACTACTCTTTCTCTTCCTCCTGATTTCCTCTGTACTTCCCTGAGTTGGTGCAGTGTTTTGTTTCTGAATTATTCGTCTTCTCACTGCAGAGAATAGATGTTTGCTCTGATCCTGAATTCTGGATCCTCTGAGTCCCTTCTCCTTGTGATTGGGGTGAAGTTCCCAGAACTCGCCCCCTGAGTCTATTTCCATGTTCAGCAGATTCTAGGGTCAGAGTTATCTCTGATGATTCTGCCTCCGGATCCCTGGCGAGGCCTGTGGAGGTCGTGACTGGGAGGTGGGAAGAGATGAAGCCTCGTTCAGATACATTTCTGGGAATGCTGCTCCATTTCTCTCATCACCCCCCATTCTATACACACATGGACCTATATAATCTGTATATGTTGGGGGAGGGGCAGCGCTCTCGAGCTCTCGTAATGAGGAACTGATGCTGCGATATTTGATCAAATTGTAATAAAACGCGTCCTTTGTTCCCGGAGACTCCATGATAGAAATGTGCAAAATCCCAATTACAGTCGTGGAATCAATCAAGGGTACAGAAGCTGTAATGGGCACCTGTGGCGGTATTCTGCTGTCCCACTGCATGCTGACTGGCTGTGACATGGCTGTATATGGAGGTATTGTTTGTGTAGGACATGGTGCTGGGATTTGGCACAGAATGGCAGTATTACATGAGCACTGTGCAGTACTGGTATTTGGCACAATATGACAGTATTTTATGGATACTATGTGGTACTGTTATTTGACACAATATGGCAGTGTTTCGTGGACACTATGTGGTACTGATATTTGGCAGAATAGAGCAGTATTTTAAGGACACTGTGTGGTACTTTTCTTTGGCACAACGTGGCAGTATTTCGTGGACACTATGTGGTACTGTTCTTTGGCACAATATGACAGTATTTTATGGATACTATATGGTCGTGATATTTGGCACAATATGGCAGTATTGTATCCATACTATGTGGTATTGTTCCTTGGAACAATGTGGCAGTATTTCATGGACGCTGTGTTGTACTGCTACAGTATTTGTAAAGCTTGAAAGTGGTTTCACAAAAGGGTCTTGTGGAAAAAGGATTTTTGAGCCAAAATGAATGGGGAATATAAAGGGAGGACAACTACCTACCTCTCCGCTGATCCACCTACCTCTCCGTTGATCTACCTACTGTACCTCTCCACTGATCCACAAACCTCCCGTTGATCTACCTACCTCGCAGATGATCTACCTACTTCTCCACTGATCCACCTACCTCCCCGCTGATCTACCTACCTCTCCACTGATCCACGTACATCCCTGCTGATCTACCTACCTCTCTACTGATCCACCTACCTCTCCACTGATCTACCTACCTCCCCGCTGATCTACCTACCTCTCTAAGGATCCACCTACCCCTCCACTGATCTACCTACCTCCCCGCTGATCTACCTACCTCCCTGCTGATCTACCTACCTCTCCACTGATCCACGTACCTCCCTGCTGATCTACCTACCTCTCCACTGATCTACCTACTTCTGCACTCCTGGTTTTTCCTGAAGAAAACTGCCCCCAAAATTTTTTTTTTTTTTTTCAAAGAAAAGCCAGGTGTCCTGCTCTGCGCCTCTTTCTTGCACCGGTCCTGGTTGGTGTGGTCAGGGGTGCACCTAGCCTTTCTGCTGCCTGAGGCGAAAACTGAAATGGTGCCCCCTCTTCCCAATGCCAATTTCTTAACCTAACCCCTTCCCTTCAGCCCATGGCGCTTCGGCTGCCCCCCTCTTGCCCCTACCTGGTGCTGCCTGAGGCGATCGCCTCACCTGGCCTCATTGGTGGTGCACCCCTGGCTGTGGTGCTCCCTGGCCTTTACTGTCCTGGGGTGTCCTTGCAGGGAACACAAGGCGCCCATTCTACCCCTCTGGGTCCTCTCATTATAACATAGGCCTGATTTTATCCGCTGTACATTTAGATGATCGCGCTGACTCCTTGCGCCCTTTGTACGTCCGCCGGTTCAGCCAAATGCAGAAAGATTCCGGACTCCCAGCGGTGAAGGTTTGGGCTCCTACCAGACAATATCTTCTTTCCCCGGTCCTGAATCAGAAGCAGATTGTGTTAATCCTTCTCCTTTATCTGACTGTAGGTTGTACCTCGTCGCCGCCTCGGTGCTGCCCTCAGGGTGACACTGGCAGCTGTGGAGAGGACGGGTCGGCGGCTGGAGGCCATTATTTCTTGTGGCCATAGATCTAATAATTAATACAGAACGTTCTGTGGTGTGAAACGAGGCGACCACAGGAGATCTGACAACAATGTAGCACATAATCTCTTAAAGGGCCGGCATCCAGTCTCCTGTACATAAAGCTCAATCTTTCTATAAAGCTCTACAACTTTCTGTTTGACCTCGACCACATTCACTGTGACTTCTCATTCATTCCCAAAACTAAGAAGAGAATGGGTGTGGCCTATGAGAATGGGCGTGGCCCTCAAGTTTTGGACAGTGGCAATCATTTTGCAGGCAGATTTGATTTTCTAGCTTTTAGGCAGCCCAAAATGAGCCAATTTCTTAAAAAGTGTGTACCCTTTAATACATTTGGTGCAAATCACTCCAGAGAACGGGAACATTCTTGTTACATTTACAGGCCCTTGGCAGCAAGCAGAGATCTTGAAAATGGTGAGAAATTGAAACACAAAGTCAATTAGAAAGTTAGAGAAGGCTAAAGCTTCATATTTTGAAGTCAGGAGACTGTCCCTTTAATATACATGTCCTCTTTATGTTTCTTACATAGAATTTATTATATGTCCAGGGGTCGGGCAGCATGTGAGCCGGGTCAGTTAGTCCGGCTCTGGCTTTCCTGATTCTTCTTGTTGGTGCTGAGTGAGACTAATGGTTTGAGGAGAGCAGGTCCAGAGAGCGAGGGCCTGATAGGATCTGTCAGTCTGCACTGCACTAAAGGAAGGATGTGGACTCAGGGAGAGGGGATTCCTTGGACTTTCGCCTGCAGGGTCCCTGTGGACTCATTCTTTACAGTGAATATCCACCCTAGGACACCATTTGTATTGTAAAAGATTCAGATTCCTGTGTCTATTTCTCAATATATCTTAATTGCATCATGGCAATTTTGTAATACAGAGCTCAAAACATCTTGCTGCCTGCAGTCACCACTAGGGGCAGCTCAGGAGATTACTACATACAGATATATACAGCCACCGCTAGAGGGCGCTCAGGAGATTACTACATACAGATATATACAGCCACCACTAGAGGGAGCTCAGGAGATTACTACATACAGATATATACAGCCACCACTAGAGGGAGCTCAGGATATTACTGCATACAGATATATACAGCCACCACTAGAGGGAGCTCAGGAGATTACTGAATACAGATATATACAGCCACCACTAGAGGGAGCATAGGAGATTACTGCATACAGATATATACAGCCACCACTAGAGGGAGCTCAGGAGCTTGCTGCATATAGATATATACAGCCACCACTAGAGGGAGCTCAGGAGATTACTACATACAGATATATACAGCCACCACTAGAGGGAGCTCAGGAGATTACTACATACAGATATATACAGCCACCACCAGAGGGAGCTCAGGACATTACTACATACAGATATATACAGCCACCACTAGAGGGAGCTCAGGAGATTACTACATACAGATATATATATATATAGCCACCACTAGAGGGCGCTCAGGAGATTACTACATGCAGATATATACAGCCACCACTAGAGGGAGCTCAGGAGATTACTGCATACAGATATATACAGCCACCACTAGAGGGAGCTCAGGAGATTACTACATACAGATATATACAGCCACCACTAGAGGGAGCTCAGGACATTACTACATACAGATATATACAGCCACCACTAGAGGGCGCTCAGGAGATTACTACATACAGATATATATATAGCCACCACTAGAGGGCGCTCAGGAGATTACTACATGCAGATATATACAGCCACCACTAGAGGGAGCTCAGGAGATTACTGCATACAGATATATACAGCCACCACTAGAGGGAGCTCAGGAGATTACTACATACAGATATATACAGCCACCACTAGAGGGAGCTCAGGACATTACTACATACAGATATATACAGCCACCACTAGAGGGCGCTCAGGAGATTACTACATACAGATATATATATATAGCCACCACTAGAGGGCGCTCAGGAGATTACTACATGCAGATATATACAGCCACCACTAGAGGGAGCTCAGGAGATTACTGCATACAGATATATACAGCCACCACTAGAGGGAGCTCAGGAGATTACTACATACAGATATATACAGCCACCACTAGAGGGAGCTTAGGAGATTACTACATACAGATATATACAGCCACCACTAGAGGGAGCTCAGGAGTTTACTGCATACAGATATATACAGCCACCACTAAAGGGAGCTCAGGAGATTACTACATACAGATATATACAGCCACCACTAGAGGGAGCTCAGGAGTTTACTGCATACAGATATATACAGCCACCACTAGGGGGAGCTCAGGAGATTACTACATACAGATATATACAGCCACCACTAGGGGGAGCTCAGGAGATTACTACATACAGATATATACAGCCACCACTAGAGGGAACTCAGGAGATTACTGCATACAGATATATACAGCCACCACTAGAGGGAGCTCAGGAGATTACTACATACAGATATATACAGCCACCACTAGAGGGAGCTCAGGAGATTACTACATACAGATATATACAGCCACCACTAGAGGGAGCTCAGGAGATTACTGCATACAGATATATACAGCCACCACTGAAGGGAGCTCAGGAGATTACTGCATACAGATATATACAGCCACCACTAGAGGGAGCTCAGGAGATTACTACATACAGATATATACAGCCACCACTAAAGGGAGCTCAGGAGATTACTACATACAGATATATACAGTCACCACTAGAGGGAGCTCTGGAGATTACTACATACAGATATATACAGCCACAACTAAAGGGAGCTCAGGAGATTACTGCATACAGATATATACAGCCACCACTAGAGGGAACTCAGGAGATTACTACATACAGATATATACAGCCACCACTAGAGGGAGCTCAGAAGATTACTGCATACAGATATATACAGCCACCACTAGAGGGAGCTCAGGAGATTACTACATACAGATATATACAGCCACCACTAGAGGGAGCTCAGGAGATTACTACATACAGATATATACAGCCACCACTAGAGGGAGCTCAGGAGATTACTACATACAGATATATACAGTCACCACTACAGGGAGCTCAGGAGATTACTACATACAGATATATACAGCCTCCACTAGATGGAGCTCAGGAGATTACTGCATACAGATATATACAGCCACCACTAGAGGGAGCTCAGGAGATTACTGCATACAGATATATACAGCCACCACTAGAGGGAGCTCAGGAGATTACTACATACAGATATATACAGCCACCACTACAGGGAGCTCAGGAGATTACTACATACAGATATATACAGCCACCACTAGATGGAGCTCAGGAGATTACTGCATACAGATATATACAGCCACCACTAGAGGGAGCTCAGGAGATTACTACATACAGATATATACAGCCACCACTAGAGGGAGCTCAGGAGATTACTACATACAGATATATACAGCCGCCACTAGAGGGAGCTCAGGAGATTACTGCATACAGATATATACAGCCGCCACTAGAGGGAGCTCAGGAGATTACTACATACAGATATATACAGCCACCACTAGAGGGAGCCCAGGAGATTACTACATACAGATATATACAGCCACCACTACAGGGAGCTCAGGAGATTACTACATACAGATATATACAGCCACCACTAGAGGGAGCTCAGGAGATTACTACATACAGATATATACAGTCACCACTACAGGGAGCTCAGGAGATTACTACATACAGATATATACAGCCACCACTAGATGGAGCTCAGGAGATTACTGCATACAGATATATACAGCCACCACTAGAGGGAGCTCAGGAGATTACTACATACAGATATATACAGCCACCACTAGAGGGAGCTCAGGAGATTACTGCATATAGATATATACAGCTACCACTACAGGGAGCTCAGGAGATTACTACATACAGATATATACAGCCACCACTAGAGGGAGCTCAGGAGATTACTACATACAGATATATACAGCCATCACTAGAGGGAGCTCAGGAGATTACTGCATACAGATATATACAGCCATCACTAGAGGGAGCTCAGGAGATTACTGCATACAGATATATACAGCCACCACTAGAGGGAGCTAAGGAGATTACTGCATACAGATATATACAGCCACCACTAGAGGGAGCTCAGGAGATTATTATATACAGACACAGGAGGGAGCTCACTGAAGACTGTTCATACATTGAGCTCAATCATAGTATTCACTGGGCTCCTTGGCTCCGTCTAGTGGTGCGGGTAATGTTTCAGCCAGGGGTGCACCTAGCCTTCTTGCTGCCTCTCTTGCCTCATTGGTGGTGCACCCCGCGGATACAGCCTTTCACATGTCCAGCAGACCATTGCTTCTGCAGGACATTTGCAGAAGGCAAATTCCAATCTTAACATCATATTAGGAAACTACTATATAAGCAATTCTCTAGCATGTGCCTCTTGCCTCTGAGGGTTGTTTCCCTTTAATAATTGTCCACCTCTGTAATGTCTCCTACCATCAGGTTCACATAAGAGGCCGCCTGTCACTGTCACGTGAGGCCATTCACACCTCAACGCTAATTGTTAATTAACACAAGAAACTCCGACTAATGAGGGAGCGCTGGGCGTCAGGTATGGGAGATGGACACAGGACAGGGGGAAGGGGAGGTTCACAGGGAACATGGGAAACAGAGGAGGTGAAAAGTCATGAAAAAAAACCCTAAAAGTAATAAAACAATAATAACAATAATGATATAAGCGTTGATCCAGCAGGGACCCCAGGGAGCTTCCCCAGGTCTCTCACCACTGGATGCCGGACTATCAGATGGGACTGTTGTGTCGATACAGCAGTTCTTGGTACTTGGGGTCCAACGGTTCGTTCTCAAGGGTTATAAATGGCACATGGTAGGTGCGGGCCCCGGTACCAGTTTTGAATTGGGTCCCAAAATCTTTGTTACCCCTGTATTTGGGACTATTTTTGGCACATGCTGGATCAGCAGAGTTTTTAGAGCAAAGAACTACAACTCTCAGCATGGACACTTTCTAAGATGTGAATGGAGCATGCTGAGAGTTGTAGTTTCACAACAGCCGGAGTGCGGGAGGTCGCTGACCTTAGACCATCCAGTGTCAGATGAAAGGGTAATGGAGGGAGCGGAGGGGCTCGGAGCAGCCGCGTCTTCAGGTGAGTCTTATGTGTTGGCAGCGCCTCCTGCCAGCGCCCAGTCGCGGTTGGCCTCATTTCCTGCGTCTGACGCGCCAGGCCTGGCGACTGCTTTCTGATGACCGTCTCTTTTTTTTATTTGCAGCATCATAAAATAAACTGACTGGAAAAAAAAAATCCCAAAATAAAACCCGACGAGGTTTTCAGTTTCCCAAAAAGCTCTTGTGTCGGGGGAAGGAGGCGCGCTGATCCCACGGTTTCTGTGCTCAGCAGTTATCACAAGGAACGACCTCGCTGCAAAATAAATAGAGCAAGATCAAAAAGCAAAACGGAGGCTTAAAGGGCCCCCGCCGGACCGGGAAAAACCGCGCCTCACAGGGGGACAATCACAAACCAATCCCTCGTCTTCAGGTGTGAAGTTCTGTGACATTGTGTCAGTGGCGGGGTCCAACCAGCTTAGAATCGAAAGAATGAAAAGGTGGTGTTTCAGTTTTTTTGTCATTTTAAAAATCTCTGCTTGCTGTCAGAAAATGGGGACATAGTTTACATCCAGAGGCTGCAAAATTCTTCTCACCTAACTCTTCCCACAGCTGAGGGTTTGTTACAATTGTATTCAGAACTGATGAAAGTAAACTGTCCTGATCCAGTACTGCTCACAGCTGAAGGTTTGTAACAGTTTTATCCAGAACTGATGAAAGTAAAAAGGCTACTTTCACATTAGCGTTTTCAATTCTGCTATTGAGATCCGTCATAAGAAACGCTTCCGTTTTGTCCCCATTTTGTCCGGGGACAAAACTGAACTGAAGGAAACGGAATGCACCAAAATGCGATGTGGTGCGGAGCAAGACTGAACTGTCCAGACACACAATGTAAGTCAATGAGGACGGATCAGTTTTCTCGGTTGCATTATGGTAACGGAAGCGTTTTTGCAGATCCATGACGGATCCGCAAAAAACGCTAATGTGAAAGTAGCCTAAATTGTCCTCTTCTAATACTGCTCACAGCTGAGGGTTTGTTACAATTGTATCCAGCACCGATGATCAGTAAATATTTGAGGAGATTTATCAATAGCCTCATAAGAGTCATGAACTGCCCCAAATGTATCCTACAGCTGCAAAAATAAACATATCGCCAGCGTCATACATGATACATGAGCTAATTTGTCTCAAGACTTCACTTGCCTGTTCTCTTAAGATTTGTACAAAAAGTGTCAAAAACACGAAATAAATTCACGTTTTAGCTACAATTTCCTTAGTAAATCTTCTCCATTGATTTAGATTGAAGAATAATGCAACAGATAAGAATAGTAACAATGTTACAGTGAAGTGACAGAGATAAACACAAAGAGTAACATTGTAAACATCTGATCAGTAAACCGGCTGTAATGACTGCGTTACGCCAGGCGCCATCTTTGCAGTGTATTTTTAGGAGTCCGGCAACGGTCATGCTCAGACTTTTTGGTGGCTCAATGCCCCCGGTGTCCCCGAGTCGGAGATTTCAGCCGCTGCTTTGCCTAGAATTTATCCTGAGCACAATGAAGAATTGCGTAAAGCAGTAAATGGCGATTTCTAGAGATTTCATCAGAAGGACGGGATTATACAAGGGGTCTTCGCGGTCTTATAATGACTACATTATAAAACAAGAGGACAGATGAAGACACCCCCCCCCCTCAGCAGCTGAAGAAGAAGGGGTTGTCCTGGTCTGGTCCCACTGATGAGAGGTTTCAGGTGTCCTCAGAGGGGTCACCCCCGGGACAGGCTCCTGAGCAGAGGAACCATCAGCCTCCCAACGTGTCAACAATTCAAAGACCGCTGGCAGAGCAAGGAATGCGGAGAGGTGTCACTTGTGTCATCTCCTGGAGGCCAGAAGCCCAGATCTTACTTCAAAGGCCTCCGGTGAGATGGGGCAATCAGGGCAAGAGATATGCAAGATGTCCCAGCTCCTGAGGGGTGTCAGCTCTGCAGGTTGTCAGGCTTTTCCACACCAACCTCCAGAATCTGCATCACTGAATACTAAGGAGGATGATGAGGAATCTGCCACGTTTTACCCATAATGTGCTAAAGTGGCGGCAACTGTAACCTGATTTACACATTAAAAAGAGCAAAACCTCCGAGGTGATGATCTGCTCTCCGCAGGCGTCAGATGTCCATCTCACTGTCAATGGCGTCATCTGTGTCGTGAGAAATAATCAATGCTGGAAAAAGAGACTAGAACCTAAAGAGGCCCCCAAGATGTAGAGGAGAGGCCAACCGGTGAAGAGGCCGGCCCCTGGGGTACATGGGCCCCTGACACCCGTTCTCATTGGCGAGCAGCTGTTATCTCCACGGTGGCTGCAATGTTTGCCTACATTCACACCACCGTATGTGTTTTGAAATCCGCAAAAAATACAGATGACGTCCTTTTGGCATCCGTATTGCATCCGTTTTTTTGCGGATCCATTGTAACAATGCCTAAAAAGGACAAGAATAGGACTTGCTCTATATTTTTTGCAGGGGCTACGGAACGGACATACGGATGCGGATAGCACACGGTGTGCTGTCTGCATTTTTTGTGGACCCATTGAAATGAATGGGTCCGCATCCTATCCGCAAAAGAAGCGGAACGGACACAGAAACAAAATACGTCTGTGCGAATTTAGCCTTATAGTTAGGACCTGCAGAGGAATGGGTGACCCCGGGCACGGTCCTCCACAGAGGGGGCCGGGGGGTCCTCAGCAGTAAGACATAGACAACGGTTCTCAGTGCCGATGTCACTGCTCACATATTTCCACCCACCACGGAAATCAATGCAATGTAATTGGCGCTGTATATGAAATCGTAGCTTACGCCATAATATCCATATCCCCACAGACAAGGACAGGGACATACGTAAAAATGGGATACATTTGCAATCATCTTTCCAGGATGGGGCTCATGCACACGACCGTATGTATTTTGCAGTCTGCAAAACACTGATCTGCAAAAAAAAGGATGACATCCATATTGCATCCGTTTTTTTGTAGACCCATTAAAGTGGATAATTCCACATACAGACCTGTAAAAAAAATGGAACGGAAACGGAAAAAAAATACGTTCATATGCATGAGGCCTAAGGCCTCTTGCACACGTGTGCGCCCCGTGGCCGTGCTACGGGCCGCAATGCACGAACACTCACCGTGGGGCAGTCGCAGTGGATCGCGGACCCTCTCAATTTAATGGGTCCGCGATCCGGCCATTCCGCAAAAAGATAGGACATGTTCTATCTTTTTGCGGAACGGAAGTACGGGACGAAACCCCACGGAAGCACTCCGTATTGCTTCCGTTCCGTGCTTCCGTTCCGCACCATTCCGCATCTCCGGATTTGCGGACCCATTGAAGTGAATGCGGAATGCCCAAGGAACGGTGCCCGTGTATTGCGGATCCGCAAATGCGGTCCGCAATACGGCCATGGAGCGCACACGTTCGTGTGAAAGAGGCCTAAGAGTCCTAGCAGAAGTGAGGATGAGCACTTAGAGACAAGTCCCACCCGACCATTTTCTCGTCATCACGGGGTCGGCGCGGTCTCAGGTCTGGTAATGGGTCGCCCGTTGCAATCAATCTCCTGTTACTGATTGCAGCCGAAAAGACAGCAGAGGAAACGAGCGACGGGATAATCATGTCACCAGGATCGCGCCCAATCTTTGGCCCTGATAACAACCATCTGTGCTGTACGATGCGCGGAATATCGCTAATTACACGTGAAACAAGCAAACACTTCTGCAGCGGCAGCTGATGGGGAGATCCATCATGTTGACAGGACCGAGTGCCAGAGCTGAGTGCGGGCCAACAATTAGGAAACCAGCTGGGAGTGATTGTCTGCAGCCGCTCTATGAGCCCCCCGGGAGCCGATCCCTATGTAGGCAATATGGCGGGCGGTCACATGACGGCAGGTGACACGGACACAGAGACAGATCTGGTCTGCTCCTATCTGCTCCGACCTAATACGTCTCACATCTAAAGGTTAGTTACAGCTGCATCCAGACAATCTCATGAGGCGCAGCATTTGACGCCTGCGCTGCGGAGTATACACGTAATATATGACGAGGTGTGCGACTCGCCATAGATCAGTCACATCTATGGCAGTTCACGCGCCTGGAGTGAAAATCTATTCCGGCTTCTGAGTGAAGTAAAGTTTTGGCATCTTTTATACCTAAACCTGGTGTAAATGTAAACATATATCAGGCCCTGGCCCCTGACGCCTCCCTGCCACTCCCAAGGGACTAAGATGGTGTAACGACACGAAGTGCGACAAAATATTGTTGCACAGGTGTTAAAAAATTGAAAAACACGTTCTTGATCGTTTTTTAGGCTAGTTTTGCGCATTGTGTTTTTCTGAAGATGCACAGAATTCAGCCGATAAACCAGTGGTACTGGGAATCCCAGCCATGTATCGGGATGGTGGGGGTAGTGGACCAGATTGCTTCTACCACAGATGCAAAACACGACCATTACTTTATTGGCGATTACACTTCAAGTGGACAACGCGTTTCGGGATCCGTTCTCAAGTCTTTTGTGTTGATAAGAAATATCAAAAGTGCTTAAAGGGCTCCTGCGGCGTCACTGGCGGCAGCAGAGGAGCGCGGCAAGAACGCTGAGGGTAGGAGACTGTCCATGTGGGGATGATGAGGGTTGTAGATCTATCACTGCTGCTCCTCGCTTCTTGCAGGTGACATTATTGCCTGTGATGACAGCGTCCATTGTTGTCTGGCGCTCGGTTCCGGTCGTCCATTGTCCTGCAGCCTCCATCCTCATCGTGCACTGTCCACTCTAGTGTTAATGGAGCGCGGACTATTTCCCCCCAAGTTAATACTGTTTGCTCACATCCTGGGGGTCCGGCCTCTGAACAAAGGGCATGAAAGAAACAAGGAAAGGAGAATTTCCTCCAAAAACACACAAAAAAAAAAAAAATCCCAGAAAAGTAAAACCCTGAGCCATCGCCTAATAAGGGCTCTTTCACACTTGCGTTCTTGTCTTCCGGCATAGAGTTCCGTCGTCGGGATTCTATGCCGGAAGAATACTGATCAGGATTATCCTAATGCATTCTGAATGGAGAGTAATCCGTTCAGGATGCATCAGGATGTCTTCAGTTCCGGTACGGAACGTTTTTTGGCCGGAGAAAATACCGCAGCATGCTGCGCTTTTTGCTCCGGCCAAAAATCCTGAACACTTGCCGCAAGGCCGGATCCGGAATTAATGCCCATTGAAAGGCATTGATCCGGATCCGGCCTTAAGCTAAACGTCGTTTCGGCGCATTGCCGGACCCGACGTTTAGCTTTTTCTGAATAGTTACCATGGCTGCCGGGACGCTAAAGTCCTGACAGCCATGGTAAGTGTAGCGGGGAGCAGGGGAGCAGCATACTTACCGTCCGTGCGGCTCCCCGGGCGCTCCAGAGTGACGTCAGGGCGCCCCAAGCGCATGGATCACGTGATCACATGGATCACGTCATCCATGCGCATGGGGCGCTCTGACGTCATTCTGGAGCGCCCGGGGAGCCGCACGGACTGTAAGTATACTGCTCCCCCGCTCCCCGCTCCTACTATGGCAACCAGGACTTTAATAGCGTCCTGGCTGCCATAGTAACACTGAAAGCATTTGGAAGACGGTTCCGTCTTCAAATGCTTTCAGTACACTTGCGTTGTTACGGATCCGGCAGGCACCTCCGGCAAGTGGAGTACACGCCGGATCCCAACAACGCAAGTGTGAAAGAGGCAGCATCTAACGGGACAATCGGCAGCTTTGATTCAATTTCTCACCATTTTCAAGATCTCTGCTTGCTGTCAATAAATAGCTCCAAGGGCTAAAAACCTGTGTTTTCCTAATGGGTTTGTTACAGTTGTATCCAGTCCAGACAATCCTCTGTGAGCTCACAAATCTCTCTCCTGTCTGAAAGGTTTGTTACAATGTGTCAGTGCAGGTAACATCCATCAGTCTGGAGTCCAGGACAGGATACATTGTAACAAGCTCTCAGCTCAGAGCAAGACTAGGTCTAGATGCAATGTTTCCATTTACTGACTGCAAGCTGAGATCTTAATAAGGGCTTATGTACACAACTGGGCCGCGGCCCACAAACAGCGGGTCTGCAGTATACGGGCACCGGCGGTACGTACAGCATATCACTTGAATGGGTCCGCAATCCGGAAGGAGCAGTGCGGAACGGGGAGACACGGAGCCCCACGGAAGCTTTCGGATGGTTTGGACGGATCGCGGATCCATTCGAGTTGAATGCGTCTGGATCCATCTACGGCAACCTCACGGATGGTGCCCGTGCATTAGGGACTGCAAATTGCGGTCCCCGATGCACGGAACGGCCGGCACGCGGTTTGTGCGCATGAGCCCTAAAAGTGAAGAATTAAATGAATTGGAGAGAGCACCGCGGCCTCTTCATCGCGCCGGCTCACGGGCCCCCCGTGCTGTCCTGACCCCAAGAGCTGATTGGATACATGTGCGCCCCCTATAGACGGCACCATACCCGGCCGGCCGGAATATTTCGGGACACTGCTGCCTTCCTGGAATGTCCCTTTTTTGGTCCTAAAACCATTTTTGCTGGTGCCTGACCACAGCTGAGGGGGAGGGGGCGCCACCAGCCGCCCGCCGGGCGCAGAGCTTCGTGTTCACTTGTTTCTCATGTAAAACACAAGGACAAGATATTGAAATCCACTTTCCCCGGTTTCCTGTTGGTAACGCGCCCGGTGCAGCGCCTTCTATTAACACCATATGGCAGAGGAGTATTTTTAGTAAAGCCTGACCTTGTACTTCTCGCTGCCTCCTCCGGCTCATGTGAGGTGCTGGGTCCTCACCTCCAGCGAGGCGCTACGTGTACGGGAAGACGTGTCACCCCCCCCCCCAACCGTAATAGCTGGTATATTATAAAGTGCAGGACGTGACGTCATCTACAGAGAAACATCTCATCATCTTATACTCCAGTCACATCTAAAGCTGCACGGATGTACTATGGGACACGTGAGGGGCTAGGTATCCAGTCATGTATGGGGTGTATGAACCTGCTCCCCACATCACAGAGAATGGGGAAAGAGGGAGGGCAACATGATGTGCCCAGGACTAGAGAAACCCGGGATGTGTCTGGTATTGCACCTCAGCCCCAATGAAGGGAATATGATTGAACTGTAATACCACGCACAACCTGTAGACTGGGGTGGCGCTGTTTTAAGAAGAAAGCAGACATTTGTTTTCTAATTGCACAACCCTTGACTATGGGACCCCCACAATCTGCTGTTATAGCAGTGGGATACCAGTGCCCCCTGCATTTATATAGCGCTACTATATTCCACATGCTTTACAGACAATAGCATCCAACTGTCCCCAGGAGCTCACAATCTAAGGTCCCTCTCAGTCTTTGGAGTGTGGGAGGAAACCAGAGAACCCGGAGAAAACCCATGGAAACACGGGGAGAACATACAAACTCCATGCAGATGTTGCTCTTGGTCGGATTTGAACCTAGGACCCCAGCGCTACATGGCACTAGTGCTAACCACTGAGCCACCGCTAACCACTGGGCCACCACTAACCACTGAGCCACCACTAACCACTGGGCCACCGCTAACCACTGGGCCACCGCTAACCACTGAGCCACCGCTAACCACTGGGCCACCACTAACCACTGATCCACCGATAACCACTGAGCCACCACTAACCACTGGGCCACCACTAACCACTGAGCCACCACTAACCACTGGGCCACCACTAACCACTGGGCCACCACTAACCACTGAGCCACCACTAACCACTGAGCCACTGCTAACCACTGAGCCACCGTGCTGCCCTTCACACCTGATTTGTTATGGAGCTGCAGCCTGGCCTCCCGGGCTTCTTCTCAGCCTACAACCTGAAGTTCTGTCCACTCTGCGCCCATCATGCCCCTGTCAGTCTGGGTGCCCCCGCCATGCCCCTTTCTATTGAGTATTTTGAGACATCCAGGCCGTGTCCCCCCACCAAGGATGACTGGGAACGGTGATGTCATCGAGAAGGAAGGTCCTAGTAGAGCTCTACATCTCCTATCAGTGG
This sequence comes from Bufo bufo, assembly GCF_905171765.1. Classification (NCBI taxonomy): domain Eukaryota; kingdom Metazoa; phylum Chordata; class Amphibia; order Anura; family Bufonidae; genus Bufo; species Bufo bufo. Next base: position 147,207,777 of record NC_053398.1, on the reverse strand, counting down.
AGCCAATGCACTAAAACAGGGATGCCCAACCTGCGGCCCTTCATTTGTTGTAAAAAACTACAACTCCCACCATGCCCTGCAGTAGGCTGATAGCTGCAGCCATGCTCGGAGTTGTAGTTTTGCAAAAAATGAAGGGCTGCAGGTTGGGCATCCCTGCATTAAAAAATTCCGTATGAGGCTCCAAAGAGAGAAGGTGTAATGTAAGATCAATGACGGAAATCACTGACCAAACGCTGACCAAACACTGACTGTGTGAAAGCGGCCTCAGATACAAACAGCTCGCTTCCAGGTTTCAGCCATGTTTTTATGTAACTCCCCTTTAAGACTGTAAAGGTAAAAAATGGTGATGGTGCACCTTCTGCTCCTCAGAAGAAAGACTCCGAGCAGAGCGTCCCTTGGAGTCATCTGCTTTCTCGCAGGAGCGGTGCTCGTGACATTGTATGTTCTCTTGCCTGTTGTGTCACGTCAATGTAAACACATATGTGCAGCAGAAGGAGCGTTACAGTGCAGCCCCCCCGCTCCGGCAATATGTTCTGGATCTGAGCCGCCGCGCCGCATTCTTCCGATCGGAGGAAAGTGCACAAATGTGATCATAACCTAAACCTTCCGTGTGCGTGGCGCAGGCGGGAAGGCGCCTTTCTTCTGTCACATCGGAGGAGGATGCCGCGTCCTGACAGTGATGTATGATGTGTTAGTGCGAAGCGCTGGTGCTGTAACTAGTTACCACTTACACGTGTTTCATGTTTCCGCTCACACACGTCCGCGAAAGATAATGCATGCAGGACGCATGGCAGTAGGCCGGCGGCAGAACGCCATTATTGGGGGGCATGATTCTCGCGGTCCACCGATTACAATTCACAAATTGGAAAGAAATGATTTACATTGTGTCCAAAGATTTCAGCAGGTACTCTGCGAGCGCGACTCCGCCAGCGCAGCCGTGCGCACACCTCCCCTGCACCAGAATCTCTGCCGGGGGGAGGGGGGATATGAGGCAGCAAGTGAAGAGCCAGATCTGTGGTGGAAGCAGGAAAAATGAGCAAGCACAAGGGTCTGATGGATGACAACTCGGGCGGAGCGTCTCCCGTCTTGTGGGGGGTCCCAGTATGTGGTGGTCAGTACTTACCAGCAGGTCTCCTCTTTAATGGGGCCAATCCATTGGACAATTCAGTGACTGTCCTTGGGGGTCCTGTTTCTGGGACCCACCACAATCAGCGGGTATTACAGTTTAGGAAGGGCACAGATTGCGGTGGTCCGAGCCCTCTCCGCACGAGCTGTCTGTTGGACAGGGGCTCTGATTAAAGGGATCCCTGACTCGTTATCATCATACAATAGACCAGCTATGCTCAACCTGCGGCCCTCCAGCTGTTGTAAAACTACAACTCCCACAATGCCCTGCTGTAGCCTGATAGCTGTAGGCTGTTCGGGCATGCTGGGAGTTGTAGCTTTGCAACAGCTGGAGGGCCGCAGGTTGAGCATGCCTGCAATAGATCAATCCCTTTAGATGTTAAAGGGATATCACTGACCCCTCATCTTTCGCAAGACCTCTGCATGCTGCGAAGAAGTGAAAGTATTCCCATCATATAAAGTGATGGCTCTAGAATATGTGACCCCCCTCCTGACTGATGGGGGTCAGGCCTCTGGCACCCCCAACAATCCTGAAATCAAAGGGGCTCAGTCCACTGCTATTCACTGACACTGGGCAGCGCTGCAGTTTTCTGCCCCATGGTCACAGGCGGACTACAGAATGTAGAGAAATAAAATCCATCTCCCACGGCGCTAAATACAGAGGCTGAAAACCATGTAACTATAAAACTTCTCACAGCCTAACGTTTGTTACAATGTATCCAGTATGGACACAGCAGCAGCACAGTCCTGACAGCACAGCTGCTGGACTTGTTACAGTGTATCTGTCTAGAGTGCAGGCTGCTTACCTCAAAGAGGACTGTCTAGACTGGATACAATGTAACAAACCCTCAGCTGTGAGAAGTATCAGGTCAGCCTCTGGATGTAAATAACAATATTCCCATTGACAGCAGGCAGAGAACTGACATTGGCCTCCAGTATAATCTGGTCTGGAGGTTTGCAGGTGGAATCTCTGAAGGTCCTTGGCTCGAGGTCCATGTTGTGTCACCCCCTGAGCTCAGCTCCATGAGGTGACAGACACTATCCAGGGTGACACAGAGCAGGGGCCCCCTGTGATTTGCTGTAATTGGCCTGAAGTGAAATAGAGGGGGCTCCTGTGAGGGCGGTGGCGGTTCTTCAGAGCTGCTGCGCCTTCAATATGGAGCCTGTTTGTTATTATAAGGTCTACAATGAGGCGGATACACGAAGGGCCACAAAGGATCATTCACCGCCCCCGTCAAAGACCACTTGTTGTCAGACCACCACCGCCTCTGATGTCCTCGTCAGCCTCAGCCATAGAACATGTTCAGTCAGCAGCGGGGACACCTGCTCAGAGCCCGGGCCCCCCATATACAACCGGAGACACACGCCCCGATAATCCGGACAGCGTGGAGGCGACCACTGGAAATCCAGACAGACATGATTGTATGATGTTAATTCCTCACCATTTTCAAGATCTCTGCTTACTGACAGTGAATGAGAACAATTCAGAGGCGGTAAAAACTCATCCTGACCTAATACTTCTCGTAGCGGAGGGTTTGTGACATTGTATCAAGCTAGTGTCAGTAGCGCTTGCACAAACTTTGGTGGGAGAGAGGACGGCAGTCCTGTAACTTCCACATATCAACATTGGTTTGGACACTTGGTTGGCTGAACAGCAGGGACCCCTTTAGTTTTGCAGTTAGAGGGGCCCCGGCTCATTGGAATCTTCCTTATAAGTTATAACGATCCTTTGGTCTAATAATGCTGGGACAATTCAGAAGGCGTAAGGAGAGACTCCAAAATCTGTAACAGGCCGGCACCTACCGGCCCGGCCATTTATAAGACTGGTGGCTTCCTATGTGTCAGAGAGGTCCTTGGGCGCCTCATAGACCAGGGCCGGGTGAAGGTCACCTCTGCACCACTATAGCTATACCCCTCGGGGAGAGGATGACTGTAGGACAGGAGAATACAGTCTATTGCCCCCTGTTATCAGCCATTTCAGGGGAGAGGATGACTGTAGGACAGGAGAATACAGTCTATTGCCCCCCTGTTATCAGCCATTTCAGGGGAGAGGATGACTGTAGGACAGGAGAATACAGTCTATTGCCCCCTGTTATCAGCCATTTCAGGGGAGAGGATGACTGTAGGACAGGAGAATACAATCTATTGTCCCCTGTTATCAGCCATTTCAGGGGAGAGGATGACTGTAGGACAGGAGAATACAGTCTATTGCCCCCTGTTATCAGCCATTTCAGGGGAGAAGATGACTGTAGGACAGGAGAATACAGTCTATTGCCCCCTGTTATCAGCCATTTCAGGGGAGAGGATGACTGTAGGACAGGAGAATACAGTCTATTGCCCCCTGTTATCAGACATTTCAGGGGAGAGGATGACTGTAGGACAGGAGAATACAGTCTATTGCCCCCTGTTATCAGCCATTTCAGGGGAGAGGATGACTGTAGGACAGGAGAATACAGTCTATTGCTCCCTGTTATCAGCCATTTCAGGGGAGAGGATGACTTTAGGACAGGAGAATACAATCTATTGCCCCCTGTTATCAGCCATTTCAGGGGAGAGGATGACTGTAGGACAGGAGAATACAGTCTATTGCTCCCTGTTATCAGCCATTTCAGGGGAGAGGATGGCTGTAGGACAGGAGAATACAGTCTATTGCTCCTGTTATCAGCCATTTCAGGGGAGAGGATGACTGTAGGACAGGAGAATACAGTCTATTACTACCTGTTATCAGCCATGTCAGGGGAGAGAATGACTGTAGGACAGGAGAATACAGTCTATTGCTCCCTGTTATCAGCCATTTCAGGGGAGAGGATGACTGTAGGACAGGAGAATACAGTCTATTGCTCCCTGTTATCAGCCATTTCAGGGGAGAGGATGACTGTAGGACAGGAGAATACAGTCTATTGCCCCCTGTTATCAGCCATTTCAGGGGAGAGGATGACTGTAGGACAGGAGAATACAGTCTATTGCCCCCTGTTATCAGCCATTTCAGGGGAGGATGACTGTAGGACAGGAGAATACAATCTATTGCCTCCTGTTAGACATTTCAGGGGAGAGGACGACTGTAGGACAGGAGAATACAGTCTATTGCTCCCTGTTATCAGCCATTTCAGGGGAGAGGATGACTGTAGGACAGGAGAATACAGTCTATTGCTCCCTGTTATCAGCCATTTCAGGGGAGAGGATGACTGTAGGACAGGAGAATACAGTCTATTGCCCCCTGTTATCAGCCATTTCAGGGGAGAGGATGACTGTAGGACAGGAGAATACAGTCTATTGCCCCCTGTTATCAGCCATTTCAGGGGAGAGGATGACTGTAGGACAGGAGAATACAGTCTATTGCTCCCTGTTATCAGCCATTTCAGGGGAGAGGATGACTGTAGGACAGGAGAATACAGTCTATTGCTCCCTGTTATCAGCCATTTCAGGGGAGAGGATGACTGTAGGACAGGAGAATACAGTCTATTGCTCCCTGTTATCAGCCATTTCAGGGGAGAGGATGACTGTAGGACAGGAGAATACAGTCTATTGCTCCCTGTTATCAGCCATTTCAGGGGAGAGGATGACTGTAGGACAGGAGAATACAGTCTATTGCTCCCTGTTATCAGCCATTTCAGGGGAGAGGATGACTGTAGGACAGGAGAATACAGTCTATTGCCCCCTGTTATCAGCCATTTCAGGGGAGAGGATGACTGTAGGACAGGAGAATACAGTCTATTGCCCCCTGTTATCAGCCATTTCAGGGGAGAGGATGACTGTAGGACAGGAGAATACAATCTATTGTCCCCTGTTATCAGCCATTTCAGGGGAGAGGATGACTGTAGGACAGGAGAATACAGTCTATTGCCCCCTGTTATCAGCCATTTCAGGGGAGAAGATGACTGTAGGACAGGAGAATACAGTCTATTGCCCCCTGTTATCAGCCATTTCAGGGGAGAGGATGACTGTAGGACAGGAGAATACAGTCTATTGCTCCCTGTTATCAGCCATTTCAGGGGAGAGGATGACTTTAGGACAGGATAATACAATCTATTGCCCCCTGTTATCAGCCATTTCAGGGGAGAGGATGACTGTAGGACAGGAGAATACAGTCTATTGCTCCCTGTTATCAGCCATTTCAGGGGAGAGGATGGCTGTAGGACAGGAGAATACAGTCTATTGCTCCTGTTATCAGCCATTTCAGGGGAGAGGATGACTGTAGGACAGGAGAATACAGTCTATTGCCCACTGTTATCAGCCATTTCAGGGGAGAGGATGACTGTAGGACAGGAGAATACAGTCTATTGCCCCTGTTATCAGCCATGTCAGGGGAGAGAATGACTGTAGGACAGGAGAATACAGTCTATTGCTCCCTGTTATCAGCCATTTCAGGGGAGAGGATGACTGTAGGACAGGAGAATACAATCTATTGCTCCCTGTTATCAGCCATTTCAGGGGAGAGGATGACTGTAGGACAGGAGAATACAGTCTATTGCCCCCTGTTATCAGCCATTTCAGGGGAGAGGATGACTGTAGGACAGGAGAATACAGTCTATTGCCCCCTGTTATCAGCCATTTCAGGGGAGGATGACTGTAGGACAGGAGAATACAATCTATTGCCTCCTGTTAGACATTTCAGGGGAGAGGACGACTGTAGGACAGGAGAATACAGTCTATTGCTCCCTGTTATCAGCCATTTCAGGGGAGAGGATGACTGTAGGACAGGAGAATACAGTCTATTGCTCCCTGTTATCAGCCATTTCAGGGGAGAGGATGACTGTAGGACAGGAGAATACAGTCTATTGCCCCCTGTTATCAGCCATTTCAGGGGAGAGGATGACTGTAGGACAGGAGAATACAGTCTATTGCTCCCTGTTATCAGCCATTTCAGAGGAGATGATGACTGTAGGACAGGAGAATACAGTCTATTGCCCCCTGTTATCAGCCATTTCAGGGGAGAGGATGACTGTAGGACAGGAGAATACAGTCTATTGCTCCCTGTTATCAGCCATTTCAGGGGAGAGGATGACTGTAGGACAGGAGAATACAGTCTATTGCTCCCTGTTATCAGCCATTTCAGGGGAGAGGATGACTGTAGGGCAGGAGAATACAGTCTATTGCTCCCTGTTATCAGCCATTTCAGGGGAGAGGATGACTGTAGGACAGGAGAATACAGTCTATTGCTCCCTGTTATCAGCCATTTCAGGGGAGAGGATGACTGTAGGACAGGAGAATACAGTCTATTGCTCCCTGTTATCAGCCATTTCAGGGGAGAGGATGACTGTAGGACAGGAGAATACAGTCTATTGCTCCCTGTTATCAGCCATTTCAGGGGAGAGGATGACTGTAGGACAGGAGAATACAGTCTATTGCCCCCTGTTATCAGCCATTTCAGGGGAGAGGATGACTGTAGGACAGGAGAATACAGTCTATTGCCCCCTGTTATCAGCCATTTCACCACGGGGAAAAAGGATGACTGTAGGACAGGAGAATACAGTCTATTGCCCCCTGTTATCAGCCATTTCAGGGGAGAGGATGACTGTAGGACAGGAGAATACAGTCTATTGCCCCCCGTTATCAGCCATTTCAGGGGAGAGGATGACTGTAGGACAGGAGAATACAGTCTATTGCCCCCTGTTATCAGCCATTTCAGGGGAGAGGATGACTGTAGGACAGGAGAATACAGTCTATTGCCCCCTGTTATCAGCCATTTCAGGGGAGAGGATGACTGTAGGACAGGAGAATACAGTCTATTGCTCCCTGTTATCAGCCATGTCAGGGGAGAGGATGACTGTAGGACAGGAGAATACAGTCTATTGCTCCCTGTTATCAGCCATTACAGGGGAGAGGATGACTGTAGGACAGGAGAATACAGTCTATTGCTCCCTGTTATCAGCCATTTCAGGGGAGAGGATGACTGTAGGACAAGAGAATACAGTCTATTGCTCCCTGTTATCAGCCATTTCAGGGGAGAGGATGACTGTAGGACAGGAGAATACAGTCTATTGCCCCCTGTTATCAGCCATTTCAGGGGAGAGGATGACTGTAGGACATGAGAATACAGTCTATTGCCCCCTGTTATCAGCCATTTCAGGGAGAGGATGACTGTAGGACAGGAGAATACAGTCTATTGCTCCCTGTTATCAGCCATTTCAGGGGGGGAGGATGACTGTAGGACAGGAGAATACAGTCTATTGCCCCCTGTTATCAGCCATATCAGGGGAGAGGATGACTGTAGGACAGGAGAATACAGTCTATTGCCCCCTGTTATCAGACATTTCAGGGGAGAGGATGACTGTAGGACTGGAGAATACAGTCTATTGCCCCCTGTTATCAGCCATTTCAGGGGAGAGGATGACTGTAGGACAGGAGAATACAGTCTATTGCCCCCTGTTATCAGATATTTCAGAGGAGAGGATGACTGTAGGACAGGAGAATACAGTCTATTGCCCCCTGTTATCGGCCATTTAAGGGGAGAGGATGACTGTAGGACAGGAGAATACAGTCTATTGCCCCCTGTTATCAGACATTTCAGGGGAGAGGATGACTGTAGGACAGGAGAATACAGTCTATTGCTCCCTGTTATCAGCCATTTCAGGGGATGGGATGACTGTAGGACAGGAGAATACAATCTATTGCCCCCTGTTATCAGCCATTTCAAGCAGGGGAGAGGATGACTGTAGGACAGGAGAATACAGTCTATTGTCCCCTGTTATCAGCCATTTCAGGGGAGAGGATGACTGTAGGACAGGAGAATACAGTCTATTGCCCCCTGTTATCAGCCATTTCAGGGGAGAGGATGACTGTAGGACAGGAGAATACAGTCTATTGATCCCTGTTATCAGCCATTTCAGAGGAGAGGATGACTGTAGGACAGGAGAATACAGTCTATTGCTCCCTGTTATCAGCCATTTCAGGGGGGAGGATGACTGTAGGACAGGAGAATACAGTCTATTGCCCCCTGTTATCAGCCATATCAGGGGAGAGGATGACTGTAGGACAGGAGAATACAGTCTTTTTCTCCCTGTTATCAGCAATTTCAGGGGAGAGGATGACTGTAGGACAGGAGAATACAGTCTATTGCTCCCTGTTATCAGCCATTTCAGGGGGAGAGGATGACTGTAGGACAGGAGAATACAATCTATTGTCCCCTGTTATCAGCCATTTCAGGGGAGAGGATGACTGTAGGACAGGAGAATACAGTCTATTGCCCCCTGTTATCAGCTATTTCAGAGGAGAGGATGACTGTAGGACAGGAGAATACAGTCTATTGCCCCCTGTTATCAGCCATTTCAGGGGAGAGGATGACTGTAGGACAGGAGAATACAGTCTATTGCCCCCTGTTATCAGACATTTCAGGGGAGAGGATGACTGTAGGACAGGAGAATACAGTCTATTGCCCCCTGTTATCAGCCATTTCAGGGGACAGGATGACTGTAGGACAGGAGAATACAGTCTATTGCTCCCTGTTATCAGCCATTTCAGGGGAGAGGATGACTGTAGGACTGGAGAGTACAGTCTATTGCTCCCTGTTATCAGCCATATCAGGGGAGAGGATGACTGTAGGACAGGAGAATACAGTCTATTGCCCCCTGTTATCAGCCATTTCAGGGGGGAGGATGACTGTAGGACAGGAGAATACAGTCTATTGCCCCCTGTTATCAGCCATTTCAGGGGAGAGGATGACTGTAGGACAGGAGAATACAGTCTATTGCTCCCTGTTATCAGCCATTTCAGGGGAGAGGATGACTGTAGGACAGGAGAATACAATCTATTGCCCCCTGTTATCAGCCATTTCAGAGGAGAGGATGACTGTAGGACAGGAGAATACAGTCTATTGCCCCCTGTTATCAACCATTTCAGGGTATAGGATGACTGTAGGACAGGAGAATACAGTCTATTGCCCCCTGTTATCATCCATTTCAGGGGAGAGGATGACTGTAGGACAGGAGAATACAATCTATTGCTCCCTGTTATCAAACATTTCAGGGGAGAGGATGACTGTAGGACAGGAGAATACAGTCTATTGCCCCCTGTTATCAGCCATTTCAGGGGAGAGGATGACTGTAGGATAGGAGAATACAGTCTATTGCCCCCTGTTATCAGCCATTTCAGGGGAGAGGATGACTGTAGGACAGGAGAATACAATCTATTGCCCCCTGTTATCAGCCATTTCAGGGGAGAGGATGACTGTAGGACAGGAGAATACAGTCTATTGCCCCCTGTTATCAGCCATTTCAGGGGAGAGGATGACTTTAGGACAGGAGAATACAGTCTATTGCCCCCTGTTATCAGCCATTTCAGGGGAGAGGATGACTGTAGGACAGGAGAATACAGTCTATTGCCCCCTGTTATCAGCCATTTCAGGGGAGAGGATGACTGTAGGACAGGAGAATACAATCTATTGCTCCCTGTTATCAGCCATTTCAGGGGAGAGGATGACTGTAGGACAGGAGAATACAGTCTATTGCCCCCTGTTATCAGCCATTTCAGGGGACAGGATGACTGTAGGACAGGAGAATACAGTCTATTGCCCCCTGTTATCAGCCATTTCAGGGGAGAGGATGACTGTAGGACAGGAGAATACAATCTATTGCCCCCTGTTATCAGCCATTTCAGGGGAGAGGATGACTGTAGGACAGGAGAATACAGTCTATTGCTCCCTGTTATCAGCCATTTCAGGGGAGAGGATGACTGTAGGACAGGAGAATACAGTCTATTGCCCCTGTTATCAGCCATTTCAGGGGAGAGAATGACTGTAGGACAGGAGAATACAGTCTATTGCCCCCTGTTATCAGCCATTTCAGGGGAGAGGATGACTGTAGGACAGGAGAATACAGTCTATTGCTCCCTGTTATCAGCCATTTCAGGGGGAGAGGATGACTGTAGGACAGGAGAATACAGTCTATTGCCCACTGTTATCAGCCATTTCAGGGGAGAGGATGACTGTAGGACAGGAGAATACAGTCTATTGCCCCTGTTATCAGCCTTTTCAGGGGAGAGGATGACAGTAGGACAGGAGAATACAGTCTATTGCCCCCTGTAATCAGCCATTTCAGGGGAGAGGATGACTGTAGGACAGGAGAATACAGTCTATTGCTCCCTGTTATCAGCCATTTCAGGGGGAGAGAATGACTGTAGGACAGGAGAATACAATCTATTGCTCCCTGTTATCAGCCATTTCAGGGGAGAGGATGACTGTAGGACAGGAGAATACAATCTATTGCCCCCTGTTATCAGCCATGTCAGGGGAGAGGATGACTGTAGGACAGGAGAATACAGTCTATTGCTCCCTGTTATCAGCCATTTCAGGGGAGAGGATGACTGTAGGACAGGAGGATACAGTCTATTGCCCCTGTTATCAGCCATTTCAGGGGAGAGGATGACTGTAGGACAGGAGAATATAGTCTATTGCCCCTGATATCAGACATTTCAGAGGAGAGGATGACTGTAGGACAGGAGAATACAATCTATTGCTCCCTGTTATCAGACATTTCAGGGGAGAGGATGACTGTAGGACAGGAGAATACAGTCTATTGCCCCCTGTTATCAGACATTTCAGGGGAGAGGATGACTGTAGGACAGGAGAATACAGTCTATTGCCCCCTGTTATCAGACATTTCAGGGGAGAGGATGACTGTAGGACAGGAGAATACAGTCTATTGCCCCCTGTTATCAGCCATTTCAGGGGGGAGGATGACTGTAGGACAGGAGAATACAGTCTATTGCCTCTTGTTATCAGCCATTTCAGGGGAGAGGATGACTGTAGGACAGGAGAATACAGTCTATTGCCCCCTGTTATCAGCTATTTCAGAGGAGAGGATGACTGTAGGACAGGAGAATACAGTCTATTGCCCCCTGTTATCAGCCATTTCAGGGGAGAGGATGACTGTAGGACAGGAGAATACAGTCTATTGCCCCCTGTTATCAGACATTTCAGGGGAGAGGATGACTGTAGGACAGGAGAATACAGTCTATTGCCCCCTGTTATCAGCCATTTCAGGGGACAGGATGACTGTAGGACAGGAGAATACAGTCTATTGCTCCCTGTTATCAGCCATTTCAGGGGAGAGGATGACTGTAGGACTGGAGAGTACAGTCTATTGCTCCCTGTTATCAGCCATATCAGGGGAGAGGATGACTGTAGGACAGGAGAATACAGTCTATTGCCCCCTGTAATCAGCCATTTCAGGGGGGAGGATGACTGTAGGACAGGAGAATACAGTCTATTGCCCCCTGTTATCAGCCATTTCAGGGGAGAGGATGACTGTAGGACAGGAGAATACAGTCTATTGCTCCCTGTTATCAGCCATTTCAGGGGAGAGGATGACTGTAGGACAGGAGAATACAATCTATTGCCCCCTGTTATCAGCCATTTCAGAGGAGAGGATGACTGTAGGACAGGAGAATACAGTCTATTGCCCCCTGTTATCAACCATTTCAGGGTATAGGATGACTGTAGGACAGGAGAATACAGTCTATTGCCCCCTGTTATCATCCATTTCAGGGGAGAGGATGACTGTAGGACAGGAGAATACAATCTATTGCTCCCTGTTATCAAACATTTCAGGGGAGAGGATGACTGTAGGACAGGAGAATACAGTCTATTGCCCCCTGTTATCAGCCATTTCAGGGGAGAGGATGACTGTAGGATAGGAGAATACAGTCTATTGCCCCCTATTATCAGCCATTTCAGGGGAGAGGATGACTGTAGGACAGGAGAATACAATCTATTGCCCCCTGTTATCAGCCATTTCAGGGGAGAGGATGACTGTAGGACAGGAGAATACAGTCTATTGCCCCCTGTTATCAGCCATTTCAGGGGAGAGGATGACTTTAGGACAGGAGAATACAGTCTATTGCCCCCTGTTATCAGCCATTTCAGGGGAGAGGATGACTGTAGGACAGGAGAATACAGTCTATTGCCCCCTGTTATCAGCCATTTCAGGGGAGAGGATGACTGTAGGACAGGAGAATACAATCTATTGCTCCCTGTTATCAGCCATTTCAGGGGAGAGGATGACTGTAGGACAGGAGAATACAGTCTATTGCCCCCTGTTATCAGCCATTTCAGGGGACAGGATGACTGTAGGACAGGAGAATACAGTCTATTGCCCCCTGTTATCAGCCATTTCAGGGGAGAGGATGACTGTAGGACAGGAGAATACAATCTATTGCCCCCTGTTATCAGCCATTTCAGGGGAGAGGATGACTGTAGGACAGGAGAATACAGTCTATTGCTCCCTGTTATCAGCCATTTCAGGGGAGAGGATGACTGTAGGACAGGAGAATACAGTCTATTGCCCCTGTTATCAGCCATTTCAGGGGAGAGAATGACTGTAGGACAGGAGAATACAGTCTATTGCCCCCTGTTATCAGCCATTTCAGGGGAGAGGATGACTGTAGGACAGGAGAATACAGTCTATTGCTCCCTGTTATCAGCCATTTCAGGGGGAGAGGATGACTGTAGGACAGGAGAATACAGTCTATTGCCCACTGTTATCAGCCATTTCAGGGGAGAGGATGACTGTAGGACAGGAGAATACAGTCTATTGCCCCTGTTATCAGCCTTTTCAGGGGAGAGGATGACAGTAGGACAGGAGAATACAGTCTATTGCCCCCTGTTATCAGCCATTTCAGGGGAGAGGATGACTGTAGGACAGGAGAATACAGTCTATTGCTCCCTGTTATCAGCCATTTCAGGGGGAGAGAATGACTGTAGGACAGGAGAATACAATCTATTGCTCCCTGTTATCAGCCATTTCAGGGGAGAGGATGACTGTAGGACAGGAGAATACAATCTATTGCCCCCTGTTATCAGCCATGTCAGGGGAGAGGATGACTGTAGGACAGGAGAATACAGTCTATTGCTCCCTGTTATCAGCCATTTCAGGGGAGAGGATGACTGTAGGACAGGAGGATACAGTCTATTGCCCCTGTTATCAGCCATTTCAGGGGAGAGGATGACTGTAGGACAGGAGAATATAGTCTATTGCCCCTGATATCAGACATTTCAGAGGAGAGGATGACTGTAGGACAGGAGAATACAATCTATTGCTCCCTGTTATCAGACATTTCAGGGGAGAGGATGACTGTAGGACAGGAGAATACAGTCTATTGCCCCCTGTTATCAGACATTTCAGGGGAGAGGATGACTGTAGGACAGGAGAATACAGTCTATTGCCCCCTGTTATCAGACATTTCAGGGGAGAGGATGACTGTAGGACAGGAGAATACAGTCTATTGCCCCCTGTTATCAGCCATTTCAGGGGGGAGGATGACTGTAGGACAGGAGAATACAGTCTATTGCCTCTTGTTATCAGCCATTTCAGGGGAGAGGATGACTGTAGGACAGGAGAATACAATCTATTGCCCCCTGTTATCAGCCATTTCAGGGGGGAGGATGACTGTAGGACAGGAGAATACAGTCTATTGCCCCCTGTTATCAGCCATTTCAGGGGAGAGGATGACTGTAGGACAGGAGAATACAGTCTATTGCCCCCTGTTATCAGCCATTTCAGGGGAGAAGATGACTGTAGGACAGGAGAATACAGTCTATTGCCCCCTGTTATCAGCCATGTCAGGGGAGAGGATGACTGTAGGACAGGAGAGTACAGTCTATTGCCCCCTGTTATCAGCCATGTCAGGGGAGAGGATGGCTGTAGGACAGGAGAATACAATCTATTGCCCCCTGTTATCAGCCATGTCAGGGGAGAGGATGACTGTAGGACAGGAGAATACAGTCTATTGCCCCCTGTTATCAGCCATTTCAGGGGAGAGGATGACTTTAGGACAGGAGAATACAGTCTATTGCTCCCTGTTATCAGCCATTTCAGGGGAGAGGATGACTGTAGGACAGGAGAATACAGTCTATTGCTCCCTGTTATCAGCCATTTCAGGGGAGAGGATGACTTTAGGACAGGAGAATACAGTCTATTGCTCCCTGTTATCAGACATTTCAGGGGAGAGGATGACTGTAGGACAGGAGAATACAGTCTATTGCTCCCTGTTATCAGCCATTTCAGGGGAGAGGATGACTGTAGGACAGGAGAATACAGTCTATTGCCCCCTGTTATCAGCCATTTCAGGGGAGAGGATGACTGTAGGACAGGAGAATACAGTCTATTGCCCCCTGTTATCAGCCATTTCAGGGGAGAGGATGACTGTAGGACAGGAGAATACAATCTATTGCCCCCTGTTATCAGCCATTTCAGGGGAGAGGATGACTGTAGGACAGGAGAATACAGTCTATTGCTCCCTGTTATCAGCCATTTCAGGGGAGAGGATGACTGTAGGACAGGAGAATACAGTCTATTGCCCCTGTTATCAGCCATTTCAGGGGAGAGAATGACTGTAGGACAGGAGAATACAGTCTATTGCCCCCTGTTATCAGCCATTTCAGGGGAGAGGATGACTGTAGGACAGGAGAATACAGTCTATTGCTCCCTGTTATCAGCCATTTCAGGGGGAGAGGATGACTGTAGGACAGGAGAATACAATCTATTGCTCCCTGTTATCAGCCATTTCAGGGGAGAGGATGACTGTAGGACAGGAGAATACAATCTATTGCCCCCTGTTATCAGCCATGTCAGGGGAGAGGATGACTGTAGGACAGGAGAATACAGTCTATTGCTCCCTGTTATCAGACATTTCAGGGGAGAGGATGACTGTAGGACAGGAGAATACAGTCTATTGCCCCCTGTTATCAGACATTTCAGGGGAGAGGATGACTGTAGGACAGGAGAATACAGTCTATTGCCCCCTGTTATCAGACATTTCAGGGGAGAGGATGACTGTAGGACAGGAGAATACAGTCTATTGCCCCCTGTTATCAGCCATTTCAGGGGGGAGGATGACTGTAGGACAGGAGAATACAGTCTATTGCCTCTTGTTATCAGCCATTTCAGGGGAGAGGATGACTGTAGGACAGGAGAATACAATCTATTGCCCCCTGTTATCAGCCATTTCAGGGGGGAGGATGACTGTAGGACAGGAGAATACAGTCTATTGCCCCCTGTTATCAGCCATTTCAGGGGAGAGGATGACTGTAGGACAGGAGAATACAGTCTATTGCCCCCTGTTATCAGCCATTTCAGGGGAGAAGATGACTGTAGGACAGGAGAATACAGTCTATTGCCCCCTGTTATCAGCCATGTCAGGGGAGAGGATGACTGTAGGACAGGAGAGTTCAGTCTATTGCCCCCTGTTATCAGCCATGTCAGGGGAGAGGATGGCTGTAGGACAGGAGAATACAATCTATTGCCCCCTGTTAACAGCCATGTCAGGGGAGAGGATGACTGTAGGACAGGAGAATACAGTCTATTGCCCCCTGTTATCAGCCATTTCAGGGGAGAGGATGACTTTAGGACAGGAGAATACAGTCTATTGCTCCCTGTTATCAGCCATTTCAGGGGAGAGGATGACTGTAGGACAGGAGAATACAGTCTATTGCTCCCTGTTATCAGCCATTTCAGGGGAGAGGATGACTGTAGGACAGGAGAATACAGTCTATTGCTCCCTGTTATCAGCCATTTCAGGGGAGAGGATGACTGTAGGACAGGAGAATACAGTCTATTGCCCCCTGTTATCAGCCATTTCAGGGGAGAGGATGACTGTAGGACAGGAGAATACAGTCTATTGCCCCCTGTTATCAGCCATTTCAGGGGAGAGGATGACTGTAGGACAGGAGAATACAGTCCATTGCCCCCTGTTATCAGCCATTTCAGAGGAAAGGATGACTGTAGGACAGGAGAATACAATCTATTGCCCCTGTTATCAGCCATTTCAGGGGAGAGGATGACTGTAGGACAGGAGAATACAGTCTATTGCCCCCTGTTATCAGCCATTTCAGGGGAGAGGATGACTGTAGGACAGGAGAATACAGTCTATTGCTCCCTGTTATCAGCCATTTCAGGGGAGAGGATGACTGTAGGACAGGAGAATACAGTCTATTGCTCCCTGTTATCAGCCATTTCAGGGGAGAGGATGTCTGTAGGACAGGAGAATACAATCTATTGCTCCCTGTTATCAGCCATTTCAGGGGAGAGGATGACTGTAGGACAGGAGAATACAGTCTATTGCCCCCTGTTATCAGTCATTTCAGGGGAGAGGATGACTGTAGGACAGGAGAATACAGTCTATTGCCCCCTGTTATCAGCCATTTCAGGGGAGAGGATGACTGTAGGACAGGAGAATACAATCTATTGCTCCCTGTTATCTGCCATTTCAGGGGAGAGGATGACTGTAGGACAGGAGAATACAGTCTATTGCCCCCTGCTATCAGCCATTTCAGAGGAGAGGATGACTGTAGGACAGGAGAATACAGTCTATTGCCCCCTGTTATCAGCCATTTCAGGGGAGAGGATGACTGTAGGACAGGAGAATACAGTCTATTGCCCCCTGTTATCAGACATCTCAGGGAAGAGGATGACTGTAGGACAGGAGAATACAGTCTATTGCTCCCTGTTATCAGACATTTCAGGGGAGAGGATGACTGTAGGACAGGAGAATACAATCTATTGCTCCCTGTTATCAGCCATTTCAGGGGAGAGGATGTCTGTAGGACAGGAGAATACAATCTATTGCCCCCTGTTATCAGCCATGTCAGGGGAGAAGATGACTGTAGGACAGGAGGATACAGTCTATTGCCCCTGTTATCAGCCATTTCAGGGGAGAGGATGACTGTAGGACAGGAGAATATAGTCTATTGCCCCTGATTTCAGACATTTCAGAGGAGAGGATGACTGTAGGACAGGAGAATACAGTCTATTGCCCCCTGTTATCAGCCATTTCAGGGGGGAGGATGACTGTAGGACAGGAGAATACAATCTATTGCTCCCTGTTATCAGCCATTTCAGGGGAGAGGATGACTGTAGGACAGGAGAATACAATCTATTGCCCCCTGTTATCAGCCATTTCAGGGGGGAGGATGACTGTAGGACAGGAGAATACAGTCTATTGCCCCCTGTTATCAGCCATTTCAGGGGAGAGGATGACTGTAGGACAGGAGAATACAGTCTATTGCCCCCTGTTATCAGCCATTTCAGGGGAGAGGATGACTGTAGGACAGGAGAATACAGTCTATTGCTCCCTGTTATCAGCCATTTCAGGGGAGAGGATGACTGTAGGACAGGAGAATACAATCTATTGCTCCCTGTTATCAGCCATTTCAGGGGAGAGGATGACTGTAGGACAGGAGAATACAGTCTATTGCCCCTGTTATCAGCCATTTCAGGGGAGAGGATGACTGTAGGACAGGAGAATACAATCTATTGCCCCCTGTTATCAGCCATTTCAGGGGGGAGGATGACTGTAGGACAGGAGAATACAGTCTATTGCCCCCTGTTATCAGCCATTTCAGGGGAGAGGATGACTGTAGGACAGGAGAATACAGTCTATTGCCCCCTGTTATCAGCCATTTCAGGGGAGAGGATGACTGTAGGACAGGAGAATACAGTCTATTGCTCCCTGTTATCAGCCATTTCAGGGGAGAGGATGACTGTAGGACAGGAGAATACAGTCTATTGCCCCCTGTTATCAGCCATTTCAGGGGAGAGGATGACTGTAGGACAGGAGAATACAGTCTATTGCTCCCTGTTATCAGCCATTTCAGGGGAGAGGATGACTGTAGGACAGGAGAATACAGTCTATTACCCCCTGTTATCAGCCATTTCAGGGGAGAGGATGACTGTAGGACAGGAGAATACAGTCTATTGGCCCCTGTTATCAGCCATTTCAGGGGAGAGGATGACTGTAGGACAGGGGAATACAGTCTATTGCCCCCTGTTATCAGCTATTTCAGGGGAGAGGATGACTGTAGGACAGGAGAATACAGTCTATTGCCCCCTGTTATCAGCCATTTCAGGGGAGAGGATGACTGTAGGACAGGAGAATACAATCTATTGCCCCCTGTTATCAGCCATTTCAGGGGAGAGGATGACTGTAGGACAGGAGAATACAGTCTATTGCTCCCTGTTATCAGCCATTTCAGGGGAGAGGATGACTGTAGGACAGGAGAATACAGTCTATTGCCCCCTGTTATCAGCCATTTCAGGGGAGAGGATGACTGTAGGACAGGAGAATACAGTCTATTACCCCCTGTTATCAGCCATTTCAGGGGAGAGGATGACTGTAGGACAGGAGAATACAGTCTATTACCCCCTGTTATCAGCCATTTCAGGGGAGAGGATGACTGTAGGACAGGAGAATACAGTCTATTGGCCCCTGTTATCAGCCATTTCAGGGGAGAGGATGACTGTAGGACAGGGGAATACAGTCTATTGCCCCCTGTTATCAGCTATTTCAGGGGAGAGGATGACTGTAGGACAGGAGAATACAGTCTATTGCCCCCTGTTATCAGCCATTTCAGGGGAGAGGATGACTGTAGGACAGGAGAATACAATCTATTGCCCCCTGTTATCCGCCATTTCAGTGGAGAGGATGACTGTAGGACAGGAGAATACAGTCTATTACCCCCTGTTATCAGCTATTTCAGGGGAGAGGATGACTGTAGGACAGGAGAATACAGTCTATTACCCCCTGTTATCAGCCATTTCAGGGGAGAGGATGACTGTAGGACAGGAGAATACAATCTATTGCCCCCTGTTATCCGCCATTTCAGTGGAGAGGATGACTGTAGGACAGGAGAATACAGTCTATTACCCCCTGTTATCAGCTATTTCAGGGGAGAGGATGACTGTAGGACAGGAGAATACAGTCTATTGCTCCCTGTTATCAGCTATTTCATGGGAGAGGATGACTGTTGGACAGGAGAATACAGTCTATTGCCCCCTGTTATCAGCC
Source organism: Bufo bufo (assembly GCF_905171765.1). Lineage (NCBI taxonomy): Eukaryota > Metazoa > Chordata > Amphibia > Anura > Bufonidae > Bufo > Bufo bufo. The sequence continues at coordinate 147,188,874 of NC_053398.1, read as the reverse complement.
ATTTCATGGGAGAGGATGACTGTAGGACAGGAGAATACAGTCTATTGCCCCCTGTTATCAGTCATTACAGGGGAGAGGATGACTGTAGGACAGGAGAATACAGTCTATTGCCCCCTGTTATCAGCCATTTCAGGGGAGAGGATGACTGTAGGACAGGAGAATACAGTCTATTGCCCCCTGTTATCAGCCATTTCAGGGGAGAGGATGACTGTAGGACAGGAGAATACAGTCTATTGCCCCCTGTTATCAGCCATTTCAGGGGAGAGGATGACTGTAGGACAGGAGAATACAGTCTATTGCTCAGTTATCAGTTTTGCTACAATACTGATTGAGTCTGCTAAGAATCTGCATCCAGTGAAGGAATGGGATAAGGAAAATTTGAGCAGATATTTGATGGAAAAAGTAATTGGCGAGAGGAATGAGAACGTTTGTTCATCTTTTTTCATTGATTTCATTAGTGATGAGAGGCAGGGGTCATATTCGAATTCGTGATATTTTGTGAATATTTTGTAGAATCTCCGTCGAATGTATGCAAATTCGAATATTCGTTATATTCTGCATTTTTATTTTTTTTTACTCTAAAATCGACAAGGCAGTGATTGTGTAGTATGCAAATATTACGCGATCAATACAGGCGTGGGTCAAAAACGAATTTATAGCACTGTAGAATAGAGTGCTATATATTAGTTTTTTAGAATATTCGTAATTTTTTTCCATATGAAGTTATGAATCCTTCCTGCTTAAGTTGCTTATGGGCCAAGACTCATTGGCCCACAAGCAAGAAGCTGGGAGGAATCATGTGTTCAGAAAATGCAGAATATTCGATATAACAAATATATAGGCCTATATTCGAAATATTCGTGAATTCTCGAAGTAGCGATATTTGAGATAAAAATTAGCTTTTAGAATATTCGTGCTCAACACTAGATTCCATGAGGAAAGTCTTCTGATCAGCTGCTCGCAGGTAAGTCAGTGTCAGCCTCAGATTTTCACCGTGGATCCTCTTGTAAATGCCCTTCAGATTTGCCGCATGCCCCCCACGCTGGCACTGAATCCGGGGCTCGTATGGAGACCTATTCCCCCTTGAACCTGCTTGCACTATGCTCTCCCCCGAGACCTCTGGGGGGTCTGACCCGGACAAGGACTTGATATTTGCACACATGGCAGCAAGACTCGCACCGCGACTGAATTTTCACATTTTCTACCACTGACCAGTAACCAAGATGACTAGATGGTGACCAAACCGCACACGACATGAGTCAGGGGCATCATGGAAAATTGAGCGCCTGTCCAGACGGAAAAAGCCCAGTGTGAAATGTGCCCGGGAATAAATCTGCGCCTCTGGTCAGAAGGAACTCGCCAAAGTCATCTCTTATAATAACAATGTATCAAACTGCAAACTCCTGGGTGAGAGGCGGCGGCGGGCGGCCTATAATCTCCTCTCCCAGAGACTGAGCCAGATTTATCCTGCCTGCTGTGATAACAGGGTCACTGGATGAAGCAGAGCTGGGCGAGCTCCAGGTAGCAGGACATATGGAGCAAATAGAAGGGCGTAGAATCCCACCAGCCCAACAGGATATGAGCTAAATTGGTTAAATACAAGTCTCCTGGAGCCAGAACCCAAAGCCCAGAAATGAGAACCATCGATGAGAGCCTCATAAAATCCCAACTAATCCAAGAAAAATGTCTTAAAGGGCAAGAAACCCTGGAACCTATATCAGTCCTGGAGCGTTATAAGAGGAGCGGCTGATATCAGTCACATATGATGTAATGTCTCTGGAGGTTATATCAGTACGGGAGCGTTATAAGAGGAGCAGCTGATATCAGTCACATGTGATGTAATGTCTCTGGAGGTTATATCAGTACTGGAGCGTTATAAGAGGAGCGGCTGATATCAGTCACATGTAATGTAATGTCTCTGGAGGTTATATCAGTACTGGAGCGTTATAAGAGGAGCGGCTGATATCAGTCACATAGGATGTAATGTCTCTGGAGGTTATATCAGTACTGGAGCGTTATAAGAGGAGCGGCTGATATCAGTCACATGTGATGTAATGTCTCTGGAGGTTATATCAGTACTGGAGCGTTATAAGAGGAGCGGCTGATATCAGTCACATATGATGTAATGTCTCTGGAGGTTATATCAGCGCTGGAGCGTTATAAGAGGAGCGGCTGATATCAGTCACATATGATGTAATGTCTCTGGAGGTTATATCAGTACTGGAGCGTTATAAGAGGAGCGGCTGATATCAGTCACATATGATGTAATGTCTGGAGGTTATATCAGTGCTGGAGCGTTATAAGAGGAGCGGCTGATATCAGTCACATGTGATGTAATGTCTCTGGAGGTTATATCAGCACTGGAGCGTTATAAGAGGAGTGGCTGATATCAGCCACATATGATGTAATGTCTTTGGAGGTTATATCAGTACTGGAGCGTTATAAGAGGAGCGGCTGATATCAGTCACATATGATGTAATGTCTCTGGAGGTTATATCAGTGCTGGAGCGTTATAAGAGGAGCGGCTGATATCAGTCACATATGATGTAATGTCTCTGGAGGTTATATCAGGGCTGGAGCGTTATAAGGAGGAGCGGCTGATATCAGTCACATATGATGTAATGTCTCTGGAGGTTATATCAGTGCTGGAGCGTTATAAGAGGAGCGGCTGATATCAGTCACATATGATGTAATGTCTCTGGAGGTTATATCAGTACTGGAGCATTATAAGAGGAGCGGCTGATATCAGTCACATATCATGTAATGTCTCTGGAGGTTATATCAGTACTGGAGCGTTATAAGAGGAGCGGCTGATATCAGTCACATGTGATGTAATGTCTCTGAGGTTATATCAGTACTGGAGCGTTATAAGAGGAGTGGCTGATATCAGACCCATATGATGTAATGTCTCTGGAGGTTATATCAGCGCTGGAGCGTTATAAGAGGAGCGGCTGATATCAGTCACATGTGATGTAATGTCTCTGGAGGTTTTATCAGTACTGGAGCATTATAAGAGGAGCGGCTGATATCAGTCACATGTGATGTAATGTCTCTGAGGTTATATCAGCGCTGGAGCGTTATAAGAGGAGCGGCTGATATCAGTCACATATGATGTAATGTCTCTGAGGTTATATCAGTACTGGAGCGTTATAAGAGGAGTGGCTGATATCAGTCACATATCATGTAATGTCTCTGGAGGTTATATCAGTACTGGAGCGTTATAAGAGGAGCGGCTGATATCAGTCACATGTGATGTAATGTCTCTGAGGTTATATCAGTACTGGAGCGTTATAAGAGGAGCGGCTGATATCAGACACATATGATGTAATGTCTCTGGAGGTTATATCAGTGCTGGAGCGTTATAAGAGGAGCGGCTGATATCAGTCACATATGATGTAATGTCTCTGGAGGTTATATCAGTACTGGAGCGTTATAAGAGGAGCGGCTGATATCAGTCACATTTGATGTAATGTCTCTGGAGGTTATATCAGTACTGGAGCGTTATAAGAGGAGTGGCTGATATCAGACACATAGGATGTAATGTCTCTGGAGGTTATATCAGTACTAGAGCGTTATAAGAGGAACAGCTGATATCAGTCACATATGATGTAATGTCTCTGGAGATTATATCAGCGCTGGAGCGTTATAAGAGGAGCGGCTGATATCAGTCACATATGATGTAATGTCTCTGGAGGTTATATCAGCGCTGGAGCGTTATAAGAGGAGCGGCTGATATCAGTCACATATGATGTAATGTCTCTGGAGGTTATATCAGTACTGGGACATTATAAGAGGAGCGGCTGATATCAGTCACATATCATGTAATGTCTCTGGAGGTTATATCAGGACTGGAGCGTTATAAGAGGAGCGGCTGATATCAGTCACATAAGATGTAATGTCTCTGGAGGTTATATCAGTGCTGGAGCATTATAAGAAGAGCGGCTGATATCAGTCACATATGATGTAATGTCTCTGGAGGTTATATCAGGACTGGAGCGTTATAAGAGGAGCGGCTGATATCAGTCACATATGATGTAATGTCTCTGGAGGTTATATCAGTACTGGAGCGTTATAAGAGGAGCGGCTGATATCAGTCACATATGATGTAATGTCTGGAGGTTATATCAGTGCTCGAGCGTTATAAGAGGAGCGGCTGATATCAGCCACATATGATGTAATGTCTTTGGAGGTTATATCAGTACTGGAGCGTTATAAGAGGAGCGGCTGATATCAGTCACATATGATGTAATGTCTCTGGAGGTTATATCAGCGCTGGAGCGTTATAAGAGGAGCGGCTGATATCAGTCACATATGATGTAATGTCTCTGGAGGTTATATCAGTACTGGAGCGTTATAAGAGGAGCGGCTGATATCAGTCACATATGATGTAATGTCTCTGGAGGTTATATCAGTACTGGAACATTATAAGAGGAGCGGCTGATATCAGTCACATATCATGTAATGTCTCTGGAGGTTATATCAGGACTGGAGCGTTATAAGAGGAGCGGCTGATATCAGTCACATAAGATGTAATGTCTCTGGAGGTTATATCAGTGCTGGAGCATTATAAGAAGAGCGGCTGATATCAGTCACATATGATGTAATGTCTCTGGAGGTTATATCAGGACTGGAGCGTTATAAGAGGAGCGGCTGATATCAGTCACATATGATGTAATGTCTCTGGAGGTTATATCAGTACTGGAGCGTTATAAGAGGAGCGGCTTATATCAGTCACATATGATGTAATGTCTGGAGGTTATATCAGTGCTCGAGCGTTATAAGAGGAGCGGCTGATATCAGTCACATATGATGTAATGTCTGGAGGTTATATCAGCGCTGAAGCGTTATAAGGAGGAGCGGCTGATATCAGTCACATATGATGTAATGTCTCTGGAGGTTATATCAGCGCTGGAGCGTTATAAGAGGAGCGGCTGATATCAGTCACATATGATGTAATGTCTCTGGAGGTTATATCAGTACTGGAGCGTTATAAGAGGAGCGGCTGATATCAGTCACATATGATGTAATGTCTCTGGAGGTTATATCAGTACTGGAGCGTTATAAGAGGAGCGGCTGATATCAGTCACATATGATGTAATGTCTCTGGAGGTTATATCAGTACTGGAGCGTTATAAGAGGAACGGCTGATATCAGTCACATATGATGTAATGTCTCTGGAGGTTATATCAGTGCTGGAGCGTTATAAGAGGAGCGGCTGATATCAGTCACATGTGATGTAATGTCTCTGGAGGTTATATCAGCGCTGGAGCGTTATAAGAGGAGCTGTGGTCACCGGGTGTTGGGGGGAGACAATACGTCATGTAAAAAGCTTTTGCTCCCAGGACACGATGGGAAATGTCACCACCAGTTATAACATGGAAGGAATGGATGTTATTTTCAAGGGGCGGCTGCTATAACATAGGGAGCCAGAGACCACAGGTCATAGTATAGATTGAATGGAGGTCAATTACAAGAACGGAGTAAAAGTTCACATTCTGTAACAGAATGAATGGACGTTATATAAAAGATGAGGCTGCTATAACATGGGGAGAAAAGAGACCCCCAGATATACCATAGAAAGACTAGAGGTCACTTACAAGAAGAGGCTGCTATAACTTAGGGAACAAGAGACCACATGCTTTTACATACAATGAATGGAGGTCACTTACAAGCGTAAGCTGCTATAACATAGGGAGCAGGAGACTAAATATAACATAGAAATAAGTGAAGACAAGGAGACCACTGAGCACAAGAGGTTTCCTTTCCGGCTCCTTTTTCCTTTTGCTCAAGTGTACAATGTGAACAAGGGTGAAGACTGAGCTCAGGCAATAAGACTATAACATAAGCAGAAGCTGCTATAATGTAGGGATCAAGCAGACCACACAACAGAACCCTGCTATAACATGAGCATAAAGTCCTCGCTTATATCTTAAGCAGAGGACATTAAACCACGGAAAGACGAGAACACAGAGTATGCTAAAACATGAGGATGACCTTTAAGAAATAGACGCAGCTACAACATAGGGAACATAAGGCCTCCTGCTATAACATGAGGGCAAGATGGCCATTAATAAATAGATGTAGGTATGACATGGGGACCATTGAGGCCTGTTATAAATATAGGACAAACATAAGGAAGACACTTGAAGGCAGAGGCTGCTATAAGGTAAGAATAAGGAGACCAGCTGTGACTAAAGCTGCTATAACATGGGGATTGAGGAGGGTAAGTATACACAGAAGTCCTCTATGAGGCACGCACAGCCAGGACTGCTATAACATGGGGATTGAGGAGGACATGTATACACAGAAGTCCTGTATGAGCCACGCACAGCCAGGACTGCTATAACATGGGGATTGAGGAGGGTATGTATACACAGAAGTCCTGTATGAGGCACGCACAGCCAGGACTGCTATAACATGGGGATTGAGGAGGGTATGTATACACAGAAGTCCTGTATGAGCCACGCACAGCCAGGACTGCTATAACATGGGGATTGAGGAGGGTATGTATACACAGAAGTCCTCTATGAGCCACGCACAGCCAGGACTGCTATAACATGGGGATTGAGGAGGGTATGTATACACAGAAGTCCTCTATGAGGCACGCACAGCCAGGACTGCTATAACATGGGGATTGAGGAGGGTATGTATACACAGAAGTCCTCTATGAGCCACGCACAGCCAGGACTGCTATAACATGGGGATTGAGGAGGGTATGTATACACAGAAGTCCTCTATGAGCCACGCACAGCCAGGACTGCTATAACATGGGGATTGAGGAGGGTATGTATACACAGAAGTCCTCTATGAGCCACGCACAGCCAGGACTGCTATAACATGGGGATTGAGGAGTGTATGTATACACAGAAGTCCTGTATGAGCCACGCACAGCCAGGACTGCTATAACATGGGGATTGAGGAGTGTATGTATACACAGAAGTCCTCTATGAGCCACGCACAGCCAGGACTGCTATAACATGGGGATTGAGGAGGGTATGTATACACAGAAGTCCTCTATGAGCCACGCACAGCCAGGACTGCTATAACATGGGGATTGAGGAGGGTATGTATACACAGAAGTCCTGTATGAGCCACGCACAGCCAGGACTGCTATAACATAGGCATAGAGGGGAGGCTGGTATAGTGTGGGGTCTCTTGTACATTTCATGCGTCTCCCATAGGACCATGGGGCGGCCGCGGTCACTTTCAGGATGGGGTGACGGTAATTGGGGGGTAACACCGCAGCTGTTATCCTGGTGCCTATGAATTTCCCAACCACCAGACGTCCCAGAAATGAAGGGGGGTCAACGTTCCCACCGAGCTCGCCGCGTCCTCGTGAAGTTGGCTGCCAGGCAGTGGAAGAGGAAATGTCCAGACGACGGCCTGGGAACACCGCAGGGGGAGATTGCAAAATGGAATCATTTGTGTTCCTGCTCATTATGGGGGGGGGGTTGTGGTTGTAGCCGGGGAGGGGGGGTCGAGATCGAGACCAAAGCGCAGCCTTGAAATTTCTGTCTCTCGGAAAGGCCAAGAGCTGGACATAACGTCCCCAGACTGAGCCGCGGAGATTTATAGTCTGGAGAACTCGCTCACTTCTTGGCGCTGGGGCAGCGGAGGCGGCAGGTTATTATCCAGAGGAGATAAATAATAACAGCCCCAGGAGGACACGGCTTACATGTCCGTCCTACAGGGGAGAACACGCATGGAATCATACACCGAGCCACTGGTAGCTCCTGGGTCCTAGTGCCAGTCATACCGGATCCCGTAGGGTCCTTCATGACTCCATACCCCCCCAACTTTTGAAGAGAAGGATGAGGGACATTATGTGCGGCGCACGGAGCAAATCTTTTCCGCACTAGGCCACGCCTCTGACTCCACCCAAAACATACCTAAAGACCCAATCCAACCAGTCCCCACATAGCAATTATTGCCGTTTTATGTCACCACACAGTAGTAATGGTCAGATATGTGCCCCTCACAGTAGTTATGCCCAGATATGTGCTCCCCTCACAGTAGTTATGCCCAGATATGTGCCCCCTCACAGTAGTTATGCCCAGATATGTTCCCCCTCACAGTAGTTATACCAGATATGTGCCCCTCACAGTAGTTATGCCTAGATATGTGCCCCCTCACAGTAGTAATATCCAGATATGTGCCCCTCACAGTAGTTATGCCCAGATATGTGCCCCCTCACAGTAGTTATGCCCAGATATGTGCCCCCTCACAGTAGTTATGCCCAGATATGTGCCACCTCACAGTAGTAATATCCAGATATGTGCCCCTCACAGTAGTTATGCCCAGATATGTTCCCCCTCACAGTAGTTATACCAGATATGTGCCCCCTCACAGTAGTAATATCCAGATATGTGCCCCTCACAGTAGTTATGCCCAGATATGTGCCCCCTCACAGTAGTTATGCCCAGATATGTGCCCCTCACAGTAGTTATGCCCAGATATGTGCCCCCTCACAGTAGTTATGCCCAGATATGTGCCCCCTCACAGTAGTAATATCCAGATATGTGCCCCTCACAGTAGTTATGCCCAGATATGTTCCCCCTCACAGTAGTTATACCAGATATGTGCCCCTCACAGTAGTTATGCCCAGATATGTGCCCCTCACAGTAGTTATACCCAGATATGTGCCCCCTCACAGTAGTGATACCCAGATATTTGCCCCCTCGAAGTAGTTATGCCCAGATATGTGCCCCCTCACAGTTTGCGATGCCCCAATATGTGCCCCTCACAGTAGTTATGTCCAGATATGTGACTCCCTCACAATAGTTATGCCCAAATATGTGCCCCCTCACAGTAGTTATGCCCAGATATGTTCCCCCTCACAGTAGTTATACCCAGATATGTGCCCCTCACAGTAGTTATGCCAAGATATGTGCCCCCTCACAGTAGTTATGCCCAGATATGTGCTCCCTCACAGTAGTTATGCCAAGATATGTGCCCCTCACAGTAATGTCCAGATATGTGACTCCCTCACAGTAGTTATGTCCAGATATGTGCCCCTCACAGTAGTTATGTCCAGATATGTGCCCCCTCACAGTAGTATGCACAGATATGTGCCCCCTCACAGTAGTTATGCCCAGATATGTGCCCCTTCACAGTAGTTATACCAGATATGTGCCCCCTCACAGTAGTATGCACAGATATGTGCCCCTCACAGTGGTTATGCCAGATATGTGCCCCCTCACAGTAGCAATGCCTAGATATGTGCCCCCTCACAGTAGTTATGGCCAGATATGTGCCCTCTTCACAGTAGTTATGTCTAGATAGGTGCTGCCACATAGTAGTTATGGCAAGATATGTGCCCTCTCGCAGTAGATATGCACAGATAAGTGCCCCCTCACACTAGTTATGGCAGATATGTGCCCCTTCATAGTAGTCATGGCCAGATATGTGCCCCCTTCACAGTAGTTATGTCCAGATAGATTCTGTCACATAGTAGTTATGCCCAGATATGTGCCCCTCACAGTAGTTATGCCCAGATATGTGCCCCCTCACAGTAGTTATGCCCAGATATGTGCCCCCTCACAGTAGTAATATCCAGATATGTGCCCCTCACAGTAGTTATGCCCAGATATGTTCCCCCTCACAGTAGTTATACCAGATATGTACCCCCTCACAGTAGTAATATCCAGATATGTGCCCCTCACAGTAGTTATGCCCAGATATGTGCCCCCTCACAGTAGTTATGCCTAGATATGTGCCCCTCACAGTAGTTATGCCCAGATATGTGCCCCCTCACAGTAGTTATGCCCAGATATGTGCCCCCTCACAGTAGTAATATCCAGATATGTGCCCCTCACAGTAGTTATGCCCAGATATGTGCCCCCTCACAGCAGTTATGCCCAGATATGTGCCCCTCACAGTAGTTATGCCCATATATGTGCCCCCTCACAGTAGTTATGCCCAGATATGTGCCCCCTCACAGTAGTAATATCCAGATATGTGCCCCTCACAGTAGTTATGCCCAGATATGTTCCCCCTCACAGTAGTTATACCAGATATGTGCCCCTCACAGTAGTTATGGCCAGATATGTGCCCCCTCACAGTAGTTATGCCCAGATATGTGCCCCTCACAGTAGTTATACCCAGATATGTGCCCCCTCACAGTAGTGATACCCAGATATTTGCCCCCTCGAAGTAGTTATGCCCAGATATGTGCCCCCTCACAGTTTGCGATGCCCCAATATGTGCCCCTCACAGTAGTTATGTCCAGATATGTGACTCCCTCACAATAGTTATGCCCAAATATGTGCCCCCTTACAGTAGTTATTCCCAGATATGTTCCCCCTCACAGTAGTTATACCCAGATATGTGCCCCTCACAGTAGTTATGCCAAGATATGTGCCCCCTCACAGTAGTTATGCCCAGATATGTGCTCCCTCACAGTAGTTATGACAAGATATGTGCCCCTCACAGTAGTTATGTCCAGATATGTGACTCCCTCACAGTAGTTATGTCCAGATATGTGCCCCTCACAGTAGTTATGTCCAGATATGTGCCCCCTCACAGTAGTATGCACAGATATGTGCCCCCTCACAGTAGTTATGCCCAGATATGTGCCCCTTCACAGTAGTTATGTCCAGATATGTGCCCCCTCACAGTAGTATGCACAGATATGTGCCCCTCACAGTGGTTATGCCAGATATGTGCCCCCTCACAGTAGCAATGCCTAGATATGTGCCCCCTCACAGTAGTTATGGCCAGATATGTGCCCTCTTCACAGTAGTTATGTCTAGATAGGTGCTGCCACATAGTAGTTATGGCAAGATATGTGCCCTCTCGCAGTAGATATGCACAGATAAGTGCCCCCTCACACTAGTTATGGCAGATATGTGCCCCTTCATAGTAGTCATGGCCAGATATGTGCCCCCTTCACAGTAGTTATGTCCAGATAGATTCTGTCACGTAGTAGTTATGTCCAGATATGTGCCCCCTGTAGATCCCAGCCCCTCTGCTCTTTCTCTGTAGATCCCAGCCCCTCTGCTCTTTCTCTGTAGATCCCAGCCCCTCTGCTCTTTCTCTGTAGATCCCAGCCCCTCTTCTCTTTCTCTGTAGATCCCAGCCCCTCTTCTCTTTCTCTGTAGATCCCAGCCCCTCTGCTCTTTCTCTGTAGATCCCTGACCCTCTTCTCTTTCTCTGTAGATCCCAGCCCCTCTGCTCTTGCTCTGTAGATCCCAGCCCCTCTGCTCTTTCTCTGTAGATCCCAGCCCCTCTGCTCTTTCTCTGTAGATCCCAGCCCCTCTGCTCTTTCTCTGTAGATCCCAGCCCCTCTTCTCTTTCTCTGTAGATCCCAGCCCCTCTTCTCTTTCTCTGTAGATCCCAGCCCCTCTGCTCTTTCTCTGTAGATCCCAGCCCCTCTTCTCTTTCTCTGTGTATCCCAGCCCCTCTTCTCTTTCTCTGTAGATCCCAGCCCCTCTGCTCTTTCTCTGTAGATCCCAGCCCCTCTTCTCTTTCTCTGTAGATCCCAGCCCCTCTGCTCTTTCTCTGTAGATCCCAGCCCCTCTGCTCTTTCTCTGTAGATCCCAGCCCCTCTTCTCTTTCTCTGTAGATCCCAGCCCCTCTTCTCTTTCTCTGTAGATCCCAGCCCCTCTTCTCTTTCTCTGTAGATCCCAGCCCCTCTTCTCTTTCTCTGTAGATCCCAGTCCCTCTTCTCTTTCTCTGTAGATCCCAGCCCCTCTGCTCTTTCTCTGTAGATCCCAGCCCCTCTGCTCTTTCTCTGTAGATCCCAGCCCCTCTTCTCTTTCTCTGTAGATCCCAGCCCCTCTGCTCTTTCTCTGTAGATCCCAGCCCCTCTGCTCTTTCTCTGTAGATCCCAGCCCCTCTGCTCTTTCTCTGTAGATCCCAGCCCCTCTTTTCTTTCTCTGTAGATCCCAGCCCCTCTTCTCTTTCTCTGTAGATCCCAGCCCCTCTGCTCTTTCTCTGTAGATCCCAGCCCCTCTGCTCTTGCTCTGTAGATCCCTGCCCCTCTGCTCTTTCTCTGTAGATCCCAGCCCCTCTGCTCTTTCTCTCCATAGATCCGAGCCCCCATTGTTCATCTATAGATCCAAGCCATCCTTCTTCTCCATATATCCCAGCCCCTCTTCTCCGTCTCTGTAGATCCCATTACAGATGCAGTACCACTTTTCCTTCTCCATAGATAAGATCAATATAATTGTTCATCCTGGGCCTCCTGGTTCATGATTGAACACTGCATATAGATTCCACATAATAGGACAATTCAGGGCTTGGAATTTCCTGGGATTAATATTATTTTGGGGTATATTTTCCGGTTGGCCTGTCACACAGGCGTCAGCGCAGCTCGCTATCTGGTGTATCGGCTGTCATTGCAGGTGAGCACAGAAGGTGTGAGGGTCCGCCTGCATTCCTGATGACTACCTGTCCTCCTCCTCCTTCTGACAAATGGTCTCTAAGCGCTGATAATTTCACGCTTTGGTAGGTTCATTCACTCTGCATCAGATGTTATTTCACCCCCTATCAAGGTAATGCTCCCATCATAGGGTCTAGGAGGGCTGGCTTCAGCAGCTGTCCCTGACACCATTATACATTTAATTCTGCTGGTTGACAACCACTGTAAGAGGAGTGATGAGGCTATCAAGGTTGTCACCTATCTGTTAAAGACACATGAATGCAGATTCACAGTAAATCTGCCCAGTTATGCTGCAATACTAAGGAGTCTGAAAAAGCTGGGTGACAACTGGTGTGAGTCCTGGGAAGGCACCCCAACTGGTTGTCACTAGAATAAATAAGTTGAAAAAGGAGACATAGAGGAAACACGGGAGATACATTGTAGGGGGGAAGTCCTCGAATACAGACACATAGAGGAGGCCTCAGAGAGGGGAATGTGGCTGGAGGATGGTCACGGGTGGCTTCTATCCTAGAGAGTGACATCAGAAAGCGGAAAATCCTGAGAGCAGAACAGAACCTGAAATTCAATCCATCAGAGACCAGAGGAAACTAAGACATTATAGGACGATGACCTGGGAGACAGCGGAACATCAATCCAAAAGAGACAATGTGGGATATTAAATACACTGTAAAACACACAAGACAGTTTAACAGAAACAGTATTATAGTAGTTATATTCCTGTACATAGGAGCAGTATTATAGTAGTTATATTCTTGTACATAGGAGCAGTATTATAGTAGTTATATTCTTGTACATAGGAGGCAGTATTATAGTAGTTATATTCTTGTACATAGGAGCAGTATTATAGTAGTTATATTCTTGTACATAGGAGGTAGTATTATAGTAGTTATATTCTTGTACATAGGAGCAGTATTATAGTAGTTATATTCTTCTACATAGGAGCAGTATTATAGTAGTTATATTCTTGTACATAGGAGCAGTATTATAGTAGTTATATTCTTGTACATAGGAGCAGTATTATAGTAGTTATATTCTTGTACATAGGAGCAGTATTATAGTAGTTATATTCTTGTACATTGGAGGCAGTATTATAGTAGTTATATTCCTGTACATAGGAGCAGTATTATAGTAGGTATATTCTTGTACATAGGAGCAGTATTATAGTAGTTATATTCTTGTACATAGGAGGCAGTATTATAGCAGTTATATTCTTGTACATAGGAGCAGTATTATAGTAGTTATATTCTTGTACATAGGAGGCAGTATTATAGTAGTTATATTCTTGTACATAGGAGCAGTATTATAGTAGTTATATTCTTGTACATAGGAGCAGTATTATAGTAGTTATATTCTTATACATCGGAGCAGTATTATAGTAGTTATATTCTTGTACATAGGAGCAGTATTATAGTAGTTATATTCTTGTACATAGGAGGAAGTATTATAGTAGTTATATTCTTGTACATAGGAGCAGTATTATAGTAGTTATATTCTTGTACATAGGAGGAAGTATTTTAGTAGTTATATTCTTGTACATAGGAGCAGTATTATATTAGTTATATTCTTGTACATAGGAGGCAGTATTATAGTAGTTATATTCTTGTACATAGGAGCAGTATTATAGTAGTTATATTCTTGTACATAGGAGCAGTATTATAGTAGTTATATTCTTGTACATAGGAGCAGTATTATAGTAGTTATATTCTTGTACATAGGAGGCAGTATTATAGTAGTTATATTCTTGTACATAGGAGCAGTATTATAGTAGTTATATTCTTGTACATAGGAGCAGTATTATAGTAGTTATATTCTTGTACATAGGAGGCAGTATTATAGTAGTTATATTCTTGTACATAGGAGCAGTATTATAGTAGTTATATTCTTGTACATAGGAGGCAGTATTATAGTAGTTATATTCTTGTACATAGGAGCAGTATTATAGTAGTTATATTCCTGTACATAGGAGCAGTATTATAGTAGTTATATTCTTGTACATAGGAGGCAGTATTATAGTAGTTATATTCTTGTACATAGGAGCAGTATTATAGCAGTTATATTCTTGTACATAGGAGCAGTATTATAGTAGTTATATTCTTGTACATAGGAGCAGTATTATAGTAGTTATTTTCTTGTACATAGGAGCAGTATTATAGTAGTTATATTCCTGTACATAGGAGGCAGTATTATAGTAGTTATATTCTTGTACATAGGAGCAGTATTATAGTAGTTATATTCTTGGACATAGGAGGCAGTATTATAGTAGTTATATTCTTGTACATAGGAGGCAGTATTATAGTAGTTATATTCTTGTAAATAGGAGCAGTATTATAGTAGTTATATTCTTGTATATAGGAACAGTATTATAGTAGTTATATTCTTGCACATAGGAGGCAGTATTATAGCAGTGATATTCTTGTACATAGGAGCAGTATTATAGTAGTTATATTCTTGTACATAGGAGGCAGTATTATAGTAGTTATATTCTTGTACATAGGAGCAGTATTATAGTAGTTATATTCTTGTACATAGGAGCAGTATTATAGTAGTTATATTCTTGTACATAGGAGCAGTATTATAGTAGTTATATCCTTGTACATAGGAGCAGTATTATAGTAGTTATATTCTTGTACATAGGAGCAGTATTATAGTAGTTATATTCTTCTACATAGGAGCAGTATTATAGTAGTTATATTCTTCTACATAGGAGCAGTATTATAGTAGTTATATTCTTGTACATAGGGGCAGTATTATAGTAGTTATATTCCTGTACATAGGAGGCAGTATTATAGTAGTTATATTCCTGTACATAGGAGCAGTATTATAGTAGTTATATTCTTGTACATAGGAGCAGTATTATAGTAGTTATATTTTTGTACATAGGAGCAGTATTATAGTAGTTATAGTCTTGTACATAGGAGGCAGTATTATAGTAGTTATATTCCTGTACATAGGAGCAGTATTATAGTAGTTATATTCTTGTACATAGGAGGCAGTATTATAGTAGTTATATTCCTGTACATAGGAGCAGTATTATAGTAGTTATATTCTTGTTCATAGGAGGCAGCATTATAGTAGTTATATTCTTGTACATAGGAGCAGTATTATAGTAGTTATAGTCTTGTACATAGGAGCAGTATTATAGTAGTTATATTCTTGTACATAGGAGGCAGTATTATAGTAGTTATATTCTTGTACATAGGAGCAGTATTATAGTAGTTATATTCTTGTACATAGGAGCAGTATTATAGTAGTTATATTCTTGTACATAGGAGGCAGTATTATAGTAGTTATATTCTTGTACATAGGAGCAGTATTATAGCAGTTATATTCTTGTACATAGGAGCAGTATTATAGTAGTTATATTCTTGTACATAGGAGTAGTATTATAGCAGTTATATTCCTGTACATAGGAGCAGTATTATAGTAGATATATTCTTGTACATAGGAGGCAGTATTATAGTAGTTATATTCTTGTACATAGGAGCAGTATTATAGCAGTTATATTCTTGTACATAGGAGCAGTATTATAGTAGTTATATTCTTGTACATAGGAGCAGTATTATAGTAGATATATTCTTGTATATAGGAGGCAGTATTATAGTAGTTATATTCTTGTACATAGGAGCAGTATTATAGTAGATATATTCTTGTATATAGGAGGCAGTATTATAGTAGATATATTCCTGTACATAGGAGCAGTATTATAGTAGTTATATTCTTGTACATAGGAGGCAGTATTATAGTAGTTCTATTCTTGTACATAGGAGCAGTATTATAGTAGTTATATTCTTGTACATAGGAGCAGTATTATAGTAGATATATTCTTGTATATAGGAGGCAGTATTATAGTAGTTATATTCTTGTACATAGGAGGCAGTATTATAGTAGTTATATTCTTGTACATAGGAACAGTATTATAGTAGATATATTCTTGTATATAGGAGGCAGTATTATAGTAGTTATATTCTTGTACATAGGAGGCAGTATTATAGTAGTTATATTCTTGTACATAGGAGGCAGTATTATAGTAGTTATATTCTTGTACATAGGAGCAGTATTATAGTAGTTATATTCTTGTACATAGGAGCAGTATTATAGTAGTTATATTCCTGTACATAGGAGCAGTATTATAGTAGTTATATTCTTGTACATAGGAGGCAGTATTATAGTAGTTAAATTCTTGTACATAGGAGCAGTATTATAGCAGTTATATTCCTGTACATAGGAGCAGTATTATAGTAGTTATATTCTTGTACATAGGAGGCAGTATTATAGTAGTTATATTCTTGTACATAGGAGCAGTATTATAGTAGTTATATTCTTGTACATAGGAGCAGTATTATAGTAGTTATATTCTTGTACATAGGAGCAGTATTATAGTAGTTATATTCTTGTACATAGGAGCAGTATTATAGTAGTTGTATTCTTGTACATAGGAGCAGTATTATAGTAGTTATATTCTTGTACATAGGAGGCAGTATTATAGTAGTTATATTCTTGTACATAGGAGGCAGTATTATAGTAGTTATATTCTTGTACATAGGAGGCAGTATTATAGTAGTTATATTCTTGTACATAGGAGGCAGTATTATAGTAGCTATATTCTTGTACATAGGAGCAGTATTATAGTAGTTATATTCTTGTACATAGGAGCAGTATTATAGCAGTTATATTCCTGTACATAGGAGCAGTATTATAGTAGTTCTATTCTTGTACATAGAGGCAGTATTATAGTAGTTATATTCCTGTACATAGGAGCAGTATTATAGTAGTTATATTCTTGTACATAGGAGCAGTATTATAGTAGTTATATTCTTGTACATAGGAGCAGTATTATAGTAGTTATATTCTTGTACATAGGAGCAGTATTATAGTAGTTATATTCTTGTACATAGGAGCAGTATTATAGTAGTAATATTTCTGTATCTAGGAGGTAGTCCACTGCCCCATAAGACGCACCCCCCCCCCCCCCCCCCAATGTTGGGGGAATAATGCCCCTGCATCTTATGGGCTGAATACTAATGAGCGCTTCCATTATGGATGCGCTCATTAGTACCGGAGGACAAGGAAGCAGTGAAAGCTCTGTACTCACTGCTTCCTGGTCCTCTGCTGTTGGCTGTGAAGGCTGCGCACAGCGTGAGGGCGTTTTGTGGCCTCACACTGTGTGCGCCGGTTCACAGAGCACAGCCGACAGCAGGAGAGGTAAGTGCTTTATTTTTTTTGTGATCTGAGGCTGGGGGCTGCATTATGGCTGGGGGCTAATTACATATGGCTGGGGGCTGATTATATATGGCTGGGGGCTAATATGAGGCATGGAGGAGTGATATAAGGCATGGGGGTCTCATCTGAGGTCTGATTGGGGGTCTTCTTTATATTCGGCTCTGATCTGAGGTCTTATTAACATTGGGGATCTGATTGGGGCTGTGAGCTGAAGTCTGATTAACATTGGGGGTCTGACCTGAGGTGTAATGAAAAATATATTTTTCTTATTTTCCTCCTCTAAAACCTAGGTGCGTCTTATGGGGGGAAAAATATGGTACTTGCTTGCTCCTCCCCCCGACCTCCCCTGCCCTTTGCATACGCCGCGCGCCATGACGTCAGACGGAGGCACTGTAACGCTAGGGTCAGCCGAGCCCCGGTCTCCTTCCTGCAGAGCGGTGCCCACTTCCAGCCCTGAGCCCAGCTGCCCAGAGCACTGATCCTGAGCCGCTGGAGTCTACAGAACTGGAAGTATTTACAGGAATTCACTGTAAGCTATATTACATATAGTGGTGGAGGCCGTGATTGCCTGCTGGGGTGTGGGAAGGCGGGATCCAGGGGCCCAAGTAAATTCCTGCCCAGGGTCCAATCAATATTAAAGACGGCCCTGTGTAGTAGACGTTCCTTGGTGAGGAGAAATGAATGTGCTCAGAGCCATCCTTTCCTCCTTTCCTCCTTTCCTCCTTTCCTCCTTTCCTCCTTTCCTCCTTTCCTCCTTTCTGTATTTTCTTCATGTCACTATGGGGTCATTCCTGCTCCAGTGATTTCTTTATGAATTGTGACCAGGTTTCTCTTCATTGGGGATGATTTCTCACCCTACATATATAAATCTGTCATTATATCTTTCACTTATTATTTACCTTGGGCTGAATTACACTTGGAATGTCTTGTATTATTTGGTGGCTCCGCAGGTTGACGTGACCCGTGGCGATGCTGAGGTCACCTGAGGCATTGTAGAATTAAGGTGGCATTTTCTGAGTGACCTTTGCATACCAGGACGGGCAGTGCCAGTGTGGGCAGATAAAACATCTTTAATGGACATTATAAGAGTCATTAATTTCATCGTATTTGTATTTTCTGCTTAATTAAGTGCTGATTATTAGTCACCAATTTGATCCCTGATGGAGGAGCCGGACCTGTTGCTGGATCATGGAGCAGAGGCTCCGGGAGGTAACGACAATCCCCATTAATGAACAGATTGCTGGTGATTTATGGCACTTTCTCTGTGTGGATCTTCTCTCTGGTGTCCGTGTTACAGTCCATAGCATCGTAAGGCTAGGGTCACATCGCCATTTCATTTTCCGTTCTTCTGATCCGTCAGTAGACCAGAAAAAATGGATCCTTTATTTTCAGCATTCATTATGATCATTTTGCTCAGTTCCGTCTGAAATCCTCCAGAAAGGACATTTTCTTTAGTCTAAAATAACAGATCTCAGACAGAAATGGCTAAAACGGATGCAAAATGAGCATAAGGCGACTTAGACGCTTGTGCTGTTAATTCCGGTATTGAGATCCGGCAGATGACCTCAATACCGGAATTAAATGGATCAGTTTTGATTTTACACATCAGGATGCATCCGCTCCGTTAACATGCGGTTGTGTGAAATCAAAATGGAAAAAAATGTATCTCTCACTAAATACATTGAAAGTCAATGGGTGACGGATCCGTTTTTTTTAGGCCTCTAAAATCCGTCACCATTGACTTGCATTGTTTTCAGTGCTGGATCCATACTTTTCCATTTTTATCGCAGCTTGGTCACAAAATGGAATGCTGCTGGAACGGAAGACGTCCTGATGCATCCTGAACCGATCTCTTTCCATTCGGAATGCACGAGGACTAAATGGAAACATTTGTTTTCCGGTATTGAGATTCTCTTCCGGATATAAATACCGGAAAAACAACAAAGTGCGAAAGTCGCCTAACAGATTCTCAAAACAAAGTTTTTTTTTCTTTTGTTTTCTGTTCATCTGACGGATCAGTAGAATCGGAAACAAAATGATGATGTGAACGCGGCCTAAGAAATATGAAGCCGACTCCTCGCTGCGACCATTCTCGGATTGGAGATTCCCAGGTGATGACTGTAGTGATTATGAGAATAATGAATATTGCAATATTAAGAGTTTTCTCTGAACAATCCTACACTGTATCCATCCACATGGCGCTGTTAACCCTTGCTTGGCTGGATGATTTGGCAACAGTCAGTGAGTTTATTGCATCCCACGTAACTTGGGAATGAATTGTCAGAGTTGTCTGCTATGACCCAGCCACTCCAGTGGGGAATAGACCTCACAAGTAGAGTCGTGAGCGGCGCAATCTTGTTTTACCGGAAGATTCTATCTATATAATTAATATCTTGTGGGCCGGAGCTTACACTCCAGCAGGCTCCAACAAACAAATATGACTCAAAGAAATCTCCTATTTACACATCACTATAACAAGCGTAATTGTCTTCAGCCCCAAACACCAGGAACAAAGTCATGAAAGAACAGTTCTAGACTGTCCCGAGCAGCTGATTTATTAGCTTCATACTTCTTAAAATGTTGTATGCTTGCTGTGCATTGATACAGTGAATACAGACAGTGATACAATGTAATACAGACAGTGATACAATGTAATACAGACAATGATACAATGTAATACAGACAGTGATACAATGTAATACAGACAGTGATACAATGTAATACAGACAGTGATACCATGTAATACAGACAGTGATACAATGTAATACAGGCAGTGATACCATGTAATACAGACAGTGATACAATGTAATACAGACAGTGATACCATGTAATACAGACAGTGATACAATGTAATACAGACAGTGATA
This sequence comes from Bufo bufo, assembly GCF_905171765.1. Lineage (NCBI taxonomy): Eukaryota > Metazoa > Chordata > Amphibia > Anura > Bufonidae > Bufo > Bufo bufo. Next base: position 147,168,405 of record NC_053398.1, on the reverse strand, counting down.
CCATGTAATACAGACAGTGATACAATGTAATACAGACAGTGATACAATGTAATACAGGCAGTGATACCATGTAATAAAAACTGTGATACAATGTAAAACAGACAAGGATACCATGTAATACAGACAGTGATACAATGTAATACAGACAGTGATATCATGTGATACAGACAGTGATACCATGTAATACAGACAGTCATACAATGTAATACAGACAGTGATACAATGTAATACAGACAGTGATACAATGTAATACAGACAGTGATACAATGTAATACAGACAGTGATACAATGTAATACAGACAGTGATACCATGTAATATAGACAGTGATACAATGTAATACGGGCAGTGATACAATGTAATACAGACAGTGATACAATGTAATACAGACAGTGATACAATGTAATACAGACAGTGATACAATGTAATATAGACAGTGATACCATGTAATACAGACAGTGATACAATGTAATACGGGCAGTGATACAATGTAATACGGGCAGTGATACAATGTAATACAGACAGTGATACAATGTAATACAGACAGTGATACCATGTAATACAGACAGTGATACAATGTAATACAGACAGTGATACAATGTAATACGGGCAGTGATACAATGTAATACGGGCAGTGATACAATGTAATATGGGCAGTGATACAATGTAATACAGACAGTGATACAATGTAATACAGACTGATACAATGTAATACAGACAGTGATACCATGTAATACAGACAGTGATACAATGTAATACAGACAGTGATACAATGTAATACAGTCTGATACAATGTAGTACAGACAGTGATACAATGTAATACAGACAGTGATACAATGTAATACAGACAGTGATGCAATGTAATACAGACAGTGATACAATGTAATACAGACTGATACAATGTAATACAGACAGTGATACCATGTAATACAGACAGTGATACAATGTAATACAGACTGATACAATGTAATACAGACAGTGATACCATGTAATACAGACAGTGATACAATGTAATACAGACTGATACAATGTAATACAGACAGTGATACCATGTAATACAGACAGTGATACAATGTAATACAGACAGTGATGCAATGTAATACAGACAGTGATACAATGTAATACAGACAGTGATACCATGTAATACAGACAGTGATACAATGTAATACAGACAGTGATACAATGTAATACAGACAGTGATACCATGTAATACAGACTGATACAATGTAATACAGACAGTGATACCATGTAATACAGACAGTGATACAATGTAATACAGACAGTGATGCAATGTAAAACAGTGATACAAAGTAATAAATAGAGTGATACAAAATAATACAGTGATACATGGTTTGTAATCCACACACTGATATAATTCATACATTGATATATAGAAATCCAAGTCACATACGTTCATTTTATACGTTTACAATAAACACTATATAAGGACTGCTTGACTATATGTACACTTTAATATGCCATAACTCTTACATTGTAAGTTTCTTGTTGGGAAGTGAAGAGGTTGCTGAATTTGGCTGACAATGCCACACATTGACAAGGAACAGTGCTCCCTACTGTCCCCTCAGTGTAATGACCTACATGATCCCAGCACTAATAATGATCCCAATCCGATCCAACAATATCCAGACCCCCTCCCCCAACTTACATACAGACGGACACCTGTTTTGTAGGGGCCTTAACTGAAAGGAATTGAAAATATTGACATTTGGGGAGCAGTGACGTGCTGGCCGGGGACGCTGCAGATCAAAGAAAAATTAGGAATAATCTCATTGTTTCTGGGAATTACAGGCAGCAAATTGGAACTTGATGAAAAATCTGTGTTATTTCATGATGAGCAAAAATACTGTTCACAGCCAAAAACTGAGCAGTCGCCACTTTGTACTAAATCCAAAAGGAAACACACGTTTACCTTATTAATTGGAATATGATGCCGCAAAAGAGACATGAGACGCAATCAGTGATCTGGATGTGACCCCATGGGTGAGAGTAATGTCAAGTGTCAGCTACTGGGTACAATCACAGTGCAGAGTGTGATGAAAATAAAGATAAAACGGGTTGTCGGGTATAAAAGGTATTAATTCATTTATTTACTGTAGATGTGTCAGAAAGCAGAAAAAGAAATCCAATTAAACGCAATAATCCACAACCATTTCGACTCATTCACGGTTTCTCCAAATCACAATCTCGTCTATCTCAAGACAAAGGAAATGACTGTTTAGCCAATCATGGCTGTAGTGATTGCCAGCGAGTAACTACTATAATACTGCCCAATAGGTGCAAGAATATAACTACTATAATACTGCTCCTATGTACAAGAATATAACTACTATAATACTGCCCAATAGGTGCAAGAATATAACTACTATAATACTGCTCCTATGTACAAGAATATAACTACTATAATACTGCCCAATAGGTGCAAGAATATAACTACTATAATACTGCTCCTATGTACAAGAATATAACTACTATAATACTGCCCAATAGGTGCAAGAATATAACTACTATAATACTGCTCCTATGTACAAGAATATAACTACTATAATACTGCCTCCTATGTACAAGAATATAACTACTATAATACTGCTCCTATATACAAGAATATAACTACTATAATACTGCTCCTATGTACAGGAATATAACTACTATAATACTGCTCCTATGTACAAGAATATAACTACTATAATACTGCTCCTATGTACAGGAATATAACTACTATTATACTGCCTCCTATGTACAAGAATATAACTACTATAATACTGCCTCCTATGTACAAGAATATAACTACTATAATACTGCTCCTATGTACAAGAATATAACTACTATAATACTGCCTCCTATGTACAAGAATATAACTACTATAATACTGCTCCTATGTACAAGAATATAACTACTATAATACTGCTCCTATGTACAAGAATATAACTACTATAATACTGCTCCTATGTACAAGAATATAACTACTATAATACTGCTCCTATGTACAAGAATATAACTACTATAATACTGCTCCTATGTACAAGAATATAACTAGTATAATACTGCTCCTATGTACAAGAATATAACTACTATAATACTGCTCCTATGTACAGGAATATAACTACTATAATACTGCCTCCTATGTACAAGAATATAACTACTATAATACTGCTCCTATGTACAAGAATATAACTACTATAATACTGCTCCTACAGTATGTACAAGGATATAACTACTATAATACTGCCTCCTATGTACAAGAATATAACTACTATAATACTGCTCCTATGTACAAGAATATAACTACTATAATACTGCTCCTATGTACAAGAATATAACTACTATAATACTGCTCATATGTACAGGAATATAACTACTATAATACTGCTCCTATGTACAAGAATATAACTACTATAATACTGCTCCTATGTACAAGAATATAACTACTATAATACTGCTCCTATGTACAAGAATATAACTACTATAATACTGCTCCTATGTACAGGAATATAACTACTATAATACTGCCTCCTATGTACAGGAATATAACTACTATAATACTGCTCCTATATACAAGAATATAACTACTATAATACTGCCTCCTATGTACAAGAATATAACTACTATAATACTGCTCCTATATACAAGAATATAACTACTATAATACTGCTCCTATATACAAGAATATAACTACTATAATACTGCTCCTATGTACAGGAATATAACTACTATAATACTGATCCTATGTTCAAGAATATAACTACTATAATACTGCTCCTATGTACAAGAATATAACTACTATAATACTGCTCCTATGTACAAGAATATAACTACTATAATACTGCTCCTATGTACAAGAATATAACTACTATAATACTGCTCCTATGTACAAGAATATAACTACTATAATACTGCCTCCTATGTACAGGAATATAACTACTATAATACTGCCTCCTATGTACAGGAATATAACTACTATAATACTGCTCCTATGTACAAGAATATAACTACTATAATACTGCTCCTATATACAAGAATATAACTACTATAATACTGCTCCTATGTACAGGAATATAACTACTATAATACTGATCCTATGTACAAGAATATAACTACTATAATACTGCTCCTATGTACAAGAATATAACTACTATAATACTGCTCCTATGTACAAGAATATAACTACTATAATACTGCTCCTATGTACAAGAATATAACTACTATAATACTGCCTCCTATGTACAGGAATATAACTACTATTATACCGCCTCCTATGTACAAGAATATAACTACTATAATACTGCTCCTATGTACAGGAATATAACTACTATAATACTGCTCCTATGTACAAGAATATAACTACTATAATACTGCCTCCTATGTACAAGAATATAACTACTATAATACTGCTCCTATGTACAAGAATATAACTACTATAATACTGCTCCTATATACAGGAATATAACTACTATAATACTGCTCCTATGTACAAGAATATAACTACTATAATACTGCCTCCTATGTACAAGAATATAACTACTATAATACTGCCTCCTATGTACAAGAATATAACTACTATAATACTGAAGAGGAGTGTGCTGATCTTTTGGAGGTCACAGGATGAGAGTTACATAGTGGAAGTAGCAGGGTCCCAGCAGCACAGAGGATTTCAGGAGAGGAGTGCGCTGATCTTGTGGAGGTCACAGGATGAGAGTTACATAGTGGAAGGAGCAGGGTCCCCAGCAGCACAGAGGATTTCAGGAGAGGAGTTTACTGATCTTGTGAAGGTCACAGGATAAAAGTTAGGCTACTTTCACACTGGCGTTTGGTAAGGATCCGTCATGGATCTGCACAAATGCTTCCGTTCAGATAAGGCTCAGTCACAAGCGGCCCCAAAACTGATCAGTTCAGCCCCAATGCATTCTGAATGGATAAGGATCCGCTCAGAATGCGTCAGTTTGCCTCCGTTCAGCCTCCATTCCGCTCTGGAGGCAGCTTGCAGCGTTTTGGTGTCCGTCTGACGATGCGGAGCCAAACGGATCCGTCCTGACACACAATGTAAGTCAATGGGGACGGATCAGTTTTCACTGACACAATACGGTGCAATTGAAAACGGATCCGCCTCCCATTGACTTTCAGTGTAAGTCAGGACGGATCCGTTTGCATTATCATGCATTACCATTTTGTTCATGGTAATGCAAACTGATCCGTTCTGAACAGATACCAGCGTTTGCATTATAGATGCGGATCCGTCTGTGCAGACACCAGACGGATCCGCACCAAACGCAGGTGTGAAAGTGGCCTTATACAACCGCATGTAACCGTTCAGAACGGATCCCTTTGTATTATCTGTAACATAGCCAAAACGGATCCGTCTTGAACACAATTAAAAGTCAATGGGGGACGGATCCGTTTTCTATTGTGCCAGATTGTGTCATAGAAAACGGATCCGTCCCCATTGACTTACATTGTGTGTCAGGACGGATCGTCAGGCGGACACCAAAACGCTGCAGGCGGCCTCCAGAGCGGAACGGAGACGGATCGGAGGCGAACTGACGCATTCTGAGCGGATCCTTTTCCATTCAGAATGCATTAGGACCGCTGAGCCCTGAACGGATCTCAGGAACGGAAACCAAAACTCCAGTCTGAAGGTAGCCTGACACAGTGAAAGGAGCAGGGTTCCCAGCAGCACAGAGGATTTCAGGAGAGGAGTGCGCTGATCTTGTGGGAGGTCACAGAGTACAGGGTTGTAATGTCTGAGGTTCTGTTACATTGTAATTACTGATTTTCGTAGACTGCTCTCGTTCTCTACTTTGCTGCGTTACGATTTCTGCTCTGTGTCCTTATTTCACACGGATTGTGTTTGTCATGGTTTCGAGCCTATTTTCCAGGGAATCGGGAATACTCCAAAATAAGGGCAGTGCTGTCTCGCCCTGTGGGACCTCGGCCGTATCTGACCCAATATTCAGAGGAGCAGCTGTCGCTCGGCTTCCGCACTGCGCGGGTGATAATGGCGGACAGGCTTTCCTCGCAGCCCCCGACCGCCCATTGGCTATGCGAGGTGATGAAAGGCCCGGCCCTCACAGGTTGCTGTTCCCGGGCCCCACGCTCGCAGCTCGGGGTCTTGTCTGTCACATTCAGGGGGATTCACAGGAAGCGGAGCGGCCTTAATTACAGATCTGGAAATCCTGAGGCCTCGGAGATGATGAGCAGCGTTGTCCTCACTCAATTCTTCTGTCACCGCTGAGCAGGAACTGATGTGGGGAAGCTCTAAAAATGGAAAACGACCCCGCAGCAGCTCCCCAGGGGTTAATAATGTGAGGTGTGAGAAGAGCTGGAGAGCTGGGGCCAGAAGTAAAGCATCGGGACCCCAAAAGACACAGCCTTCGAAAACACATTGAGGGGCGACCCCCGTGTGCTGCATGTACACAGCGATGGGGGCGACCCCGTGTCTGATCTGTGATGGTGGAAATGCCCTTCTGTGATGGGGCAGATTTACTTGGGCACGGCTGGGCGGAGGTATCTTCTAAAGACCCCATCATGGCCTTCAGAGATCTAGTGTGACCTCTGTAGGGGCCGCTATATCCTCTGTAGGGGGCGCTATATCCTCTGTAGGGGGCGCTATATCCTCTGTAGGGGGCGTTATATCCTCTGTAGGGGGCGTTATATCCTCTGTAGGGGCCACTATATCCTCTGTAGGGAGCGCTATATCCTCTGTAGGGGCCACTATATCCTCTGTAGGGGGCGTTATATCCTCTGTAGGGGGCGCTATATCCTCTGTAGGGGGCGTTATATCCTCTGTAGGGGCCACTATATCCTCTGTATGGAGCGCTATATCCTCTGTAGGGGGCGCTATATCCTCTGTAGGGGCCGCTATATCCTCTGTAGGGAGCGCTATATCCTCTGTAGGGGCCACTATATCCTCTGTAGGGGGCGTTATATCCTCTGTAGGGGGCGCTATATCCTCTGTAGGGGCCACTATATCATCTGTAGGGGGCGTTATATCCTCTGTAGGGGGCGCTATATCCTCTGTAGGGGCCCCTATATCCTCTGTAGGGAGCGCTATATCCTCTGTAGGGGGCGCTATATCCTCTGTAGGGGCCCCTATATCCTCTGTAGGGGGCGCTATATCCTCTGTAGGGGGCGTTATATCCTCTGTAGGGGCCACTATATCCTCTGTAGGGGCCGCTATATCCTCTGTAGGGAGCGCTATATCCTCTGTAGGGGCCACTATATCCTCTGTAGGGGGCGTTATATCCTCTGTAGGGGGCGCTATATCCTCTGTAGGGGCCACTATATCCTCTGTAGGGGGCGCTATATCCTCTGTAGGGGGCGCTATATCCTCTGTAGGGGCCACTATATCCTCTGTAGGGGGCGCTATATCCTCTGTAGGGGCCACTATATCCTCTGTAGGGGGCGTTATATCCTCTGTAGGGGGCGCTATATCCTCTGTAGGGGCCACTATATCCTCTGTAGGGGCCACTATATCCTCTGTAGGGGGCGCTATATCCTCTGTAGGGGCCACTATATCCTCTGTAGGGGGCGTTATATCCTCTGTAGGGGGCGCTATATCCTCTGTAGGGGCCACTATATCATCTGTAGGGGGCGTTATATCCTCTGTAGGGGGCGCTATATCCTCTGTAGGGGCCCCTATATCCTCTGTAGGGAGCGCTATATCCTCTGTAGGGGGCGCTATATCCTCTGTAGGGGCCCCTATATCCTCTGTAGGGGGCGCTATATCCTCTGTAGGGGGCGTTATATCCTCTGTAGGGGCCACTATATCCTCTGTAGGGGCCGCTATATCCTCTGTAGGGAGCGCTATATCCTCTGTAGGGGCCACTATATCCTCTGTAGGGGGCGTTATATCCTCTGTAGGGGGCGCTATATCCTCTGTAGGGGCCACTATATCCTCTGTAGGGGGCGCTATATCCTCTGTAGGGGCCACTATATCCTCTGTAGGGGGCGTTATATCCTCTGTAGGGGGCGTTATATCCTCTGTAGGGGGCGCTATATCCTCTGTAGGGGCCACTATATCCTCTGTAGGGGGCGTTATATCCTCTGTAGGGGGCGCTATATCCTCTGTAGGGGGCGTTATATCCTCTGTAGGGGCCACTATATCCTCTGTAGGGGGCGTTATATCCTCTGTAGGGGGCGTTATATCCTCTGTAGGGGCCACTATATCCTCTGTAGGGGGCGTTATATCCTCTGTAGGGGCCACTATATCCTCTGTAGGGGGCGCTATATCCTCTGTAGGGGGCACTATATCCTCTGTAGGGGGCGCTATATCCTCTGTAGGGGGCACTATATCCTCTGTAGGGGGCGCTATATCCTCTGTAGGGGCCACTATATCCTCTGTAGGGGGCGTTATATCCTCTGTAGGGGGCGCTATATCCTCTGTAGGGGGCGCTATATCCTCTGTAGGGGGCGCTATATCCTCTGTAGGGGCCGCTATATCCTCTGTAGGGGGCGCTATATCCTTTGTAGAGGCCACTATATCCTCTGTAGGGGGCGTTATATCCTCTGTAGGGGGCGCTATATCCTCTGTAGGGGCCACTATATCCTCTGTAGGGGGCGCTATATCCTCTGTAGGGGCCGCTATATCCTCTGTAGGGGGCGCTATATCCTCTGTAGGGGCCACTATATCCTCTGTAGGGGGCGTTATATCCTCTGTAGGGGGCGCTATATCCTCTGTAGGGGGCGCTATATCCTCTGTAGGGGGCGCTATATCCTCTGTAGGGGCCACTATATCCTCTGTAGGGGGCGCTATATCCTCTGTAGAGGCCACTATATCCTCTGTAGGGGGCGCTATATCCTCTGTAGAGGCCACTATATCCTCTGTAGGGGCCACTATATCCTCTGTAGGGGGCGTTATATCCTCTGTAGGGGGCGCTATATCCTCTGTAGGGGCTGCTATATCCTCTGTAGGGGTCGCTATATCCTCTGTAGGGGCCGCTATATCCTCTGTAGGGGCCACTATATCCTCTGTAGGGGGCGTTATATCCTCTGTAGGGGGCGCTATATCCTCTGTAGAGGCCGCTATATCCTCTGTAGGGGCTGCTATATCCTCTGTAGGGGTCGCTATATCATCTGTAGGGGCCGCTATATCCTCTGTAGAGGCCGCTATATCCTCTGTAGAGGCCGCTATATCCTCTTTAGGGGCTGCTATAACCTCTTCAGGGGCCGCTATATCCTCTGTAGGGCCCGCTATATCCTCCATAAGGGCCGCTGTATATTTTGTAGGGGCTGATATGAATTCTTTAGAGGATGATATGAATTCTTTAGAGGTTGATATGAATTCTGTAGAGGTTGATATGAATTCTGTAGAGGTTGATATGAATTCTGTAGAGGATGATATGAATTCTGTAGAGGTTTATATGAATTCTTTAGAGGATGATATGAATTCTGTAGGGGCTGATATGAATTCTTTAGAGGTTGATATGAATTCTGTAGAGGATTATATGAATTCTGTAGAGGATGATATGAATTCTGTAGAGGTTGATATGAATTCTGTAGAGGTTGATATGAATTCTTTAGAGGTTGATATGAATTCTGTAGAGGTTGATATGAATTCTGTAGAGGTTGATATGAATTCGGTAGAGGATGATATGAATTCTGTAGAGGTTGATATGACCTCTTTAGGGGCAGATATACTTTATCTATGGGATGATAGGACTTCGGAAAGGGCTGGTATGATTTCTGTAAAGGCTAATATGACTTTTTTGATGGCTGATTTGACCTCCATAGGGTCTGAAGGAGGGGACAACCCTGTGAAATTTCCCTAATGGACAGTGTTAGGGGGCATTGCAGTTTGACCCCTGTGAAGTGAAAAGAGTGTAAATTCCTGGCCGGGTGTGAATGTTGAGGTGTTAATGACAGGACGCCTCAGAGCCCCCCACCCTGGAGTCAGTGGTGCAGAACAAGGACTGACAGCCCAGCCACCCGGTACACACACCATGGTGGTCTCTGTCATGAAAACCAAGCACCTTCACCCCTTTGCTCCATGCAAGCCGTGGTGCAGGGTGATTGCTGATCTGACGGGAATGACACAAAGTGATGTGAAAAGTAACATTCACTACTGGAGTGCAAGGCCCCGCGACATCACAGTATAGCACCAACAGTCCGCACTGTTATATTGTATCACTCACTCACAGTCCGCACTGTTATATTGTATCACTCACAGTCCACACTGTTATATTGTATTACACACAGTCCGCACTGTTATATTGTATCACTCACTCACAGTCCGCACTGTTATATTGTATCACTCACAGTCCACACTGTTATATTGTATCACTCACAGTCCGCACTGTTATATTGTATCACTCACAGTCCCCATTGTTATATTGTATTACACACAGTCCGCACTGTTATATTGTATCACTCACTCACAGTCCGCACTGTTATATTGTATCACTCACTCACAGTCCGCACTGTTATATTGTATCACTCACAGTCCCCATTGTTATATTGTATTACACACAGTCCACACTGTTATATTGTATCACTCACAGTCCGCACTGTTATATTGTATCACTCACAGTCCGCACTGTTATATTGTATCACTCACAGTCCACACTGTTATATTGTATTACTCACAGTCCGCACTGTTATATTGTATCACTCACAGTCTGCACTGTTATATTGTATCACTCACAGTCCACACTGTTATATTGTATCACTCACAGTCCACACTGTTATATTGTATTACTCACTCACAGTCCGCACTGTTATATTGTATCACTCACAGTCCACACTGTTATATTGTATCACTCACAGTCTGCACTGTTATATTGTATCACTCACAGTCTGCACTGTTATATTGTATCACTCACAGTCCGCACTGTTATATTGTATCACTCACAGTCTGCACTGTTATATTGTATCACTCACAGTCCACACTGTTATATTGTATTACTCACTCACAGTCCGCACTGTTATATTGTATCACTCACAGTCCACACTGTTATATTGTATCACTCACTCACAGTCCGCACTGTTATATTGTATCACTCACTCACAGTCCGCCTTGTTATATTGTATCACTCACAGTCCGCATTGTTATATTGTATCACTCACAGTCCGCATTGTTATATTGTATCACTCACAGTCCACATTGTTATATTGTATCACTCACAGTCCACACTGTTATATTGTATCACTCACAGTCCGCACTGTTATATTGTATCACTCACAGTCTGCACTGTTATATTGTATCACTCACAGTCCACACTGTTATATTGTATTACTCACAGTCTGCACTATTATATTGTATCACTCACAATCCGCATTGTTATATTGTACCACTCGGTCCACATTGTTATATTGTATCACTCGGTCCGCATTGTTATATTGTATCACTCACAGTCCACACTGATATATAGTATCACTCACAGTCCACACTGTTATATTGTATCACTCAGTCCGAATTGTTATATTGTATCACTCGGTCCACATTGTTATATTGTATCACTCACAGTCCGCATTGTTATATTGTATTACTCACAGTCCGCATTGTTATATTGTATCACTCACAGTCCACATTGTTATATTGTATCACTCACAGTCCACATTGTTATATTGTATCACTCACAGTCCACACTGTTATATTGTATCACTCACAGTCCGCACTGTTATATTGTATCACTCACAGTCCGCATTGTTATATTGTATCACTCACAGTCCACATTGTTATATTGTACCACTCGGTCCGCATTGTTATATTGTATCACTCGGTCCGCATTGTTATATTGTATCACTCACAGTCCACACTGATATATAGTATCACTCACAGTCCACACTGTTATATTGTATCACTCGGTCAGCATTGTTATATTGTATCACTCGGTCAGCATTGTTATATTGTATCACTCGGTCCACATTGTTATATTGTATCACTCACAGTCCGCATTGTTATATTGTATCACTCACAGTCCGCACTATTATATTGTATCACTTGGTCCGCATTGTTATATTGTATCACTCGGTCCGAATTGTTATATTGTATCACTCACAGTCCGCACTGTTATATTGTATCACTCACAGTCTGCACTGTTATATTGTATCACTCACAGTCCACACTGTTATATTGTATTACTCACTCACAGTCCGCACTGTTATATTGTATCACTCACAGTCCACACTGTTATATTGTATCACTCACTCACAGTCCGCACTGTTATATTGTATCACTCACTCACAGTCCGCCTTGTTATATTGTATCACTCACAGTCCGCATTGTTATATTGTATCACTCACAGTCCGCATTGTTATATTGTATCACTCACAGTCCACATTGTTATATTGTATCACTCACAGTCCACACTGTTATATTGTATCACTCACAGTCCGCACTGTTATATTGTATCACTCACAGTCTGCACTGTTATATTGTATCACTCACAGTCCACACTGTTATATTGTATTACTCACAGTCTGCACTATTATATTGTATCACTCACAATCCGCATTGTTATATTGTACCACTCGGTCCACATTGTTATATTGTATCACTCGGTCCGCATTGTTATATTGTATCACTCACAGTCCACACTGATATATAGTATCACTCACAGTCCACACTGTTATATTGTATCACTCAGTCCGAATTGTTATATTGTATCACTCGGTCCACATTGTTATATTGTATCACTCACAGTCCGCATTGTTATATTGTATCACTCACAGTCCACATTGTTATATTGTATCACTCACAGTCCACATTGTTATATTGTATCACTCACAGTCCACACTGTTATATTGTATCACTCACAGTCCGCACTGTTATATTGTATCACTCACAGTCCGCATTGTTATATTGTATCACTCACAGTCCACATTGTTATATTGTACCACTCGGTCCGCATTGTTATATTGTATCACTCGGTCCGCATTGTTATATTGTATCACTCACAGTCCACACTGATATATAGTATCACTCACAGTCCACACTGTTATATTGTATCACTCGGTCAGCATTGTTATATTGTATCACTCGGTCCACATTGTTATATTGTATCACTCACAGTCCGCATTGTTATATTGTATCACTCACAGTCCGCACTATTATATTGTATCACTTGGTCCGCATTGTTATATTGTATCACTCGGTCCGAATTGTTATATTGTATCACTCACAGTCCGCACTGTTATATTGTATCACTCACAGTCCGCATTGTTATATTGTATCACTCACAGTCCGCACTGTTATATTGTATCACTCACAGTCCGCATTGTTATATTGTATCACTCACAGTCCGCACTGTTATATTGTATAGCTCACAGTCCGCATTGTTATATTGTATCACTCAAAGTCCACAATGTTATATTGTATCACTCAGTCTTGTGAAATCTAACAGCCGTCATGGCCACTCTTACAGCTTCCACATGAGTTGTGATGCAGCTTTTCTAAGTTTTTTTTTTTTTTTTACAAATCAGTAAACCTCGGCGAGCGCACATGTCCATTGACTTTAATGTGTATATTCACACACCAGTGGTTTTCCATGGACGGGAGTCCATGGTGACATCATGGAAGCATTCCCTATTTCTCGTCTGTGATTATGGATTTCTCATGCACATTAAAGTCTATGGGTCTGTGCCATCCGTGTTTGGTCCATGATTTCCACAGATTGTTCCTAGAATAAACTCTGGAAATTAATGTTCAAACTATGGACTATGGATCATACACAGACCACACATAGATCCTTCATGGAGAAACCACTGACCATCTTCTCATGGATGGATGTCATCATGGACATGATCGTGTGAATGAGGCCTAAGTCCCATATGCAGGTCACTATCCTCACCTCTTCACATGGATTTCACTGCATCGCTCCTCGGCTGACGGCGGCGATGCTTTCCTTTCCTCCAGAGGTTTGCATTTAGCTGTGATGTTGAGCAGAAGTTCACATTTCAGGCAGTTTAGTTAAGAGATAAAGCAAGGATTACCCGTCCAGTGATTGCACACTGTCTACCGATGATGTCATCAGTCTCCCAGCTGCACCTACCGCTAATTGGAAACACTGACGGTCGCTGACTGAAGCTTCTTCAAGTCTGGCAGGTTCACAGGATAATGTGGGGGGCACATTACACGTACTACAACTGTGACCAGTGGCGTAGCGTGGGTTGTCAGCACCCTGGGCAAGACAAGTGTTGCACCCCCCACCCCCTCCACCCCAACCTGTGGCCATGCCCCTTTTTTTTACAGATAAACCCTGCAGTCCTATGTAACACCACAGATAACACAGTGACATCTCCCTGTGTACAGGCAATGTAGTAGATATCACCTGCAGTCCTATGTAACGCCACAGATAACACAGTGACATCTCTCTGTGTACAGACAATGTAGTAGATGTCACCTGCAGTCCTATGTAACGCCACAGATAACACAGTGACATCTCTCTGTGTACAGACAATGTAGTAGATGTCACCTGCAGTCCTATGTAACGCCTCAGATAACACAGTGATAACTCTCTGAGTACAGATAATGTAGTAGATGTCACCTGCAGTCCTATGTAACACCACAGATAACACATTGATAGCTCTCTGAGTACAGATAATGTAGTAGATATCACTTGCAGTCCTATGTAACACCACAGATAACACATTGATAACAGAGTACAGATAATGTAGTAGATGTCACCTGCAGTCCTATGTAACACTACAGATAACACAGTGATAACTCTCTGAGTACAGGTAATGTAGCAGATGTCACCTGCAGTCCTATGTAACACCACAGATAACACAGTGATAACACTATGAGTACAGATAATGTAGTAGATGTCACCTGCAGTCCTATGTAACACCACAGATAACACAGTGATAACAGAGTACAGATAATGCAGTAGATGTCACCTGCAGTCCTATGTAACACCACAGATAACACAGTGATAACTCTCTGAGTACAGATAATGTAGTAGATGTATCCTGCAGTCCTATGTAACACCACAGATAACACAGTGATAACTCTCTGTGTACAGATAATGTAGTAGATGTCACCTGCAGTCCTATGTAACACTGCAGATAACAGAGTGATAACTCTCTGAGTACAGATAATGTAGTAGATGTCACCTGCAGTCCTATGTAACACCACAGATAACACAGTGATAACTCTCTGAGTACAGATAATGTAGTAGATGCCACCTGCAGTCCTATGTAACACCACAGATAACACAGTGATAACTCTCTGTGTACAGATAATATAGTAGATGCCACCTGCAGTCCTATGTAACACCACAGATAACACAGTGATAGCTCTCTGATTACAGATAATGTAGTAGATGTCACCTGCAGCCCTATGTAACACCACAGATAACACAGTGATAGCTCTCTGATTACAGATAATGTAGTAGATGTCACCTGCAGTCCTATGTAACACCACAGATAACACAGTGATAGCTCTCTGATTACAGATAATGTAGTAGATGTCACCTGCAGTCCTATGTAACACTGCAGATAACACAGTGATAACTCTCTGAGTACAGATAATGTAGTAGATGTATCCTGCAGTCCTATGTAACACCACAGATAACGCAGTGATAACTCTCTGTGTACAGATAATGTAGTAGATGTCACCTGCAGTCCTATGTAACACCACAGATAAAACAGTGATAACTCTCTGAGTACAGATAATGTAGTAGATGTCACCTGCAGTCCTATGTAACACCACAGATAACACAGTGATAACTCTCTGAGTACAGATAATGTAGTAGATGTCACCTGCAGTCCTATGTAACACCACAGATAACACAGTGATAGCTCTCTGATTACAGATAATGTAGTAGATGTCACCTGCAGTCCTATGTAACACTGCAGATAACACAGTGATAACTCTCTGAGTACAGATAATGTAGTAGATGTATCCTGCAGTCCTATGTAACACCACAGATAACACAGTGATAACTCTCTGTGTACAGATAATGTAGTAGATGTCACCTGCAGTCCTATGTAACACCACAGATAACACAGTGATAACTCTCTGAGTACAGATAATGTAGTAGATGTCACCTGCAGTCCTATGTAACACCACAGATAACACAGTGATAACTCTCTGATTACAGATAATGTAGTAGATGTCACCTGCAGTCCTATGTAACACTGCAGATAACAGAGTGATAACTCTCTGAGTACAGATAATGTAGTAGATGTCACCTGCAGTCCTATGTAACACCACAGATAACACAGTGATAGCTCTCTGATTACAGATAATGTAGTAGATGTCACCTGCAGTCCTATGTAACACTGCAGATAACACAGTGATAACTCTCTGAGTACAGATAATGTAGTAGATGTATCCTGCAGTCCTATGTAACACCACAGATAACGCAGTGATAACTCTCTGTGTACAGATAATGTAGTAGATGTCACCTGCAGTCCTATGTAACACCACAGATAAAACAGTGATAACTCTCTGAGTACAGATAATGTAGTAGATGTCACCTGCAGTCCTATGTAACACCACAGATAACACAGTGATAACTCTCTGAGTACAGATAATGTAGTAGATGTCACCTGCAGTCCTATGTAACACCACAGATAACACAGTGATAGCTCTCTGATTACAGATAATGTAGTAGATGTCACCTGCAGTCCTATGTAACACTGCAGATAACACAGTGATAACTCTCTGAGTACAGATAATGTAGTAGATGTATCCTGCAGTCCTATGTAACACCACAGATAACACAGTGATAACTCTCTGTGTACAGATAATGTAGTAGATGTCACCTGCAGTCCTATGTAACACCACAGATAACACAGTGATAACTCTCTGAGTACAGATAATGTAGTAGATGTCACCTGCAGTCCTATGTAACACCACAGATAACACAGTGATAACTGAGTACAGGTAATGTAGTAGATGTCACCTGCAGTCCTATGTAACACCACAGATAACACAGTGATAACTCTCTGAGTACAGATAATGTAGTAGATGTCACCTGCAGTCCTATGTAACACCACAGATAACACAGTGATAACTCTCTGAGTACAGATAATGTAGTAGATGGGTGGGAGCCCCCAGAATTCAGAACAGAAGTTTGGGGCCAGGATGCAGCAGTGTGGGCCATATTCTATATCCCCCTCCCATCACTACAGAACATACAGGGTAACACAGCGCCTCATACCTCTTACATCCAGGGTAACACAGCGCCTCATACCTCTTACATCCAGGGTAATACAGCACCCCATAACTGCGCCCAGCAAATAGTGCCCCTGACACTAATAGTGCAAACATAACGTCCCCCAAAAATAATTGTGGTAAGCTGATACTGTGCCAAAGTGCCCCCACAGTGATAGTGCTCCCAAAAGTCCCACCAATAGTAATAATTCTCTGCTAGAGCACACGTGGCAGTAATAGTGCTCCTACAGTGACCCCAACATGTCCTCACTGTGCCCCAGAAGTAATACTGCTACCATAGTGCCCATACTAGTAATCATGTTCCCCATAGACCTCCAGTAGTAATAAAGTCCACCATAATGCCCCCAGTAGTAATAATTCTCCTTATAATGTGACAGTACAAAAAATGCCCCCTTATAATGCCCCCAGTTGAGCCAATGTCCCCATAGTGCCCCCATAATGTGCCAGTATAAAATACCCCTATATAGTGCCCCCAGTAAATGCCCCCATAGTGCTCCTCTCCCCCCTAGTGCCCCCCATAATGTACCTGTCACGGCGCAGTGTGGTAAATACACTCCACACTAAACACAGAAGGGAAAAGGTATCAGGCCTGGAACCTACGCCGAGCCCTGACTGCTATCAGTATGAACAGACCTAGATGGTAGGAATGTTCATACGCAGGAACCTGAGCCATATCTAACCCTAACAGGGCCCTACAGATAGTGCCAGTAAGATGTGCCCCATAGATGCCCCCAATAATGTGCCAGTAAGATGTGCCCCATAGATGCCCCCAATAATGTGCCAGTAAGATGTGCCCCATAAATGCCCCCAATAATGTGCCAGTAAGATGTGCCCCATAGATGCCCCCAATAATGTGCCAGTAAGAAGTGCCCCCATAGATTCCCCCCAATAATGTGCCAGTAAGAAGTGCCCCCATAGATTCCCCCCAATAATGTGCCAGTAAGAAGTGCCTCCCCCCCCAATCATGTGCCAGTAACAGGTGCCACCATAGATCCCCCCCAATCATGTGCCAGTAGTAGTACCATATAAAAAAAAAATAAACACTTATACTTACCTCCATCAGGCTGGCAGCGATGCGGGCTCTTCCGCCCTGTGTTCCACGCCGTCAGGCCTAGTGCCTGCAGCCTATCAGAGGAAGGGGGAAGGGAGACGCCTCTCCCCTGCCCCGCAGTATCCATCTGTATCGTTGTCCTGAGGACGGCGATACAGATGATTATAGAGATGAGCGCTGGCACAATGGAAGCGCTTATCTCCCTGTGCCCTGCTGCCGCCCTCACCTGTCAGCAGGGCCGCGCCACCTGGGGCGATCGCCTCACTTTGCCTAATTGGCGGTGCGGCCCTGCTGGCGCCCCCTGAAATTTAGCGCCCGGGACAACACCTGCCTCCACGCTATGCCGCTGACTGTGACACCTGCGCTTCTTACAGGCTGCGGACACGATCACCGCTCTGGAGCATCATAATCAGAGAAGCAGCTGCTGTTAGTCACACATATGGATGAAAGTGGTTCCTCTACAGCACAGGGGTCCTCGGATCAGATCCAACCAGGGGCCCCGTCTGCCTGCAGTAAGTACGACCTCGGATCATATCCAACCCGGGGCCCCGTCTGCCTGCAGTAAGTACGACCTCGGATCAGATCCAACCCGGGGCCCCGTCTGCCTGCAGTAAGTACGACCTCGGATCAGATCCAACCCGGGGCCCCGTCTGCCTGCAGTAAGTACGACCTCGGATCAGATCCAACCCGGGGCCCCGTCTGCCTGCAGTAAGTACGACCTCGGATCAGATCCAACCCGGGGCCCCGTCTGCCTGCAGTAAGTACGACCTCGGATCAGATCCAACCCGGGGCCCCGTCTGCCTGCAGTAAGTACGACCTCGGATCAGATCCAACCAGGGGCCCCGTCTGCCTGCAGTAAGTGCGACCTCGGATCAGATCCAACCAGGGGCCCCGTCTGCCTGCAGTAAGTACGACCTCGGATCAGATCCAACCAGGGGCCCCGTCTGCCTGCAGTAAGTGCGACCTCGGATCAGATCCAACCAGGGGCCCCGTCTGCCTGCAGTAAGTGCGACCTCGGATCAGATCCAACCAGGGGCCCCGTCTGCCTGCAGTAAGTGCGACCTCGGATCAGATCCAACCAGGGGCCCCGTCTGCCTGCAGTAAGTGCGACCTCGGATCAGATCCAACCAGGGGCCCCGTCTGCCTGCAGTAAGTGCGACCTCGGATCAGATCCAACCAGGGGCCCCGTCTGCCTGCAGTAAGTGCGACCTCTTCAGTCTCTTCTCACACTCCAGAAACATACTGATCGATAAACTGGCTTTCTATGTATGTGAGACTGAGAGATTAGATTGTAAGCTCCTGGGGTCAGAGATGCTGGGAGTGATAAATTGTGTGAGAGTGGATTATATTGTGAGCTCATGGGTGCAGGTATGATGGGGGTGATACATTATGTGACATAGGGAAATAAAATTGTGAGCTCTTGGGTACAAGAATGATGGGGGTGATACACTGTGTGTGACATAGGGAAATTAGATTGTGAGTTCTTTAGTACAGGGATGGTGAGGGTGATACATTATGTGTGAGTTAGGGAAATTAGATTGTAAGCTCCTGGATACAGGGATGATGGGGGTGATACATTATGTGTGAGTTAGGGAAATTAGATTGTAAGCTCCTGGATACAGAGATGATGGGGGTGATACACTGTGTGTGAGTTAGGGAAATTAGATTGTGAGTTCTTTACATACATCCCAAATTTGTGAATGGTCAAAGAAGGACACTTATGGTTCATTGCACGAAAGTCCATTTTCCTACATATTTATTACACACTTTAATAGTTTTCTTAGCACCAAAATTACCTGAATATACAAATCTCTAAAATCCAAATTGCATCAAATAATGAAATAATATACAGGGTGGGGTCTAATATACAGGGTGGGGTCTAATATACAGGGTGGGGTCTAATATACAGGGTGGGGGCTAATATACAGGGTGGGGTCTAATATACAGGGTGGGGTCTAATATACAGGGTGGGGTCTAATATACAGGATGGGGGCTAATATACAGGGTGGGGTCTGATATACAGGGTGGGGTCTAATATACAGGGTGGGGTCTAATATACAGGGTGGGGTCTAATATACAGGATGGGGTCTAATATACAGGGTGGGGTCTAATATACAGGGTGGGGTCTAATATACAGGGTGGGGTCTGATATACAGGGTGGGGTCTGATATACAGGGTGGGGTCTAATATACAGGGTGGGGTCTAATATACGGAGGGGAGGCGAACAAACACTTTCTGGATCAATAGGTTACATGCACACGGCCGTATGTGTTTTGCGGTCCGCAAATTGCGGATCCGCCCAAAAAAAGGATAACACCCATATGCCATCCGTTTTTTTTTTCAGATCCATTGAAATGAATGGATCCGCATAAAAAAAACGGAACGGACATGGAAACAAAATACGTTTGTGTGCATGAGGCCTGACACTGCAAATCTGTACCTCTGGTCAAAAAGAGGGTAATTTAAAGAGGACCTTTCACCGATTCTTACCCTATGAACTAAGTATACAGACATGTGGAGCGGCGCCCGGGGATCTCCCTGCACTTACTGTTATCCCCGGGCGCCGCTCCGTTCTCCCGTTATGCCCTCCGGTATCTCCGCTCACTAAGTTATAGTAGGCGGAGATTCCAGTCACTAAGTTATGGTAGGCGGAGTCTGCCCTTGTTCTGCTCTAGCGCTGGCCAATCGCAGCGCAGAGCTCACAGCCTGGGAGAAAATAACCTCCCAGGCTGTGAGCTCTGCGCTGCGATTGGCCAGCGCTAGGGCAGACTCCGCCTACCATAACTTAGGGACTGGTATCTCTGCCTACTATAACTTAGTGAACTGAGATACCGGAGGACATAACGGGAGAACGGAGCGGCGCCCGGGGATAACAGTAAGTGCAGTGAGATCCCCGGGCGCCGCTCTACATGTCTGTATAGTTAGTTCATAGGGTAAGAATCGGTGAAAGGTCCTCTTTAAGGGCTCGTTCACACGACCGTTGGTGTCCCGTTCCCGTATTGCGGACCGCATTTGCGGATCCGCAATAAATGGGCGCCGTTCCGTTGTCATTCTGCATCACGGATGCGGACCCATTCATTTCAATGGGTCCGCAAATCCGGAGATGCGGAACAAAAGCACGGAACGGAACACTACGGAAACACTGCGGGGTGCTTTCTGGGGCTCCGTTCTGTGCCTCCGCACCGCAAAAAGATAGAACTTGCTCTATCTTTTTGTGGAACGGAGGGATCGCGGACCTATTTTAGAAAATGGGTCTGCGATCCCCATGCGCCTGCCCCACGGAAGGTGCCCGTGCATTGCGGACCACAATGTCGTGTGAACGAGCCCTAAGGAGAAAAAAGGGACAGAGGGACTTGGGTCAAAAAGAGGGACACCTGGGAGGTCTGTCTTTAGTACAGGGATGATGGGGGTGATACATCATGTGTGATAGCGAGATTAGATTGTGAGCTCCTGGATACAGGGAGGATGAGGGTGATAAATTGTGTGAGATAGCGAGATTAGATTGTGAGTTCTATAGTACAGGGATGATGGGGGTGATTCATCATGTGTGAGATTAGATTGTGAGCTCCTGGATACAGGGATGATGAGGGTGATAAATTGTGTGAGATTAGATTGTGAGCTCCTGGGGACAAAGATGATATGATTGTTTCAAAAGTAGTAATAAAAATGATAATTAGTTTCTCAGAAATGGGAAATAAGTAGAAAAGATATTTATTGTTATTTAGCAGTAGAATTAGGGCTTACGCACACGAACGCATTTTGTTCTCTGCATCTTTTGCAGATTGGACGCAGTCCCATTCATTCCAGCGCTGTCCGCATCCGTAAATCCGTTCCGCGGCCCCACAAAAAAAATAGAACATGTCCTATTATTGTACGTATTCCAGAAAAGGATAGGACGGTTCTATAGAGGGCAGGATGTTCCGTTCTGCAAAATGCACAACGCACACGGCCGGACCAGCTGTTCCGTTCGGACCGCAAAATACATACAGTTGTGTGCACGAGGCCTTAGTAAGATAGTACTTTAAAGTAGTAAGAATGGCAGCAGCATTCGTGTAGTAGTAGTAGTAATAGTAAGATTAATTGTAGAATTAGTTTAGTAGTAGTAGTGTAGCAATAGTACTAGTATTAGTAATAAGTTGTAGTATTAAAGTACTAGTAATCAGACTATTAGTGTAATACTAGTATTAAAATGAGTAATAATAAGGCTACATGCACACGACAGTGAATAACGGCCGTCCAAGTAACACACCGTCGCACGGCCATTTTTAGCACCAGTGAAAGTCTATGGGGCTATTCACATGGCCGTTCTTTTAATGGCCAGTGAATAGCGTCCGTCTAAAAAATAGGACATGTCCTATTTCTGGCCGTTTTCACGGCCGGACGGACCCCATTGAAATCAATGGGACCGTTTTTAAAGGCCGATTGACAGGAGTGCACCCGTCTAACGGCCGTTAACGCGTTACACAGGCCATTTAGGGGTTAAAAAAAAAAATTACCTCATCCACTTTCTTGCGGTGCGGCAGTCTCTTCTCTCTTCATTGAGCAGGACCTGCCGAAGGACCTGCGAGGTGACGTAACCACGTGGGAGCGCGCAGTGACGTCATCGCGCACCTTCGGCAGGTCCTGTTCTGTGAAGAGAGAACAGTTGTTTTTTACGTCCGCAAATTGTGCGTCCACTAAAAAAAACGGATACGGCATCCGTTTTTTTTGGAGGATCCGTTTTTTCCACAGACCCCTTGGAATAAATGCCTATCCTTGTCCGCAAATGTAAAAAAAGTACGACATGCACAATTTTTTGGGCTGAAGTGAAACACGGACAACGGACGCGGAACACAAACGGATGAACTATCAGCATTTTTTTGCTGACCCATTGAAATGAATAGGTCCCCATCCTATCCGCAAAAAAAAAATGGAGGCCGAGAAAAACAACTGTCGTGTGCATGAGGCCTTAGTGGGATAGTAGTGGTACTTGTAGTATTAGGCCCCTTTCACCCCAGCGTGACGGATCGGCTACGGATACGTTTAGTGAACTCGCACCATTTTGCAGGCAGGTTTAGTCAATTTTGTCTGCGATTGCGTTCAGTTTTTCAGTTTGTTCTGCACTGGTGCAATGCGTTTTGATGTGTTTTTCATGCACGTGATAAAAAAACGGAATGTTTACAAACAACATCTCCTAGCAACCATCAGTGAAAAACGCATCACATTCGCACTTGCTTCCGGATGCAATGCGTTTTTCACTGAAGCCCCATTCACTTCTATGGGGCCAGGTCTGCGTGAAAAAAGCTGAATATAGAACGTGCTGTGATTTTCACGCAACGCAGAACTGATACGTGGAAAAACAACGCTCATCTGCACAGCCCCATTGAAATTAATGGGTCAGGATTCAGTGCGGGTGCAATGCGTTCACGTCACGCGTGTGAAAGGGGCCTTAGTGTAGTGATAGCAGTACTAGTGTAGTAGTAGTAGGAATATTAGTAATAGCACCAGTAGTTGTATCATTAGTGTAGTAGTATTGATAGTAGTAGTACTTGTAGTAGTAGAACTAGTAGTTGTATCAGCGCAGCATTAATAGTATTTGTAGAGTCTAATACTAGCTTCTGATCCGGGCTCTTCCCACAGCTGGGGAGGGGAGGGTTAATATATAGAGGTCACACGTTACTCAGTGGCCGATACTTTCTGATACATTTCAGGTGCCGCCGGTTTCTGTTTTTAGCTTTCTATTATTTTTTCCATGAGAACAATCCGGCCTCACAGTCCTTAATCCAGGCCAGACCTTAGCACAGTCCCTGTGGGATGACACTGCCCTCGTATCTGCTGCTCCCAGTGTCAGGGGTCAGAGGGCACGTGGTGGAGCCAGGTCCTCAGCTAATGCCAAGTCATGGGAGGGATGGCAGCTCTGGAAATGTGGGCCAGACCTCCCCAAAACTGCTATAATCATCATCTTCTAGTGGGGTCTGACCGCTCAGAGTCTGCATTTTGTTACATTGTTATTAAACAAATATAGGTATGTAAGGATGTATAAGAGGAGGTATGGGAGTATAAGAGGAGGTATGGGAGTATAAGAGGAGGTATGGGAGTGTAAGAGGAGGTATGCATGTGTAAGAGAGGTATGGGAGTATAAGAGGAGGTATGGGAGTATAAGAGGAGGTATGCCTGTGTAAGAGAGGTATGGGAGTATAAGAGGAGGTATGGGAGTATAAGAGGAGGTATGCCTGTGTAAGAGAGGTATGGGAGTATAAGAGGAGGTATGGGAGTATAAGAGGAGGTATGGGAGTATAAGAGGAGGTATGGGAGTATAAGAGGTATGGGAGTATAAGAGGAGGTATGGGAGTGTAAGAGGAGGTATGGGAGTATAAGAGGAGGTATGGGAGTATAAGAGGAGGTATGGGAGTATAAGAGGAGGTATGGGAGTATAAGAGGAGGTATGGGAGTATAAGAGGAGGTATGCCTGTGTAAGAGAGGTATGGGAGTATAAGAGGAGGTATGGGAGTATAAGAGGAGGTATGGGAGTATAAGAGGAGGTATGCCTGTGTAAGAGAGGTATGGGAGTATAAGAGGAGGTATGGGAGTATAAGAGGAGGTATGCCTGTGTAAGAGAGGTATGGGAGTATAAGAGGAGGTATGGGAGTATAAGAGGAGGTATGGGAGTATAAGAGGAGGTATGGGAGTATAAGAGGTATGGGAGTATAAGAGGAGGTATGGGAGTGTAAGAGGAGGTATGGGAGTATAAGAGGAGGTATGGGAGTATAAGAGGAGGTATGGGAGTATAAGAGGAGGTATGGGAGTATAAGAGGAGGTATGGGAGTATAAGAGGAGGTATGCCTGTGTAAGAGGAGGTATGAGAGTATAAGAGGTGGTATGGGAGTATAAGAGGAGGTATGGGAGTATAAGAGGAGGTATGCCTGTGTAAGAGGAGGTATGAGAGTATAAGAGGTGGTATGGGAGTATAAGAGGAGGTATGAGAGTATAAGAGGAGGTATGCCTGTGTAAGAGAGGTATTCAATGCAAAACTAAACAGTGAGGGGCACACCTGGGAATATAGAACGGAGTGCAGGCCTGGTATCAAAAAGCAACCGTGAACAACACTAAAGAAAGAAATACCATGGCACAGCCGCACCTCCAAAAATAAAACTTGATTTTATTGAAACCTATAAGTTAAAAACATGGATGAGCAAAGCAAACCCCACAGATGGGGAAGAATTTATAGTGCTACAGTGCATGAATGGCCATATAATCACAGATTGGGTTTTTGTCATTCCATGTGCTACCACTGTGTTCCACGATAAGTATTTTACCCAGGTTTTGCAGATATTTTACTGTTTTCCTGTCATGGTTCTGTGATTATATGGCCATTCATGCACTGTAGCACTATAAATTCATCCCCATCTGTGGGGTTTGCTTTGCTCATCCATGTTTTTAACTTATATGTTTCAATACAATCAAGTTTTATTTTTGGAGGTGCGGCTGTGCCATGGTATTTCTTTCTTTAGTGTTGTTCTGTGTAAGAGAGGTATGGGAGTATAAGAGGAGGTATGGGAGTATAAGAGGAGGTATGGGAGTATAAGAGGAGATATGGGAGTATAAGAGGAGGTATGGGAGTATAAGAGAGGTATGGGAGTATAAGAGGAGGTATGGGAGTATAAGAGGAGGTATGGGAGTGTAAGAGCAGGTATGGGAGTATGAGCAGGCATGGGAGTATAAGAGGAGGTATGGGAGTATAAGAGGAGGTATGGGAGAATAAGAGGAGGTATGGGAGTATAAGAGGAGGTATGGGAGTATAAGAGGAGGTATGGGAGTGTAAGAGGAGGTATGGGAGTGTAAGAGGAGGTATGGGAGTGAAAGAGGAGGTATGGGAGTATAAGAGGAGGTATGGGAGTATAAGAGGAGGTATGAGAGTATAGGGAAAATTCTTACCGGGATTTTACTTTCCTTGAGTCCGAAGGCAGCACAGAATGGGTTAACCTCGTCGTCATCTTTTCCAGGACCGCCCACCTAGAACATATTAATTGACAATTAATCAGTCAATTTACTCCCCTATAAGGTCTCCTCCCCCACAATGCATCCTTGTGTTTTAAAAAATAGACTCCGACAAATAGTGGATGCCAAAAAAAAAGAATTTATTAGGGAGGGTATACTTGTGCTGCCTTCGGACTCAAGGAAAGTAAAATCCCGGTAAGAATTTTCCCTTTCCCATCTCGTCCTCCGGCAGCACAGAATGGGATTTTTATAGATCTCAAAGGGGGGGATTTTCCGAAAGAGCTGCCGACAGTACGCCAGTGCCAAAGGCTGAGCTCCTAGCGTTGATGTCCAGGCGGTAGTGTTTCACGAAGGTGAGAGATGAAGACCAAGATGCTGCATTGCAAATTTCTTCTATTGGAACTTGTGCCATCTCTGCCCAGGAAGTGGCTGTGGCTCTGGTGGAGTGAGCTCTGACAGGAAATGGAGGAGGTATGGCCTCAAGTGAATACGCTTCTAGGATAGTGGACTTTATCCATCTTGCGAGGGTATCTTTGGAAGGTGAGAGTCCTTTCCTTGGACCAGAGAAAAGAACGAATAGGTTTTCACTGCCTCTGAATTCTCCTGTTCTTTGGAGATAAATTTCTAATGCTCTTTTCACATCCAAGGTATGGCAGACATTCTGTTCTTCATTGAGAGGCTCAGGACAAAACACTGGAAGGAACGCTTCTCTATTTTTGTTTACCGAAGACGGGACCTTGGGCATGAAGAATGGCATGGTGCGAAGCAATATTCCATCCGGAAGGAAACGTAAGTATGGAAACTTGGATGATAAGGCTTGGAGTTCCCCCAGTCTTTTTGCAGAAGTGATGGCTGTGAGAAAAAGTGCTTTGTAAGAGAGCCACTTGAGGTCAGCCTCTTCCAATGGTTCAAATGGAGAGAGGGTCAGTCTTTTCAGAACCAAGGAAAGATCCCAGACCGGAAAAGGATCCCTATGCGTAGGGTTAAGTCTTCTGACTGCCTTAAAAAATCTGAAAATTAACGGATGATGGAGGTATTTATTCTCAGTCATGGAATTAATAGCGGTCATGTGTGATCTTAGGGTATTGGGCTTCAGCCCTTTCTGGAATCCATCTTGGAGAAACTGAAGGATGGAGGAAACATTAATGTTTTCATGGCCAGTCTCCGACATCCAGGACATAAACCTTCTCCAGACTTTACCATATTTTCTGTTCGTAGAATCTTTTCTGGAAGAAAGCAGCGTATTAACAACTGATTGTGAGAGGCCTTTTCCCTCTAATCTACTTTTTTCAGCCTCCAAGCAGTAAGGTGTAGACGATCCAGACTTTGGTGATGCAGCCCATTCTGAATCAGAAGATCCGGACGTAGGGGAAGTCTCCAGAAGTTGCCTTTGGACAGCTGGAATAGGAGCGGGAACCATGACCTCCTCGCCAAAAAGGAGCTATTATAATGGCTTGAGGTTTCTCCTCTACTATTTTCCTCAGGACTCTCGGGATAAGGGGACTGGAGGGAAAATGTAGACCGACAGATGTTTCCATTTCATAGAAAATGCGTCTACTACAGTGGGGTTGTCTTGACTGTTTAGAGAGCAGAACCTGTCTAGCTTCTTGTTTCTTGCTGATGCCATCAGATCCCAAGTCGGTGTCCCCCATCTGGCTATGATCTGGTGAAAGACGATTGGGTTGAGCTCCCAGTCGGCTTGATTGATCGTCTTCCTGCTCAGATGGTCTGCTCGCGTATTGTAGCAAGCTCTGATATGCGTTGCTTTTAATTCCAGCAGGCCTTGACCGGAAGCATCCGTGGTGATAATCACTGGGGTAAGAAACTGAAATTTTTTTCCTATAGTCAGATGACTCGTGCGTAACCACCATCTGAGGCTCTGGATAGTAGAGGGTCTCATCCTCATTCTTGCGTCCAATTTGAACCTGTTCCGACGCCAGGCATGTAGCATATCCTGTTGCAGATCTCTGCTGTGAATATTCGCCCAGGGAACAGCATCTGAGACTGATGTGAGATGTCCGAGTGTCTTCATAACTCTGCGGACCGATGGGAATTGAAGAGACATCAATATTCTTATTTCTTTCTTCAGCGTCCCTATTTTCCCAGGGGGGAGATAGAGCTTCATGGCCTTTGTATCTATTGTGAAGCCCAAGAAGGTCTTGGAGGTAGCTGGAACGATATCCGACTTCTCCCAGTTCACTAGGAATCCCACTGACTGTAGGAATTCTATAGTTTTCTTTAGATGGAAACGTAGTAGGGCTTCCGACTTGGCCACAATTAGCCAGTCGTCCAGGTAGGGGAAGATCTGGATCCCTTGGAGGCGAAGTGCTACTGCAATTACAACAGCTATCTTCGTAAAGACCCTTGGGGCTGAACATAGTCCAAATGGCAGGGCTTTGAACTGGTAGTGGAGTGTCACCCCATTTCTCCTGATGGCCACTCTTAAGAATTTTCTTGACTCTAGACTTATTGGGACATGGAGGTACGCGTCTTTTAGGTCTAACGACGCCATAAACACCTTCCTCCTGAGAACAGCCGTGATGGATCTTATCGTCTCCATTTTGAAGTGGATTTTCTTCATATAACGGTTCAGGTAGCGGAGGTCTATAATCAACCGACTTTTGCCATCTCTTTTTGGAATTCAGAAGATCCTGGAATATACTCCCGAATTTTTCAGAGAATTTGGGACTTCCTCCAGAACTCCTTTGCCCAGGAACTCTTTTAGCAGTAGAAAGACTTGTGGATTCTCTCCCTTGCTGAGTACAAATCTGTTTCTTGGCAAGTAATCGAGTTGTAGTCGGTAACCTCTTCTTATAATCCCTAGGACCCAGATGTCTGACGTGATGTGACACCAGCTTTCGTAGAAGAGAGATAACCGACCTCCTACTTTCTGTCTTCTGGCGTCAAAACTCGGATTTTGGGGGTCTGTTGTCCTCTCCCTTCCTCTTAGACTTCTCCGAGGAGGCCCAGGCTCTTCGATCAGATCTCCCACGTCCAGGACGTCCTCTGAAGTTTGATCTTCCTGAATCTTGTCCCCTATAGGGTCGAAAAAATCTGGTTTTGTCCCTGCGTCTGGGTTGCGGAAAGTTCAAAGCTTTATCTTCCTTGTTAGCTTCCAGCAATTTATCCAACTGCGATCCAAACAGCTTTCCAGGTTCAAAGGGAAGGGCGCATAGGTTGTTTTTCGAAGAGGAGTCACCAGACCAAATCTTCAGCCAGAGAGATCTACGGATCGAGTTGGCCAATGCCATGTTCTTGGCACACAATCGTATCGTATCAACCGGGAAGTCACAGAGAAATTCCGCTGCTGATTTAAGTGTAGGCAATTGCTTGAGGAGTTCTTCTCTTGGTACTCCGTCCTCAATGTCCCTGCCCAGATGGCTGAGCCACACTCTAAGTGCTCGAGCAACAGGAACGGTCGCCATTGCAGACTTATTAAGGGAGGCTAGATAGGTATGTTGTCTTTTAAGGAGACCATCCGCCTTTTTCTCCATGGGATCCTTCAACAGGGCTGAATCGTCAGAGGGAAAAAAAGATCTTTTTGCTAATCTAGCTACAGCCGGGTCCACTTTAGCCGGGGTCCCCCAGGAGGATGATTCTGCTGGATCTGTTTTGTATACACTTCTGAACCTGGATCCTAGGTTTATTCTTTCTACCGGACGCTCCCATTCTTTAGACATCACGGCATCCAGGACTGGGTGCCCAGGGAACACTGACGCCTTCTTTTTAGGAAAATAAAAAAGATCCTCTTCATTATGTTTGCTGCATTTTTCCTTATTAGCTTCCATAATATTCTTGACCTCTTTAATCAGCTGATTTGTATCTGCTTTGTCAAACAAAAAATTATCTTCGATAACGGGAGAATCCGAAAAGTATGAGACTTCTCCTTCCGAGCGCGACGATTTCTCAGACGAGGATGGGGAGCGCGGTCTCCTCTTAGTACCCTTCTTCTTTGCCTTGGATTTTTTCAGGAAGGCTTTAAAGAGGGAAACCATCTTGCTCGTTTCGTCGTCCGAAGAATCAGGGTGAGAACATTGCTCACATATATTAGTGGCGTGATTATCCGGTAGGGGTTGAAGACAGGAAATGCAGAGAGGAGCGCTAGACCTCCGTTTTTTCCTTGGCGGAGAGGGTTCCTGGGTATCCCGATGGCACCTTATGCAGAGATCCTGAGGGAAGTCATCTGGGAGTGGCTGCTCACATGACTGGCACATCCTGTGCCTGCTTTTGCGGGAACTTTTTTCTCCTCTGCCGGACGCGCTGGACATCTAAATGGAGAAGCAGAGCATTAACACATAAAATATGCTGCAGATTACAGAAAACACCCAGGTTCCCATATTATTAGAAGGTTTGCCTGACAATAGGACAGGCCTATAACTTTAAAACGCTAGAGCTCGGCTGCCAGGCACAACAGGCACCGAGGCTCAGCAACACCGCTCTTTTAAATTCAAATTTGGCGCCAGATCGGGGGAGAGGCCGCTTTAGATGACGTCAGACGCACTGCGCCTGCGTCTGCGTTCCACAAGAGGAGGTATGGGAGTATAAGAGGAGGTATGGGAGTGTAAGAGGAGGTATGGGAGTGTAAGAGGAGGCATGGGAGTATAAGAGGAGGTATGGGAGTATAAGAGGAGGTATGGGAGTATAAGAGGAGGTATGGGAGTGTAAGAGGAGGTATGGGAGTATAAGAGGAGGTATGGGAGTGTAAGAGGAGGTATGGGAGTATAAGAGGAGGTATGGGAGTATAAGAGGAGGTATGGGAGTGTAAGAGGAGGTATGGGAGTATAAGAGGAGGTATGGGAGTATAAGAGGAGGTATGGGAGTATAAGAGGAGGTATGGGAGTATAAGAGGAGGTATGGGAGTATAAGAGGAGGTATGGGAGTATAAGAGGAGGTATGGGAGTGTAAGAGGAGGTAGTCTGCGCGGGTGAGATGCGTGAGGTGAACACATTGCAGCCGCACTGAATCCGGACCCATTCATTTCTATGGGTCTGTGTACATGAGCGGGGGGGGTGGGGGGTTTGACGCATCACTTGGGTGTTGCGTGACGATCACAGTATGTTCTATATTCAGCGATTTTCACGCAACGCAGGCCCCATAAAAGCGAATAGGGTTGCGTGAAAATCGCAGAATATAGAACATGCAGCGATTTTCACGTAACGCACAAGTGATGCGTGAAAACCAACGCTCATGTGCACAGCCCCATTGAAATGAATGGGTCTGGATTCAGTGCGGGTGCTATGCGTTCACCTCACGCATTGCACCCGCGCGGAATACTCGCCCGTGTGAAAGGGGCCTAATCATAGCAGCGTCAGCAGATCAGACGGATCCCAGTGACTTAATATTGCACAGGATTCTATAGGACATGGTAACTACTCCGCCCGAACAGTAAGGCAGCGGGCACACAGTGCAGTTAGGATGCAGTTTTTTATTGTAGCGAGCTGAAATGAATTAAATGATTCCCACTATGCAGAACACCAGGGGTTAATGAAGCTGCTAAACTGGCTAAATGGGAAAACTGCATCCTAACTGCACTGTGTGCCCGCAGCCTAGGGGCTCATGCACACAAACTTATTTTCCTTTCGTGTCTGTTCCTTTATTTTTTGCGGACCGTATGCGGAACCATTCTTTTCAATGGGCCCTCAAAAAAAACCGGAAGTTATTCAGTGTGCATTCAATTTCTGGATGTCCGTTATTCTGTTCCGCACTACGGACAAGGATAGAACTGTTCTTTTAGGGGCCAGCTGTTCCGTTCCACAAAATACGGGACACACACTGAGGTCATCCGTATTTTTTGCAGATCCGTTTTTTGTGGACGGCAAAATACATACGGTCGTATGCATGAGCCCTAACAGAGTCTAAAACTTCTATTGAGAATGAAGAGAATGGAGAACCTGGACCTTGGAGCTGACAATCTACAGGGCAGTCACTAAAATGCTGTTTTAGACAGTCTTATTCTTTTTTCAGTCGCATTTAGTACTGAAATGTTGCCCGTTTTGAAGGCCTTTGCACCTTGTTCGCCAATTGTAATTTTTTAGACTAACACAGAAGTTTTATAACTTTTACGACTTTTTTTTTTTACCTATTTAACTCTGAATTTGTTGCAAAAACAGTCTAATTTCTACTCCAGGGCTGGCGATCTTTCCTTTATCTGTTTTCAGTGGTGAAGTGAGACTTTTTTTTTAGATTAAAAGTCACATTTTCCGGGAGACACGTGACTTTTCTCCACACAGATGCAACTTTTTTAATGCGCAAATACATTAGGCCAGTCTAAGTGAATATGAACCTGTAATACTGAAAAACAACCACCAGAGGTCAGACTAATAACAATACGCCGAGTCTAATTCATCAATGGCAGTGCGACTTTTAATAAATACTCGGCCAAAGAAAGACGAATGAAATACACCCGAATAATTTTACACAGGCGAGCTTGATAAATGTGCCCCAATGTTTTCTGGCAATAATCACATTAGGAACATGACTTTCCTCTGCTTCATTGTCCAATATCCTAATACTTCCCACAGAAGAGGGCTCATTTCCATCACCTTGTGCTCACAGTACACCGCGCAGCGAGGCTCCTCGTCCAGTCACATACGGTCGGAATTTACTTTATAATTGATCGCTGTAAACAATAAACCGAAAACATATTTCCCGTGTCTTCAATAAGTAACATTAACTGCAAATCTGCCAGAAAAGTCAACGCGAATGTGTGCAGCTGCGTGGAGGGTTAACCCTTCCCGGTCTCAAGGCCTCTCATATCACCACCCCACAAGCTCCAGGGGCTTCAGCTCCACGTGGATTTTATTTCCATAGAAATTACAAATCTACATTTAGAGACAGAAAAATCTGGAGCCACGAGGGGGAATCCAGGGGAACATTAGGTGGTCTGAAAAGAAATAGAAGTAATTGTTCAAATTATAAGCACAAAATTATTACTGGACAATATAAACGAAAACAGATGGGAATAAAAGGGGTTATTTATTAAGACTGGCATTTTAGTAGCCGGCCTTATTATCCCTACATGTGGCGGTGGATGCACCGAGGTTATGAAGAGTTGCCGACTTGCCGACCTATTCAGAAACAGTCTAAATGTAAGAGCTTCTTGGCTGTCTTACATTTAGACCATTTTATATGCCTAAAACAGGTGTAGAAAATGATGCTACTATGTACAAGAATATAACTACCATAATACTGCCTCCTATGTACAAGAATATAACTACCATAATACTGCCTCCTATGTACAAGAATATAACTACTATAATACTGCCTCCTATGTACAAGAATATAACTACTATAATACTGCCTCCTATGTACAAGGATATAACTACTATAATACTGCCTCCTATGTACAAGAATATAACTACTATAATACTGCTCCTATGTACAAGAATATAACTACTATAATACTGCTCCTATGTACAAGAATATAACTACTATAATACTGCTCTTATGTACAAGAATATAACTACTATAATACTGCTCCTATATACAGGAATATAACTACTATAATACTGCTCCTATGTACAAGAATATATCTACTATAATACTGCCTCCTATGTACAAGAATATAACTACTATAATACTGCCTCCTATGTACAAGAATATAACTACTATAATACTGCTCCTATGTACAAGAATATAACTACCATAATACTGCCTCCTATGTACAAGAATATAACTACTATAATACTGCCTCCTATGTACAAGAATATAACTACTATAATACTGCTCCTATGTACAAGAATATAACTACTATAATACTGCCTCCTATGTACAAGAATATAACTACTATAATACTGCTCCTATGTACAAGAATATATCTACTATAATACTGCTCCTATGTACAAGAATATAACTACTATAATACTGCTCCTATGTACAAGAATATAACTACTATAATACTGCCCCTATGTACAAGAATATAACTACTATAATACTGCTCCTATGTACAAGAATATAACTACTATAATACTGCTCCTATGTACAAGAATATAACTACTATAATACTGCCTCTATGCACAAGAATATAACTACTATAATACTGCCTCTATGTACAAGAATATAACTACTATAATACTACCTCCTATGTACAAGAATATAACTACTATAATACTGCTCCTATGTACAGTAATATAACTACTATAATACTGCTCCTATGTACAAGAATATAACTGATATAATACTGCTCCTATGTACAAGAATATAACTACTATAATACTGCTCTTATGTACAAGAATATAACTACTATAATACTGCTCCTATATACAGGAATATAACTACTATAATACTGCTCCTATGTACAAGAATATATCTACTATAATACTGCCTCCTATGTACAAGAATATAACTACTATAATACTGCCTCCTATGTACAAGAATATAACTACTATAATACTGCTCCTATGTACAAGAATATAACTACCATAATACTGCCTCCTATGTACAAGAATATAACTACTATAATACTGCCTCCTATGTACAAGAATATAACTACTATAATACTGCTCCTATGTACAAGAATATAACTACTATAATACTGCCTCCTATGTACAAGAATATAACTACTATAATACTGCTCCTATGTACAAGAATATATCTACTATAATACTGCTCCTATGTACAAGAATATAACTACTATAATACTGCTCCTATGTACAAGAATATAACTACTATAATACTGCCCCTATGTACAAGAATATAACTACTATAATACTGCTCCTATGTACAAGAATATAACTACTATAATACTGCTCCTATGTACAAGAATATAACTACTATAATACTGCCTCTATGCACAAGAATATAACTACTATAATACTGCCTCTATGTACAAGAATATAACTACTATAATACTACCTCCTATGTACAAGAATATAACTACTATAATACTGCTCCTATGTACAGTAATATAACTACTATAATACTGCTCCTATGTACAAGAATATAACTGATATAATACTGCTCCTATGTACAAGAATATAACTACTATAATACTGCTCCTATGTACAAGAATATAACTACTATAATACTGCTCCTATGTACAAGAATATAACTACTATAATACTGCCTTCTATGTACAAGAATATAACTACTATAATACTGCTCCTATGTACAAGAATATAACTACTATAATACTGCCTCCTATGTACAAGAATATAACTACTATAATACTGCTCCTATGTACAAGAATATAACTACTATAATACTGCTCTTATGTACAAGAATATAACTACTATAATACTGCCTCCTATGTACAAGAATATAACTACTATAATACTGCCTCCTATGTACAAGAATATAACTACTATAATACTGCCTCCTATGTACAAGAATATAACTACTATAATACTGCCTCCTATGTACAGGAATATAACTACTATAATACTGCTCCTATGTACAAGAATAGAACTACTATAATACTGCTCCTATGTACAGGAATATAACTACTATAATACTGCTCCTATGTACAAGAATATAACTACTATAATACTGCCTCCTATGTAAAAGAATATAACTACTATAATACTGCCTCCTATCTACAAGAATATAACTACTATAATACTGCTCCTATGTACAAGAATATAACTACTATAATACTGCTCCTATGTACAAGAATATAAGTACTATAATACTGCTCCTATGTACAAGGATATAACTACTATAATACTGCTCCTATGTACAAGAATATAACTACTATAATACTGCACCTATGTACAAGAATATAACTACTATAATACTGCTCCTATGTACAAGAATATAACTACTATAATACTGCTCCTATGTACAAGAATATAACTACTATAATACTGCTCCTATGTACAAGAATATAACTACTATAATACTGGTCCTATTTACAGGAATATAACTACTATAATACTGCTCCTATATACAAGAATATAACTACTATAATACTGCCTCCTATGTACAAGAATATAACTACTATAATACTGCTCCTATGTACAAGAATAGAACTACTATAATACTGCTCCTATGTACAGGAATATAACTACTATAATACTGCTCCTATGTACAAGAATATAACTACTATAATACTGCCTCCTATGTAAAAGAATATAACTACTATAATACTGCCTCCTATGTACAAGAATATAACTACTATAATACTGCTCCTATGTACAAGAATATAACTACTATAATACTGCTCCTATGTACAAGAATATAATTACTATAATACTGCTCCTATGTACAAGGATATAACTACTATAATACTGCTCCTATGTACAAGAATATAACTACTATAATACTGCACCTATGTACAAGAATATAACTACTATAATACTGCCTCCTATATACAAGAATATAACTACTATAATACTGCCTCCTATGTACAAGAATATAACTACTATTATACTGCTCCTATGTACAGGAATATAACTACTATAATACTGCCCCCTATGTACAAGAATATAACTACTATAATACTGCCCCCTATGTACAAGAATATAACTACTATTATACTGCTCCTATGTACAGGAATATAACTACTATAATACTGCTCCTATGTACAAGAATAGAACTACTATAATACTGCTCCTATGTACAGGAATATAACTACTATAATACTGCTCCTATGTACAAGAATATAACTACTATAATACTGCCTCCTATGTAAAAGAATATAACTACTATAATACTGCCTCCTATGTACAAGAATATAACTACTATAATACTGCTCCTATGTACAAGAATATAACTACTATAATACTGCTCCTATGTACAAGAATATAAGTACTATAATACTGCTCCTATGTACAAGAATATAACTACTATAATACTGCTCCTATGTACAAGAATATAAGTACTATAATACTGCTCCTATGTACAAGGATATAACTACTATAATACTGCTCCTATGTACAAGAATATAACTACTATAATACTGCCCCTATGTACAAGAATATAACTACTATAATACTGCACCTATGTACAAGAATATAACTACTATAATACTGCCTCCTATATACAAGAATATAACTACTATAATACTGCCTCCTATGTACAAGAATATAACTACTATTATACTGCTCCTATGTACAGGAATATAACTACTATAATACTGCCTCCTATGTATAAGAATATAACTACTATAATACTGCCCCCTATGTACAAGAATATAACTACTATTATACTGCTCCTATGTACAGGAATATAACTACTATAATACTGCTCCTATGTACAAGAATAGAACTACTATAATACTGCTCCTATGTACAGGAATATAACTACTATAATACTGCCTCCTATATACAAGAATATAACTACTATAATACTGCCTCCTATGTACAAGAATATAACTACTATTATACTGCTCCTATGTACAGGAATATAACTACTATAATACTGCCCCCTATGTACAAGAATATAACTACTATAATACTGCCCCCTATGTACAAGAATATAACTACTATTATACTGCTCCTATGTACAGGAATATAACTACTATAATACTGCTCCTATGTACAAGAATAGAACTACTATAATACTGCTCCTATGTACAGGAATATAACTACTATAATACTGCTCCTATGTACAAGAATATAACTACTATAATACTGCCTCCTATGTAAAAGAATATAACTACTATAATACTGCCTCCTATGTACAAGAATATAACTACTATAATACTGCTCCTATGTACAAGAATATAACTACTATAATACTGCTCCTATGTACAAGAATATAACTACTATAATACTGCTCCTATGTACAAGAATATAACTACTATAATACTGCTCCTATGTACAAGAATATAAGTACTATAATACTGCTCCTATGTACAAGGATATAACTACTATAATACTGCTCCTATGTACAAGAATATAACTACTATAATACTGCCCCTATGTACAAGAATATAACTACTATAATACTGCACCTATGTACAAGAATATAACTACTATAATACTGCCTCCTATATACAAGAATATAACTACTATAATACTGCCTCCTATGTACAAGAATATAACTACTATTATACTGCTCCTATGTACAGGAATATAACTACTATAATACTGCCTCCTATGTATAAGAATATAACTACTATAATACTGCTCCTATGTACAAGGATATAACTACTATAATACTGCTTCTATGTACAAGAATATAACTGCTATAATACTGCTCCTATGTACAAGAATATAACTACTATAATACTGCTCCTATGGACAAGAATATAACTACTATAATACTGCTCCTATGTACAAGGATATAACTACTATAATACTGCTCCTATGTACAAGAATATAACTACTATAATACTGCTCCTATGTACAAGGATATAACTACTATAATACTGCCTCCTATGTACAAGAATATAACTACTATAATACTGCCTCCTATGTACAAGAATATAACTACTATAATACTGCTCCTATGTACAAGACTATAACTACTATAATACTGCTCCTATGTACAAGGATATAACTACTATAATACTGCTCCTATGGACAAGAATATAACTACTATAATACTGCTCCTATGTACAAGGATATAACTACTATAATACTGCCTCCTATGTACAAGAATATAACTACTATAATACTGCCTCCTATGTACAAGACTATAACTACTATAATACTGCTCCTATGTACAAGAATATAACTACTATAATACTGCTCCTATATACAAGAATATAACTACTATAATACTGCTCCTATGGACAAGAATATAACTACTATAATACTGCCTCCTATGTACAAGAATATAACTACTATAATACTGCCCCCTATGTACAAGAATATAATTATCATAAGATTGCTATAATATTGTTATAATATTGCTCCTATATTGCTACTATAATACACCCACATACACACTGATACAATCGCGCTCCTCACTGCAGTCTATGCACCCCCGTATTTCTGCCACTATTGCGTCCGGAGACCTTTGTTGTTGATATTGATCGCTCTTCATGTGGCAGTTGTGTTATTATCGTCTATAATGGATTCCTCTCAGCAGGATCCGCTGCAGTATTATCCAGAACTGCCGCCCGCTACGCCCTCGGTTCACCCGATATCCCACTGCTCTGCTTAATCAGGAGATTCCAGACGTTCCGAGCCGTTCCAATCAGATATATCCTACGAGCTCCAGGGCGGCAGAGAAGAGACTGACCCCAATATCCCCACGACCCCCCGCCTCAAAGGTCAAGAGGGGTTCAAACCACAACCGACACACCCTGAAAATCATCTGGAGGGTAAAAGCTGAAGCAATAGTAGGGGCTCCTTCTTTCATGTAATAAGCACTGCTCTCAGTGATATTGCCGCTGATCTCTAGTGAATGGATAGGCGGCATTCTCAGTGATGGCACCGCTGATCTCTAGCGTATGGATAAGCATCCTTCCCGGTGGTAAAGCATCCCACATGTCGGCTCTGGTTGCTCTCACTCCCTTTTCTTTCCTCGCTTTTCTCCTGGATGAAGATGGAAAATCTCTCCTCATAACATCATTTGTCAAAGTCACATTCTGCAGGGATGACGTGTGGCAGCGCCATCTGCACCATGTGATTGACCCGCGGTCTGCAGGGCGTTGGAGCAGATCATTGCCAGATGTTATAATTACTGGGGAGGACGAGCAGGTGGATCTGTGGCTATGCATATCGATGAGCCGCGGTGCCCAGCAGCGGCATCCAGTGTGTAATAGTGCCCAGTCCTAGTGTCCAGTGGGTAACTGTGCCCAGTCCTAGTGTCCAGTGTGTAATAGTGCCCAGTCCTAGTGTCCAGTGGGTAATTGTGCCCAGTCCTAGTGTCCAGTGTGTAATTGTGCCAAGTCCTAGTGTCCAGTGTGTAATAGTGCCCAGCCCTAGTGTCCAGTGTGTAATTGTGCCCAGCCCTAGTGTCCAGTGTGTAATAGTGCCCAGCCCTAGTGTCCAGTGTGTAATTGTGCCCAGCCCTAGTGTCCAGTGTGTAATTGTGCCCAGCCCTAGTGTCCAGTGTGTAATTGTGCCCAGTCCTAGTGTCCAGTGTGTAATAGTGCCCAGTCCTAGTGTCCAGTGTGTAATAGTGCCCAGTCCTAGTGTCCAGTGGGTAATAGTGCCCAGTCCTAGTGTCCAGTGGGTAATTGTGCCCAGTCCTAGTGTCCAGTGTGTAATAGTGCCAAGTCCTAGTGTCCAGTGTGTAATAGTGCCCAGTCCTAGTGTCCAGTGGGTAACTGTGCCCAGTCCTAGTGTCCAGTGGGTAATTGTGCCCAGCCCTAGTGTCCAGTGTGTAATTGTGCCCAGTCCTAGTGTCCAGTGTGTAATAGTGCCCAGTCCTAGTGTCCAGTGTGTAATAGTGCCCAGTCCTAGTGTCCAGTGGGTAATAGTGCCCAGTCCTAGTGTCCAGTGGGTAATTGTGCCCAGTCCTAGTGTCCAGTGTGTAATAGTGCCCAGTCCTAGTGTCCAGTGGGTAACTGTGCCCAGTCCTAGTGTCCAGTGGGTAACTGTGCCCAGTCCTAGTGTCCAGTGGGTAACTGTGCCCAGTCCTAGTGTCCAGTGTGTAATAGTGCCCAGTCCTAGTGTCCAGTGGGTAATTGTGCCCAGTCCTAGTGTCCAGTGTGTAATTGTGCCAAGTCCTAGTGTCCAGTGTGTAACTGTGCCCAGTCCTAGTGTCCAGTGTGTAACTGTGCCAAGTCCTAGTGTCCAGTGTGTAATTGTGCCCAGTCCTAGTGTCCAGTGGGTAATTGTGCCAAGTCCTAGTGTCCAGTGTGTAATTGTGCCAAGTCCTAGTGTCCAGTGGGTAATTGTGCCAAGTCCTAGTGTCCAGTGGGTAGTTGTGCCCAGTCCTAGTGTCCAGTGGGTAATTGTGCCCAGTCCTAGTGTCCAGTGGGTAACTGTGCCCAGTCCTAGTGTCCAGTGTGTAATTGTGCCCAGTCCTAGTGTCCAGTGGGTAATTGTGCCAAGTCCTAGTGTCCAGTGGGTAATTGTGCCAAGTCCTAGTGTCCAGTGGGTAGTTGTGCCCAGTCCTAGTGTCCAGTGGGTAATTGTGCCCAGTCCTAATGTCCAGTGGGTAACTGTGCCCAGTCCTAGTGTCCAGTGGGTAACTGTGCCCAGTCCTAGTGTCCAGTGGGTAACTGTGCCCAGTCCTAGTGTCCAGTGGGTAATTGTGCCCAGTCCTAGTGTCCAGTGGGTAACTGTGCCCAGTCCTAGTGTCCAGTGGGTAATTGTGCCCAGTCCTAATGTCCAGTGGGTAACTGTGCCCAGTCCTAGTGTCCAGTGGGTAACTGTGCCCAGTCCTAGTGTCCAGTGGGTAACTGTGCCCAGTCCTAGTGTCCAGTGGGTAACTGTGCCCAGTCCTAGTGTCCAGTGGGTAATTGTGCCCAGTCCTAGTGTCCAGTGGGTAACTGTGCCCAGTCCTAGTGTCCAGTGGGTAATTGTGCCCAGTCCTAGTGTCCAGTGGGTAATTGTGCCCAGGAGCCGCTTATATATGAAATAAAGGAAGTGAGAAGAAGCCGTTATTCGAGTGCTGTGTTCTACATCTCTGGCACGACCGTGAGGCTGACCTCTACTTCTACAATACTACAGGCGATCCCGGCCGGGGGGAATATCTTCACCACAGGTGTCTTGAGTTTATCCTAGTGGTTTTTTCCCCCCCCATTGAAGACTGTGACTCTGACGAGGGGACACTCTCTACGTCTGGAGGAAAGAAGCACGCCGGGGCGCGAAGCAGCACGCCAAACTATACAGAACTTTGACTGGTCTACGTCCCGGACTCCAGCATCGGTGATTCGGCGATTGACATCAATGTAATCGACAATCGCTGATCTCAGGAAGGCGAACCACCGTATCGAGCATCAGAGCACAAGCAGGAGTCTACACTACAGGTGCACTGAGCCAGAAAGATACTTGTAGATTGGTGTATACTCA
This sequence comes from Bufo bufo, assembly GCF_905171765.1. NCBI lineage: Eukaryota > Metazoa > Chordata > Amphibia > Anura > Bufonidae > Bufo > Bufo bufo. The sequence goes on along the minus strand of NC_053398.1, from coordinate 147,126,391 downwards.
TGTGCTACATGTAATTAACACACAATATTCCCGAAATAATATAAATACGTTCATAGTCCCAGAGCGCAGTATCATAGTTATTTATTACAGTTTGTAAATGTGCCCAGTCCTAGTGTTCAGTGGGTAATTGTGCCCAGTCCTAGTGTCCAGTGGGTAACTGTGCCCAGTCCTAGTGTCCAGTGGGTAACTGTGCCCAGTCCTAGTGTCCAGTGGGTAACTGTTCCCAGTCCTTGTGTCCAGTGGGTAACTGTGCCCAGTCCTAGTGTCCAGTGGGTAACTGTGCCCAGTCCTAGTGTCCAGTGGGTAACTGTTCCCAGTCCTTGTGTCCAGTGGGTAACTGTGCCCAGTCCTAGTGTCCAGTGGGTAACTGTGCCCAGTCCTAGTGTCCAGTGGGTAACTGTGCCCAGTCCTAGTGTCCAGTGGGTAATTGTGCCCAGTCCTAGTGTCCAGTGGGTAATTGTGCCCAGTCCTAGTGTCCAGTGGGTAATTGTGCCCAGTCCTAGTGTCCAGTGGGTAACTGTGCCCAGTCCTAGTGTCCAGTGGGTAACTGTGCCCAGTCCTAGTGTCCAGTGGGTAACTGTGCCCAGTCCTAGTGTCCAGTGGGTAACTGTGCCCAGTCCTAGTGTCCAGTGTGTAATTGTGCCCAGTCCTAGTGTCCAGTGGGTAATTGTGCCCAGTCCTAGTGTTCAGTGGGTAACTGTGCCCAGTCCTAGTGTCCAGTGGGTAATTGTGCCCAGTCCTAGTGTCCAGTGGGTAACTGTGCCCAGTCCTAGTGTCCAGTGGGTAACTGTGCCCAGTCCTAGTGTCCAGTGGGTAACTGTGCCCAGTCCTAGTGTCCAGTGTGTAATTGTGCCCAGTCCTAGTGTCCAGTGGGTAATTGTGCCCAGTCCTAGTGTTCAGTGGGTAACTGTGCCCAGTCCTAGTGTCCAGTGGGTAATTGTCCCCAGTCCTAGTGTCCAGTGGGTAACTGTGCCCAGTCCTAGTGTCCAGTGGGTAACTGTGCCCAGTCCTAGTGTCCTTGTGGGTAATTGTGCCCAGTCCTAGTGTCCAGTGGGTAACTGTGCCCAGTCCTAGTGTCCAGTGGGTAACTGTGCCCAGTACTAGTGTCCAGTGGGTAACTGTGCCCAGTCCTAGTGTCCAGTGGGTAACTGTGCCCAGTACTAGTGTCCAGTGGGTAACTGTGCCCAGTACTAGTGTCCAGTGGGTAACTGTGCCCAGTACTAGTGTCCAGTGGGTAACTGTGCCCAGTACTAGTGTCCAGTGGGTAACTGTGCCCAGTACTAGTGTCCAGTGTGTAACTGCTCTCAGTCCTAGTGTCCATTGGGTAATTGTGACAATTCTTCATGTCCAGTGGGTAATTGTGCCCAGTTCTAGTGTCCAGTGGGTAACTGTGCCCAGTCCAAGTGTCCAGTGGGTAATTTTGCCCAGTCCTAGTGTCCATTGGGTAATCGTGACAATTCTTCATGTCCAGTGGGTAATTGTGCCCAGTTCTAGTGTCCCATAGGTAACTATTATAATACCTTTCTTTTTCTTTCACAATTCCAAGCTTATTTATCTGGGTGGTATCCATAGCCTTGTTTCTAGTCAGATTACAGGTTTATGAATAGAATACGAGAATTGCAGTGAAGACTGACACAGGAAAAATAAACAAGGAACATAGGTGACTGTAACAGGATCCGAGTGCTATAGACATTGTAATGATGCCCATAAGCAGAGAGGATCCGGACACCTGGAGTTTGCTGTCTATGGGTTGATTTCAGAGGTGTAATAAGTGCTCCCCTCACCTCCTCCTGTCATTACGGGTGATTATAGCGGGAGAGCGGGGTGCCAATCTGCACACAGTAGTCCCACTGTTTGCTCCAGTTAAACCTTTTTATCTGGCCTTCATAAACACAGGCCTCCTTATGATATAAAACACGCTCAGCGGCCTCGCTCGCCCCTTGATTTATGGTGCGGAGGTGTCCCTGAGTGGCTGACGGCTCGCGCTGCTTATTTTGGCAGGTGAGCTCATCCAAGTTCCCGGCAAACTCAGGGAACGTCTCACCCCGCGACAAAAGGTTAATGATTATTTTTTTTGCTTTAAAAAGGATTTTTCCAGTTTTTTAACGGCTGCAATTATGATCAAAGCAAATGATCTCTATTCTGAAAGTCAGGAATCTGCTGCAAGTCAGGAATCTGCTGCAAGTCCGGAATCTGCTGCAAGTCCGGAATCTGCTTGAAAGTCAGGAATCTGCTTGAAAGTCAGGAATCTGCTTGAAAGTCAGGAATCTGCTTGAAAGTCAGGCATCTGCTGAAAGTCAGGCATCTGCTGAAAGTCAGGAATCTGCTGAAAGTCAGGAATCTGCTTGAAAGTCAGGAATCTGCTTGAAAGTCAGGAATCTGCTTGAAAGTCAGGAATCTGCTAAAAGTCAGGAATCTGTTGAAAGTCAGGCATCTGCTGAAAGTCAGGCATCTGCTGAAAGTCAGGAATCTGCTAAAAGTCAGGAATCTGTTGAAAGTCAGGCATCTGCTGAAAGTCAGGAATCTGCTGAAAGTCAGGAATCTGCTAAAAGTCAGGAATCTGCTAAAAGTCAGGAATCTGCTAAAAGTCAGGAATGTGCTTGAAAGTCAGGAATCTGCTGAAAGTCAGGAATGTGCTTAAAAGTCAGGAATGTGCTGAAAGTCAGGAATCTGCTAAAAATCAGGAATCTGCTAAAAGTCAGGAATGTGCTTGAAAATCAGGAATCTGCTGAAAGTCAGGAATGTGCTTAAAAGTCAGGAATGTGCTGAAAGTCAGGAATCTGCTAAAAATCAGGAATCTGCTAAAAGTCAGGAATCTGCTAAAAGTCAGGAATCTGCTTGAAAGTCAGGAATCTGCTGAAAGTCAGGAATCTGCTGAAAGTCAGGCATCTGGTAAAAGTCAGGAATCTACTAAAGTCAAGGATCTGATGAAAGTCAGGAATGCTTGAAGTCATAGATCTGCTGAAAGTCAGAAATCTGATCGAGTCAAGGATCTGCCGAAGTCAAGGATCTTCTGCACGTAAGAAATGGGCTGAAGTCAAGGCTCTGTTGAAAGTCAGGAATCTACTGAAATCAAGGATATGCGGAAAGTCAGAGATCTGCTGAAGTCAAGGATCTGCTGAAAGTCAGAGATTTTACTGAAGGTCGATGGTCTGCAAAAAGTCGAGGCTCTGCTGAAAGTTGTTAATCTGCTGAAAGTCGTGGATCTGCTGAAAGTAAGAGCTCGGCTACACGATGACATTTGTTGTGCGACGTTTTTTTTTTGCAGCACTGTGACATGTGACATGCTGCGACTGGGATGTGACAGTCACACAAAAATGCATTCTAGTTGGATTTTTGTGACTGTTGCGTTCCTCTCACAGCATCTCACATGTCACAGTGCTACACCATTGAAGGTCATTACAAATAAATGTCTTTGTGTAGCTGTACGCTAAGGGATCTTATGAAAGTTGAGGACCTGCTGATCTACTGAAAGTTGAACATCTGCTGAAAGTTAAAGAGCCACTGAAAGAATGGGATCTGGTAGAAGTTGGAGATCTTCTGATTTAGGGATCTACTAAAAGTCGTGGATCTGCTCTAATAACCTTTGAATTAGTCTGGATTATTTGGTTATTCTGTGATGTCTGATTTGGCTTTTACATGTTCTTTGATTGTACTATTAATATTACCTGCTGCACATGAGGATCTGCTGGAAGACAAGGATCTGCTGCAAGATGATGACCTGCTGGAAAACAAGGATCTGCTGCAAGATGATGACCTGCTGTAAGACAAGGATCTGCTGCAAGATGATGACCTGCTGTAAGACAAGGATCTACTGCACATGAGGATCTGCTGGAAGACAAGGATCTGCTGCAAGATGATGACCTGCTGGAAAACAAGGATCTGCTGCAAGATGATGACCTGCTGGAAAACAAGGATCTGCTGCAAGATGATGACCTGCTGGAAAACAAGGATCTGCTGCAAGATGATGACCTGCTGTAAGACAAGGATCCACTGCACATGAGGATCTGCTGTAAAACAAGGATCTGCTGCAAGATGATGACCTGCTGAAGGACAAGGATCTACTGCACATGATGACCTGCTGGAAGACAAGGATCTGCTGCAAGATGAGAATTTCCTGAAAAAGGACAATTTGCTGAGAGAAAGATATGGATATGCTCCAAGAAGAGGATCTGCTGGAAGATAAGTATATGCTGAAAAGAGGATCTTATGGAAGGTAACGACTTGGTGAATGATGACAGTCTTGTTCATGATGAGTAGAGATGAGTAAAGTTATAAAAAAATGTAAATCTCGTGTGCACTGACGTGATGACATCATCACTCTGGGCGGACATGGTGATGTAATCATCAATGACATCACCGCGCCCGGTCAACATGATGACGTGGTGACCACAACAGCCTTTCTCTGTAAGCAAATAGATGAGGGGTTTTTTACCGCCATTTCAGGAAAAATTTATTTGTTGCCACAAAGTGCCAGGAAAATGGCTTTGTGACAAATCGAATGTCAATTCCTTTAGCTTTGATTCGTCCAACACTAATAATCAAGATCTGCTGCATGATAAGGACCAGCTGAAAGATGAGGACCTGCTGAAAAAGGAAGACCTGCTGAAAAAGGAAGACCTGCTGAAAGGTAAAGATTTGCTAAAAGATGAGGATCTGCTGAAAGACAAGAATTTGTTGAAATATCATCAGGATCTGCAGTAAGACAGGGATCTGCTGTGATACAAGGTCCTGCTGAAAGGTGAGGATCTGCTGCGAGATGAGGACCTGCTGAAAGGTGAAGATCTACTGAAAGACAGGGATCTGCTGTGATACAAGGTCTTGCTGAAAGGTAAAGATCTGCTGTGAGGTGAGGATCTGCTGTGAGATGAGGATCTGCTGTGAGATGAGGATCTGCTGTGAGATGAGGATCTGCTGTGAGGTGAGGATCTGCTGTGAGGTGAGGATCTGCTGAAAGGTGAGGATCTGCTGAAAGGTGAGGATCTGCTGTGAGATGAGGATCTGCTGAAAGGTGAGGATCTACTGTGATACAAGGTCCTACTGAAAGGTGAGGATCTGCTGTGATACAAGGTCCTGCTGAAAGGTGAGGATCTGCTGTGATACAAAGGTCCTGCTAAAAGGTAAGGATCTGCTGTGAGATGAGGTCCTGCTGAAAGGTGAGGATCTGCTGCCAGATGAGTATTTGTTGAAATATCATTAGGATCTGCAGAAAGACAGAGATCTGCTGTGATACAAGGTCCTGCTAAATGGTGAGGATCTGCTACAAGATGAGGAACTGCTGAAAGCTGAGGATCTACTGAAAGACAGGGATCTGCTGTGATACAAGGTCCTGCTGAAAGGTGAGGATCTGCTGTGAGGTGAGGATCTGCTGAAAGGTGAGGAACTGCTGCACATTTGTTGATCTTACATGGAGGGAACCTACTGCCCCTCAGTCATGAAATCTCATTAAAAGAGGAATTCCGGGCATCCCCTTCCCCTCCCACAAGTTCCAGTGCTGGGGCAGTGGCCATCTTGCTCTCTCTCACCAGTATACTGATGACCAGATCTGATACTTGCTGGTTGTGGTTTGTGTTCCTTGAGGCATATAGTTGCGGACACCCCGATAAATGATTACAATGGGGGGATTTCTGGATATCTTCTGAATTCCCCTTTAAATCCACCTGTCATTTGAGTGTAAGCTCTTCAGAACCCTTGTATGCTGTGATGGCAGGCAGCCCCCACGTCTCCTGATGCTGAGCCCGGGTACTTGGCGGGTTCTCCCTGTGTCCGTCCTGTGGGTCCCATCCAGCGGCTGATTTATTACAGCGAGACTAAAGTGATAATAAAATATCCTGATGACATCATCGGGGGCTCAGCCTGGGAAGTGCGCGGCGGCGGCCGGGGGATTTGCGGCTGTACGTTGATGAATTTGCACATCAGCGGCTCACACGGCCGATAATTCTCCCATGCTGGGAACGTGCAGTTTGGCAGAATTTACTGGTGCAGTGGGAACAGTTTATTTGGATGGGCTCCGGCTGATGAGGGGCGTTATTACCCCGGTGACGGGCAGAACATTCATCAGCCGCCCGTCTGGAATGGATTAGCTCGGAAATCCCAAACCCGCTGCTAGAGGGGGCGAATTAACTGCAATTGTAGCCGAGATTAGAGGCTTCTCTACAAACTGCGGGGTCACGTCCCCAACACCTCAGTGGAGAAGGGGGGGGGGGTCACACACGGTCCTGCGCTCCCCCCAGAGTGGAGCCGAAATGGAGGTAAAATCTTCCCCTTCACAAAGCAAAGGGGTGAAACCCGCAGCAAACAAAATCCACGCGGGAAACATGAAATCCGCTGTGGAGTCTCTTCCATTGGGTGAATGGCGGGTTATGGACACACGACATAATGAATCATGATAAGAAATATGTTGTATGAACGGCGCAATTGTGGTGTGTGATGGTGTGTGTATCAGTGTAGTATTATGGGTTAGTGTGTGTATGTATATGTGTATGTATCAGTGGAGTATTATGGGTTAATGTGTGTGTATGTATATGTGTATGTATCAGTGTAGTATTATGGGCTAGTATGTGTATGTATATGTGTATGTATCAGTGGAGTATTATGGGTTAATGTGTGTGTATGTATATGTGTATGTATCAGTGTAGTATTATGGGCTAGTATGTGTATGTATATGTGTATGTATCAGTGGAGTATTATGGGTTAATGTGTGTGTATGTATATGTGTATGTATCAGTGTAGTATTATGGGCTAGTGTGTGTGTATGTATATGTGTATGTATCAGTGGAGTATTATGGGCTAGTGTGTGTATGTATATGTGTATGTATCAGTGTAGTATTATGGGTTAATGTGTGTGTATGTATATGTGTATGTATCAGTGGAGTATTATGGGCTAGTGTGTGTATGTGTATGTATCAGTGTAGTATTATGGGTTAATGTGTGTGTATATGTGTATGTATCAGTGGAGTATTATGGGCTAGTGTGTGTATGTGTATGTATCAGTGTAGTATTATGGGTTAATGTGTGTGTATATGTGTATGTATCAGTGGAGTATTATGGGTTAATGTGTGTGTATGTATATGTGTATGTATCAGTGTAGTATTATAGGCTAGTGTGTGTATGTATATGTGTATGTATCAGTGTAGTATTATGGGCTAGTGTGTGTATGTATATGTGTATGTATCAGTGTAGTATTATGGGTTAATGTGTGTGTATATGTGTATGTATCAGTGGAGTATTATGGGCTAGTGTGTGTATGTATATGTGTATGTATCAGTGTAGTATTACAGGCTAGTGTGTGTATGTATATGTGTATGTATCAGTGTAGTATTATGGGCTAGTGTGTATGTATATGTGTATGTATCAGTGTAGTATTATGGGCTAGTGTGTGTATGTATATGTGTATGTATCAGTGGAGTATTATAGGCTAGTGTGTGTATGTATATGTGTATGTATCAGTGTAGTATTATGGGCTAGTGTGTGTATGTATATGTGTATGTATCAGTGTAGTATTATAGGCTAGTGTGTGTATGTATATGTGTATGTATCAGTGTAGTATTATGGGCTAGTGTGTGTATGTATATGTGTATGTATCAGTGTAGTATTATAGGCTAGTGTGTGTATGTATATGTGTATGTATCAGTGGAGTATTATGGGCTAGTGTGTGTGTATGTATATGTGTATGTATCAGTGTAGTATTATAGGCTAGTGTGTGTATGTATTGTGGGGACTCGCTCTGGTAGACAGGATTAGCGGACGCAGTACATAGGGAACAACAAGTTCTTTGGATCAAACAGTTCAGTGTTTTATTCACACTTTAGGCAAGTGACAAAACAAGCGTTATATTCAAACAAAAAGTCACCTTGTGGTGTTGGTGGTAATTCACAACATGCAGCAATTCTGCCTCAAAGAGTCCTTGACCATAGCAGCACCAACCTGTTTTCACGTCTGTTTTCACAGCTAGCAAGCCTTCATCCAGACACAAGGCTCCCAGATCCCAACACAGAGACATGGCTTCTGAGCCCAGCTGCCTATTTAAGGACAGCCAGGTGCTGCCAAACCCGGACCGGCATTTAAAGTCCGGTATTTGACCTCACCTGGCTGTAAATCAGCCCAGCAGCGCATGCTGGGAGGAGAATACCTGTTTTCCCAGACCAAACCTCTCACTACCAGACTATCCGTAGTTGTTTTATGTGCAGAAACTTACAGAGTTCCCTCATCACCTTGGACATAAAAGAGGTCCCAGTCGGTCAGAACCTCTTTAGGTAGTCCTACTCGGGAAAACATCTCCATTAGCTCCTTAGCTATGAGTTTGGCCGAGGTATGTCGCAGTGGCACCGCCTCCGGGTACTGAGTGGCGTAGTCTAGAATGACTAAGATGTGTTGATGCCCTCTGGCGGACTTCGGTACTGGCCCTATGAGGTCCATAGCTATTCGGTCAAATGGTACTTCGATAATCGAGAGAGGTACTAGGGGACTACGGAAATGTGGCTGGGGGCAAGTTATCTGGCAGGTCAGGCAAGACTTTCAAAACTCTTCCACCTCTCTGAATATGCTGGGCCAGTAAAACCACCGTAGAATACGATCCTGAGTTTTCTGCAGCCCCAGGTGACCCCCGAGAACGTGTTGGTGGGCTAGATCTAACACAAGCTTGCGATAAGCCTTGGGGACCACCAACTGTCCAATAGGCTCACCCCGTAGTTGGTTTACCCAATACAGCATATCCTGATGAACCACAAAAAACGGGAACACACTGACTCTTCCCCAGGTTGTTGTGGTTCACCATCTACTATTAACACATTTTCCCAGGCGTGGGATAGGGTTGGGTCCTGACGTTGGGCGGTACCAAAATTATCCCCGGAGACATTGAGTTCTGCCAATTCAGGACCCAGCGGCAAGTCCTCCACGTCTCCCACCATCACACTTAGCGGGGTTGTCTCCCCCTCTTCCACTGAAGTGGTAGTCCTCCCTACCGCTGGCCCTTCGGTCTGAGGTTCCCAGGGTTCTGGTCTTCCCCCTGAGCCGGGCCAGTCTGCTAGGGTTACCCCTGTCTCATGGGTATCAGTCACTCTCATAGCAGGCCACAGTGCTGGGAAGCCTCTCCCTATTATGAGTTCATAATGTAGATTTGTGGGTCCATCTACCGGCCACTGTGGTTAGAGACACCAGCGCGGTGGGGTAGTCTTTTAAGTCTCCATGGATGCACATCACCCCGACTTTCCGGCCAGTATACTCAGTGGACTGCACCAGGGTAGCCCTTACTAGGGTCACCAGCCTCCCTGAGTCCAGCAGAGCCTCTGCCGGAGTGTCTCCCACTTCCACCTGGCACAAGTGGTCTAGAGACTCTGGGGTACCTGTTGCACACAGCCTCCTGGCATATAGCGACTGGCGGTAGCCATAGTTAGTGTCCATGGGCTCAACCCGATGGGGACAGTCAGCCCTTACATGGCCAGGCACCTGATACCGCCAGCAGACTATCAGAGCCAGGTCTGCCGTGGGTACATCCCGGGCAGGTTTTATCGGCTCAAACCTGGGGTGGAGATTTCCGGGGTTTGTCGACCCCTTTCCCGACAGAACCCTCCTTTAGATTCCTGGTAGCTTCATAGCGTTCCACCAGGTCCACCATCTCAAAGGTATTGCCAGGAGACACCTGACCGATCCAGTGCTGGAGAGGGGGTGGCATAGCCCTCCAGAACAGATCGGCTAATAGTCTATCCAGCATAGCCGTGGGACTCAGCACGTCAGGCTGTAGCCACTTTTGCAAGAGGTGGAGTAAGTCATAATACTGGGTCCTCGCAGGCTCCGCCGGCTTAAACCCCCACTGATGCACCCGCTGGGCCGGACCAACGCATTCACCCCCAGTCTTGCCAGAATCTCACCCTTTACTTTTTAGTAGTCGGCCACTTGATTGTCCGGCAAGTCGAAATACACCTGCTGGAAATCGGATGCCATGAATGGAGCGATGACCTTAGCCCACTGGTCCTGCGGGGGTCATCTTAGGAATTGCGGTACAGACTGCTTTCCGGGCATCGTGGACGCTGGGGGTTGCTCCTGCTGTCTGCAAAGCCATCACGTGTTGTAGCAGCAACTGGTTAGTCTCCTGCTGCTGATTATTAGCCTCGCGTTGCTGCAGATTTGTCTCTCGCTGCTGCAGATTAGCCTCCATTTTGTTGTGGGACACTGGTTGTAATAAAGCTGGTTTAATGTACGACATACAACCGTGCCTGGGAAATGCAGAAACCAAAAATATTGGCGTTCACGCCAGCCTCACTATCGTGCCCGCATCCTCCACCAATTGTGGGGACTCGTTCTGGTAGACAGGATTAGCGGACGCAGTATATAGGGAACAACAAGTTCTTTGGATCAAACAGTTCAGTGTTTTATTCACACTTTAGGTAAGTGACAAAACAAGCAGTCATAATCAAACAAAAAGTCACCTTGCGGTGTTGGTGGTAATTCACACTATGCGGCAATTCTGCCTCAAAGAGTCCTTGACCATAGTAGCACCAACCTGTTTTCACGCCAAACAAGTAGCAAGCCTTCAGCCAGACACAAGGCTCCCAGATCCCAACACAGAGACACGGCTTCTGAGCCCAGCTGCCTATTTAAGGACAGCCAGGTGCTGCCAAAACCCAGATCGGCATTTCAAGTCCGGTATTTGACCTCACCTGGCTGTAAATCAGCCCAGCAGCGCATGCTGGGAGGAGAATACCTGTTTTCCCAGTCCAAACCTCACACTGTGTCACAGTAAGTATCAGTGTAGTATTATGGGTTAATGTGTGTGTGTGTGTGTGTGTGTGTGTGTGTGTATGTATCAGTGTAGTATTATGGGTTAATGTGTGTGTGTGTGTGTGTGTGTGTATGTATCAGTGTAGTATTATGGGTTAATGTGTGTGTGTGTGTGTATGTATCAGTGTAGTATTATGGGTTAATGTGTGTGTGTGTGTGTATGTATCAGTGTAGTATTATGGGTTAATGTGTGTGTGCGTGTGTGTGATAGGTGTATGTATTCTGCTTTTCTATATGTATGTGTTATGGGGTAATATATATAATATTATTTTGTTTGTATTATGTATTGATGTATTAGAGGTTTATGTATCTATTATGGGAATATGTATGATGGAGGGTTGTATGAACAGTATATATGATGGGAGTATGTATGATTGACCATTATACATACCCGGTATGGCGGCAGTCTCGTACATAACCTACCCTCACAGTAAGGCCTCATGCACACGACCGTTGTTTCATCCCACTACCGAGTCGCATTTTTTGCGGCTCTGATGCGGACCTGATGGGGCCGCAGAAGATTTGTGTTGTCCGCATCCGCTGCTCAGTTCTGTGGTCCCGAAAAAAAAAATTGTAGACAAGAATAGGCATTTCTGTCATGGGCCGCGTGTTCCGTTCCACAAATTGCGTAACACACACGGCTGGCGTTCGCGTTTTGCAGATCCGCAATTTGCGGCGCGGTCGTGTGCATGAGCCCCAAGTGACATCTCTGTGGTCTGGGTTCTTCAGCACTGACATGTCGCCACCTCCACGGCTGATTGTGATGGACAGACGAGGACACGGGCTCTTACAGGGGGTGACGACTTAACTCAGGACTTCCAAGAGCAATAAGTGACCCCATCAGCTGGTCTTAAAACCCTCTGCAGATTTCCAATACGCTTTGTACTTCAACTTCTTACCATTTTCAAGATCTCTGCTTGCTGGCAGAAAATGGGGACTTTATTCTTCACAACCACTCCTGGCCGAATACTACTTACAGCTGAGGGTTTGTCACAGTTGTATCCAGTCTAGATAATCAGTGGCAGAAATCTTTGTATTATGCTAATAGTTTGTTACAGTGTATTAGTGCAGATGAACTGTGTCAGTGTGTAGTTACAGGGGTTGTTTTCATGATTTGTATGGACCACTTCCTTTCAGCCAGCCTGATACATGTTATTAAACTGATACATTGTAACAAACCATCAGGAAGGGAGAGAGATTGGTGTAACTGCAGCTGATAGTGGATTGTCTAGTCTGGATACAACTGTAACAAGCCCTCTGCTGTGACATAGGTCAAGGCAGGTTCTCAGTGTTACTATTCTCTGACAGAAAGCAGAGATATTGGAACGCAAACATAAAATATACTAGAAGCTACAACAGACAGATGATTACCCATCCTGGATACAACTGTAACAAATCCTCAGCTGTAAGTAGTAGATGAAGGCAGGTTCCGTTCACTAACAGCAAACAGGGATCTTGGAAATGATGGGGAATTGAATCATAAAGTCTATTAGAACATTATAATGACATTCCCATACCTGATGGGGGTCTTCTGTTTTCAGGCCCCTTTAAATACTGCTCTGTGGGAGTTGCCCCCACTACACCGCCCCTGACTGGTGGTATACATTTAGTGACAGGTGAGATGATCTGCAGAGGTCACATGGGTACTGAGTCCAGGGTGTAGCGCCCCCACAGCTGGGGTGTATCGCTATGCAGAATGTACGAGGCGCGGACTCAGTGTCACCTCATCACTCAGCAGCGCTGCCTCCGCATCACCAGACGTGTTTGACGTTTCTCTTACAACGGCTACTAATAAATGATGAAACAGTGACCCTCATCATCTGTCACAGGGAAATGATGAGGATCCAGGACGTCACACTGTGTCTGTCACTCCGGATTCTCCCACAATGGACAGCACTGACCCCCAGTATCTATACAACCTGCCGTCCCTGGCACCGGGCAGCGCAGAGGAGCAATGACGCCAGCAAGGTGAAGCCGCATCGCAAAGCTCTGATAGTTTGTTACAATGTATCAGTCTGGACTGCTCAGAGCATTGTCTACACTAGTTACAATTGTATCCACTTCTCAGCTGAGCGCAGCACCAAATATACCGGGGTTTGAGGACTCTGCAATACTGTTCTCATTCACTGACAGCAAGCAGAGAGCTGGAAAGAGTTAGATATATGAGCCCAAAGTCTACAAGAAGATTGCAGAAGGTTTGTGCCTGGGATTTTCTCACACTGAGCTGTCTGACCACCTCGACCTCGTCATTTGTTCGGGGTCCAGAATACACAAATCTCAGCCTCTCACTGCTCCAAGTGTCATCTTTCTATGCTGTGACCTTTCTGTGGACTGATGGGGGTTGTAGTGGTTCCAGACGGTTACTGGCAAGTGGGTGACCCCCCCCCCCCCCCCATGGAAGCCAGTGCAGAACATGACAGTATACAGAACCCAGACCACAAATAAAGATACAGGGCCCAGTCCTCTATAGAGACAACAGACCTTCCTGTATACAGACCCCAGACCAGACCTTCCTGTATACAGACCCCAGACCAGACCTTCCTGTATACAGACCCCAGACCAAACCTTCCTGTATACAGACCCCAGACCAAACCTTCCTGTATACAGACCCCAGACCAAACCTTCCTGTATACAGACCCCAGACCAGCCCTCCCCTGTATACAGACCCCTGACCAGACCTTCCTGTATACATACCCCAGACCAGCCCTTCCTGTATACAGACCCCAGACCAGCCCTCCCCTGTATACAGACCCCAGATCAGACCTCCCCTGTATACAGACCCCAGACCAGACCTTTCTGTATACAGACCCCAGACCTTCCTGTATACAGACCCCAGACCAGCCCTTCCTGTATACAGACCTCAGACCAGCCCTCCCCTGTATACAGACCTCAGACCAGCCCTCCCCTGTATACAGACCTCAGACCAGCCCTCCCCTGTATACAGACCTCAGACCAGCCCTCCCCTGTATACAGACCCCAGACCAGCCCTCCCCTGTTTACAGACCCCAGACCAGCCCTCCCCTGTTTACAGACCCCAGACCAGCCCTCCCCTATATACAGACCCCAGACCATCCCTTCGCTGTATACAGACCCCAGACCAGACCTTCCTGTATACAGACCCCAGACCAGACCTTCCTGTATACAGACCCCAGACCTTCCTGTATACAGACCCCAGACCAGACCTTCCTGTATACAGAACTCAGACCAGAATTTCCTGTATACAGACCCCAGACCAGCCCTCCCCTGTATACAGACCCCAGACCAGACCTTCCTGTATACAGACCCCGGACCAAACCTTCCTGTATACAGACCCCAGACCAGACCTTCCTGTATACAGACCCCAGACCTTCCTGTATACAGACCCCAGACCAGACCTTCCTGTATACAGAACTCAGACCAGAATTTCCTGTATACAGACCCCAGACCAGCCCTCCCCTGTATACAGACCCCAGACCAGACCTTCCTGTATACAGACCCCGGACCAAACCTTCCTGTATACAGACCCCGGACCAGACCTTCCTGTATACAGACCCCAGACCAGACCTTCCTGTATACAGACCCCAGACCAGACCTTCCTGTATACAGACCCCAGACCAGACCTTCCTGTATACAGACCACGGACCAGACCTTCCTGTATACACACCCCAGACCAGACCTTCCTGTATACACACCCCAGACCAGACGCCCCTGTACAGTAATTTTGCAGCAGTATGGTATCTGCCATATCATATATAGTCAGTAGGCACAAGACACGACCCGAGGCACAGATGAAGTACTGATCTTTTATTGATGACGCGTTTCGGCGTGCATGGGCCCTTTCTCAAGTCTGTTCCCAGCAGCGCCTCTCCGCGATCGCGTTTACACACTGTAGACTTAAGAAAGGGCCCATGCACCCCGAAACGCATCGTCTATAAAAGATTAATACTTCATCTGTGCCTCGGGTTGAGTCTCGTACCTACTGACTATCCATCCAGAGACGTGGCAGATACCATACTGCTGCTCATTCCTGTGCAATTCTTCTCCTCTAGAAAGCATCGGCTGCCCCGCCCCTCCACTATAAAACCTTTACTGGAGTTGTGCTCAGTCACACACAACTAATACAGGTGCGCAGACTACATACCTCACTAGGGTCCTTGCACCTGTACATACTCACCCTATGAGTGCCTTCTCCTCTCTCTCATTCTGTGCTCAAGACCCCCCTGTATGCAGACCCCAGACCAGACCCCCCTCCCCTGTATAAAGACCAGACCCTCCTGTATACAGACCCCAGACCTCACCTCTATAGAGAAACCAGACCAGACTCTCCTGTATATAGACCCCAGACCATATCTCCCTGTATACAGACACCAGACCAGACCCTCCTGTATACAGACCGCAGACCTCAAACCCAGAGCTCACCTTTATACAGACCCCAGACCAGACCTCCCCTGTATACAGACCCCAGACCTCACCTGTATAGAGAAACCAGACCAGACGACCAGATCCTCCTGTATTCAGACCCTAGACCTCTGTGTATACAGACCCCAGACCATATCTCCCTGTATACAGACACCAGACCCTCCTGTATACAGACCCCAGACCAGACCTCTGTGTATACAGACCCCAGACCAGATCTCTGTGTATACAGACCACAGACCACATCTCCATGTATACAGACCCCAGACCAGACCCTCCTGTATACAGACCCCAGACCAGACCCTCCTGTATACAGACCCCAGACCAGACCTCTGTGTATACAGACCACAGACCACATCTCCATGTATACAGACCCCAGACCAGACCCTCCTGTATACAGACCCCAGACCAGACCTTCCTGTATACAGACCCCAGACCAGACCTTCCTGTATACAGACCCCAGACCAGACCTTCCTGTATACAGACCCCAGACCAGCCCTCCCCTGTATACAGACCCCAGACCTCTTCTGTATACAGACCCCAGACCTCTTCTGTATACAGACCCAAGAGCAGACCTCCATATATACAGACCCCAGACCTCCCCTGTATACAGACCCCAGAGCAGACCTCCATGTATACAGACACCAGACCCTCCTGTATACAGACCCCAGACCAGACCCTCCTGTATACAGACCCCAGACCAGACCTCTGTGTATACAGACCACATCTCCATGTATACAGACCCCAGACCAGACCCTCCTGTATACAGACCCCAGACCAGACCTTCCTGTATACAGACCCCAGACCAGCCCTCCCCTGTATACAGACCCCAGACCTCCGCTGTATACAGACCCCAGACCTCTTCTGTATACAGACCCAAGAGCAGACCTCCATATATACAGACCCCAGACCTCCCCTGTATACAGACCCCAGAGCAGACCTCCATGTATACAGACACCAGACCCTCCTGTATACAGACCCCAGACCAGACCCTCCTGTATACAGACCCCAGACCAGACCTTCCCTTATACAGACCCCAGACCAGCCCTCCCCTGTATACAGACCCCAGACCTCCACTGTATACAGACCCCAGACCTCCGCTGTATACAGACCCCAGACCTCCGCTGTATACAGACCCCAGACCTCCGCTGTATACAGACCCCAGACCTCCTCTGTATACAGACCCCAGACCTCCGCTGTATACAGACCCCAGAGCAGACCTCCATGTATACAGTCGCCAGACCTCCTCTGTATACAGTCCCCAGACCAGCCCTTCCTATATACAGGCCCCAGACCAGATCCCCCTGTATAAAAACCCCAGGTCAAACCCCCCATAAACAGATGACAAACCAGAACTCCCCAGGAAGGGGAGAGGTAATTATTTGGGGTTTTAAACCACTTGCCAATCTCTTTGGAGCCCCCCCCCCCCCTCTTTCTGAGACATTCTGGATTGTCATTATACAGGAGGGGTATAATAATGGATAACTAGATGGATTTGGGCTTGTGGTTTGCCCCAGGTCACCCAGCTTTCCCAGGCTCTCTCAGGGATGTATCATCTATTCATTCCAAACAGCCTCAGAATTTAAGGTTTGGGGGAGGGGGGTGACAACTCTGAAGTAATGGGGGGGGGGGGGGGGTCCTCTCATCAGTCAGATTAGGAAGATGCTCCTGTGGAAGGAATCTGGGGGCGCCTCACAATATGTCCAGGAGCGTCCTACGGCTGAGGAGACATGAGGTTATGGGAATATTTTGGGAGACACAGAATAAATCACGGAGCCGCCATCAAACCCGAGAGCTTCCATCTGCTGAGAGGGGCAATGAAAGGCCCGAAATTCATGAGGAGTGTTGAGCGAACTTGTGTTTTAAGTTCAGTGTCTAAAGTTCGGGTTATCGAAGTATCCCGTTATGGATTCCGCTACCACGGACCATAACGGGATTCTTCGATAACCCGAACTTTAGATGCCGAACTTAAGTTCGCTCAACACTATGAGCGATATGATGACCCCTTATCTGACTGAACCCCAGGGGCAAGTCAAGCGCGTCTAGCCCCAGTTCCATCCCACACCAAGACACAACCCACATTTTCATAGACCTCTGCACATCCTGAGCCTCCTGGTTCATGAATAGAATGCCAGAACTACAGTGACTACTGACACACCAAGCAGAAGGAAGAAGGCTATAACTGTACATAATAGTAAAAACATATGAGCCATGATGGGTCTGTCACCCATTGCCGGGGTCATCTACAGAGCATAGGACGGGGGTAATGGCAGCCATATTGCTTGACACCCAGCTTTCCCAGTAACAGATCTCACTAGCTCTGGGGATTTTCAGGCATGCGATGATTTGGGGGCTCTCCTGTCTGTTGCGCTCCGGCAGTGAGGGGGTCAGCAGCTTTCGGTGCGTTTCCTCCAGAGCTGCGGTCGTCTGGAGATCTGATCCTTCGTGAAAGGTCCTTTTTGTGCTGGAGTCTTTCTTCTGTGAGTTTCCGCCTTCCTCTCTGCCCGCAAATTCATCTCTGGAGCCAAGATTTCCCCGGCTCAGCATGTTTTATAAGACGCGTGGTGGAATGCACAGCGCTGGCGTTTTATGCCGGTACCTCCGCCCCGGACGTACAGCGCACCGGCCCCAATTACCAGAGCTCTGGAGGCCGTGCTCAAGACCCCGCTGCTCCCATCTGAAGCATGTTATGTGCTGCCGAGTAAACTGGGCCCTTTGTTCCACAGCAGCAGATACACAGTCGGGGCCAAAGACAACCAATGCAAGGGCCAGATGGGAACTACAAGTCCCAGGGCAGCTCACAGCCATCACAGCCACACATGCAGCATTTATTCTAGTATTGAAGGATCAGCACACACTTGCTTTAAATATTCTGCTTGCTGTCAGTGAATGTAAATATCCTAGTTTACATTCTGATGCTAAACACCCATACAGACCTAAGATACAATTGTTTACAGCCTAGGCAAAATTGATGCATGTTATCTGCGTTGATACATTGTAACAAACTATCAGGACAGGGGAGAGATCTGTGCTGAGGATTGTTGAGACTGGATACAACTGTAACAAAGCCACATGAGGCGACCCCTTTTCCGTTCCCGAAAAAAATAGAACATGTCCTATTCTTGTTTGCAATTGCGGACAAGATTAGGTATTTTCTATTAAGTGCCAGGGATGTGCGGTACGCAAAATGCGGAACGCACATCGCCGATGTCCGTGTTTTGCGGATCTGTGGATCCGCAAAACACACACGGACGTGTGAATGGACCCTTAGGCTACATGCACGCCACCGTGCCGTTTTTTGCGGTCCACAAACCGCAGATCCGCAAAAAACGAAAGCCGCCCGTGTGCCTTCCGCAATTTGCAGAACGGGCGGCCCATTGTAGACATGCCTATTCTTGAAAAATAGAACATGCTATATTATTTTTTTTGCGGGGCCTCGGAACGGAGCAACGGATGCGGACATTGAAGTGAATGGGTCCATCCCGAGCCGCAAAAACTGCGGCTTGGATGCGGACCCGAAAAACAGTCGTGTGCATGAGGCCTTATAAGAAGGCTACAACGACATTTACATATAAACTGAAAGCCTGATGAATGGGCTTCTTTTGCTAGCACCCCTGTAAATGATGCCACCCAGAAGATGCCCTGCAGGAGGCGCCCCCTAATATTTAGCATGTTACCCCTGGCTGTATCAGTATACAATGAGAAGGCAGGTGAGATGATCTGGACTGGATTCTACTGTGGCAAACCCTCAGCTGTGAGAAATATTAGGTCTGTATGGCCATTCAGTGTCAGCCATTCAATGACAGCAAGCAGACTATATAAGTCTATTAGAAATGAGTGAAATGTATTAGGTCGAGATGGGTGGTTTTCTATTCACAGTCAGCAAGCAGAGAGTGATTTTATAAATATTTTCTCTATCTGGATGGGAAGTCTGTGGCCATGACAACTTCTAATTGCGCTGTCATGGCAGCCTCACTGGTTGTCAGCGTCAATGTGGGTGTCATCGGCCCGCCGGGATGGTGACGTCACATCAGCTCTATCACACTGGGCGCCATCACGTATAAAAGCAGGTGGCGACTTTTCCGCCATCCGGATTTACAGCTAGGCCCTGGCACCCTGGGTCCTAAAGTGAGCGACTCCATAGGGGTTTCCTGCTGGGCTCAGCAGGGGCCGGGTATAACTTCACATTTCAGGATATTATTACGCCCGGCTTCGTTTGGCTTGAAAGAATTTGAGTCATTTGCAGTCGGAGACGTCAGCTGTTAAAGAGATGCTGCGCGGCCTCTGAGATCCTGAAATGCGTAACGAATGCTGCGGGATCTCTTTACACGGCGCTGGAACCTTATAGCTCTGGTAAAATTCAGCGGCGTCAGAGGGATGTCCCCATCCTGGGGACAAGTGTCACCCCCCGAGACCCCTGTGCGGATATCAATCAGTTCCCTGCCCCCCCCCCCAGGTGTTCAGTTATTGATACATTGTAGCGCAGCTCTAGCTATATGATTATTACATTAGGCGGTTGTAATGTAAGCGATTGTCTATTATGTTATCATTGGAGCAAGAAGCGCGAGAGGGTCCAGAGCCCTGCGGCGCCATTTATATCAGAGCCCCCTATAGGGCGACTGCTCACATGACAATTCCCAGCTTCATCCTCGCTTGCTGCTGAATCGGATGATACAAGAATCTTTGCTTCAATGTATCAAATGTAGCAAAGTCTCTAGTAATAATGTATCAGGCACTGGGGGGGGGGGTGCTCCACAAATGACAGGGTACAGCAGGGGTTAGCAATCTGCAGCGTTGTGAAACTACAACTCCCAACATGTACAATTTCCTGGCTGTTTTCCCCCTAGAGATGAACAGAGCATGCTGGGAGTTGTAGTTTCACAACAACTTGCTGACCCCTCTTATTCTCCTCACATCAAGCATATTAAAGGAAGAAGCAAAATGAAAAGTTCTACAACTTTCTAACAGACTTTTGCTGTCATTTATCAAACAGGTGTAAAGTAGAACCGGCTGAGCTGCCCCTCAGATGCCACCTTGGATGTCAAAAATGAGAGGTGGAATCTGATTGGTTGCTATGAGCTACTAAGCCAGTACTACTTTACACCAGTTTTATAAATGACCCCCTTCGTGCTTCCATTCTTCACAAATTTCAAGACTTCTGCTTACTGTCAGTGAACTGAAATATCCATGACTTCATCCAGAGGCTGAAAATCTCTACAGACTTCATACTTCTCACAGCGGAGGGTTCATAGATAATCCTCTGGGAAATATCAGCAGCACAAACCTCTCGACTCTCCTGATAGTTTGTTACAATGTATCAGGGCAGTTTGTATAGTATTATTTGTTACAATGTATCAGGGCAGCTTATGTAAAATAATTTGTTACAATGTATCAGGGCAGTTTATATAGTTTGTGACAATGTATCAGGGCAGTTTATATTGTATCATTTGTTACATTATATCAGGGAAGTTTGTATAGTTTGTTACAATATATCAGTGCAGTTTTATAGTTCAGTTTGTTACAATGTATCAGGGCAGTTTGTATAGTTTGTTACAATGTATCAGGGCAGTTTGTATAGTATAGTTTGTTACAATGTATCAGTGCAGGTTTATAGTTCAGTTTGTTACAATGTATCAGGGCAGTTTGTTACAATGTATCAGGGCAGTTTGTATAGTATAGTATAGTTTGTTACAATGTATCAGGGCAGTTTGTATAGTATCATTTGTTACAATGTATCAGGGCAGTTTGTATAGTATAGTTTGCTACAATGTATCAGGGCAGTTTGTATAGTATAGTTTGTTACAATGTATCAGGGCAGTTTGTATAGTATAGTTTGCTACAATGTATCGGGGCAGTTTGTATAGTATAGTTTGTTACAATGTATCAGGGCAGTTTGTATAGTATCATTTGTTACAATGTATCAGGGCAGTTTGTATAGTATAGTTTGTCACAATGTATGTTCCAGTGTATTGGTCTGGAGTCCAGTCTGTGCAGCTCACAGAGGATAGACTGGATGCAATTATTATAAATAAAACTTTTCAAATTCTGAGAAATGTTTGTATTCATTGACAGCAAGCAGAGATTTTGACAATGGCAAGGAACTGAAGGTCTATTGGCACATTGTTTTATTATCGAGATATAAAGCTTAGGGCGGGTTCACACTAGCGTTAGGGATTCCGTTATGGTTATAACAGAAAATAACAGAATGCAAAACGGAAGCCTTTAAAAGTCATTCCCTTTACTCTCCGCCCTAATAGAAGTCTATGGGAAAGCGGATCCGTCTGGGTCCCGTTAAGCAAGACGGAAAACAAAGTCCTGACTTTTAAAGGCTTCCGTTTTGCATTCCGTCATAATACAAGTCTATAGGCAGAAGAACGGATCCGTCCTTCCGTTATTTTCCGTTATCACCATGTTATAATGGAAAGCCATAACGGAATCCCTAACGCTAGTGTGAACCCACCCTTAATTTACAGAAGACTGGATGTTCTCGCTCCCCGTTAGGAATGGCGAACATGGCGGCGGGGGACGCTTTGATCCCAGCTCATGTTTGGAGGTCTGGGTGTGGAGACAGATGCTTCCTCATGAGAAGACCTACTCCTTGTCAGTCAGAGAGATGACAATATGGTGGCGGCTCCTCAGTCTCCCCGGGGCCAGGAAAAGCTGCATCTGCGGCTCACAGAGGGGCGTCCCCTACCGGGGGGTCATTTATGTGCTGATCTCCCCTCTGCTCTCATAATATCACACTGTGAACCTGGAGCCGGGTCCATCTAATGAGAAGCTGCTGTCCTGCACATCTGGGACGGATTATCCGGAACTGGAGCCCAATGCGGAGCAGACGCTGGAGGCCGCACAATCCCTGCCATTATCCAGTACCAGCCAGATGTTCAGCTGCAACCTGCGAGGAAAGCAGCAACCTGCTCGCCGATCCCCACCTATACCCCGCCATCATCACAGGGCAGCCACGGACGGGGGCTTCCTACTGTCCACCCCACCTAGAGGGTCCTGCGATACCCTCCTACAACAGGTGTTCATGTGGCAGCAATGCATTCCGCAGCGCATACACAGATCTATCACTCTCATCGGCCCCTGTATCCAGTGTGGCCCCCATTCAAGGCTCTAAACATAAGCACACACGGAAAGGGGTGACCTGCGGCCACACATCAGCCTCCAGTAATGATGCTTCTAATTAGGCTTCAACCAATCGAGCTTGGATCATACATTAGAACTCGATTCATTAAAAAATGCTTCCGTACAGCATTAAAATGTATGGGCTCCGTGTAGCAAACCTTTGTCTCGGCCGAAGTTGCGTGAGACTTCGGTGAATTAGTCCGGTATTTTCTATCTGTGGATTTAATAAGATTTTAAAATAGGAATCCGAACTCGGCTCCAGGACCAGCCAGCACTGAGGCCGACTTCGGGGTCGTATTTTAAAATGTTTTTAATTCCGTAGATAGGAAAATACCGGACTAATTCACCAAAGTCTCACGCAACTTCGGCCAAGATGAAGTTTGGCTACACGGAGCCGATACATTTTAATGCTGGACAGAAACAGGATTAACCACAAAGTGTTTTTAATGAATCAACTTTGTATCTATAATAATAATAATAATAATAATAATAACTCAAGCCTGATCATCATCACCTAGAACACAGCCGCAGCGGATCACTGACCTGTAACGTAGTAAGGCCTCTTGCACACGACCGTATGGCTTTTTTAGTAGTTTGCGGTCTGCAAGAAACAGATCCGCCAAAAATTCGGACGACGCCCGTGTGCACTCCGTTATTTTGTGGAATGGAACAGTTGTCCCCTGATAGAACAGTACTATCCTTGTCCGTTATGCGGATAATTATAGGACATGTTCTATCTTTCAACGGAACGGAAAAACAGAAATACGGAAAAGGAAGGCATACGGAGTACCTTCCATTTTTTGGCGGATCCGTTGAAATGAATGGTTCCGTATACGGATCGCAAAAAAATGAACGTAAACTGAAAAAAAAAATGTTTGCGTGTAAGAGGCTAAAGGTCTAGTTCACATGACGGTTGCCCCTCCGTTGCCGTATTGCGGCCCGCATACGGCGGGTACGCATTACACGTGGCACCGGCCGTGTGCATTCCGCATCACGGATGCGGACCCATTCACTTGAATGGGTGAGAAAATCCGGAGATGCGGTGCGGAACGGAACGGAACCCTACGGAAGGACTACAGAGTGCTTTCGTGGGTTCCATTCCGTGCCTCCGCACCGCAAAAAGATAGAACTTGTGAATGGGGTCGCGATCTGCATGCGGCAGCCCCACGGCCGTTGCCTGTGCATTGCGGACCACAATTTGCGGTCCACAACACGGGCACGGCGTGGGAAAAGGTCATGTGACCAAGCCCTAAGACTGAAGCATAGTGCGTGCACCCCAACATACCCAGGTGAAGAACAAGCAGCAGGAATTCCAGTGTGAGCAGAAGACTCTGTGGCTGGCGCAGGAGTTGTGGTTTCAGTTCGGCCCGAACTATAAGATCCATGTGCATTCAATTATCAAATCATCTTCACAATGTCAGTGTGCTGCTAACAAGCCCCAGAGCCGGCCAGGAAAAATGTTGTGATAATGAGATGGTGACCTCTGCCCCAGCAAATATGACCGACAGCGATGATACTGCACAGTAATACATATCTGCAAATATTGTATATGGACTCTTTTAATTTGTAAATAAATAAATAACAAAAGGCCATAACAATATCTATACACAGAAACGAAGCACATGACTAAACCCACCCCGACCAGTCCACCACCCCACTAGAACCTACAATACTATTCACACTTAAAACACTTTCGTAACCCAATACTTTACACATTTACATATTTGCATCTTAGACGTATATACATAAAATCCCTAAAATAAAATATATACACAATATACACAAAATATACAAACTATCTACAAATTATATACAACTTATAGATAACTAACCCACCACCAGTCCACAGCAAATATGCAAACTGATAACCCCCAAAGTTCCAAGGGGATAAACCCTGAGCTGTGAGAAGTCCTAGTCTTTCCCCAGTCGGACTGGAGTCAGTCAGTTTGTAACAAACAAAAACACCTTTTTTATATATATATATATACACATACCGTATTTTTCGCCCCATAAGACGCACTTTTTCTCCCCTCAAAATGGGTCTTATGTGGCGAATGCTGGCAGTTTTACATCGCTGGCTGCGATGTACGAGCGAGCGGGGGAGGGACTGGGAGGAGGATCTGGGGGCCGGCAATAGCGGCGGGACGGTCAGTGTACTATAGCTCCGCCCCGCCGCTCCGGTATACTAATATAAAATGTCTTATTCAATTAATAGTTATTACACATGCCCCCTCACTCCTAATAGTACCTTACATCCTAACCGCTTCTGTAGAATGCAGACAGGCAGGCCGGGCGGCAGCGTAACTCCCTGATGTCACGTGCCTGCGCCGCCTACTTTATGAATGAATCAGGCGGCGCAGGCAAGTGACGTCAGTGAGTGACGCGCCGGCCGCCCGGCCAGCCTGCCTGAATTCTACTGAAGCGGTTAGGATGTACAGTACTATTAGGAGTGAGGGGCATGTTTAATAACTTTTAATTGAATAAGACATTTTATATTTGTATACTGGAGCGGCGGGGGGGGATCTGTGGATGACATTTTTATGGGGGACATCTGTGGATGGCACAGTTATGGGCTGGGGGGTCTGTGGATGGCACTGTTATGGGCTGGGGGGTCTGTGGATGGCACTGTTATGGGCTGGGGGGTCTGTGGATGGCACTGTTATGGGCTGGGGGGGTCTGTGGATGGCACTGTTATGGGCTGGGGGGGTCTGTGGATGGCACTGTTATGGGTTGGGGGGTCTGTGGATGGCACATATATAACAGTGCCACCCACAGATCCCCCCTGTGACAGTGCCAGCCACAGATCCCCCCATAACAGTGTCCATCACAGATCCCCCCCATAACAGTGTCCATCATCCACAGATCCCCCCATAACAGTGTCCGTCATCCACAGATCCCCCCATAACAGTGTCCGTCATCCACAGATCCCCCATAACAGTGTCCGTCATCCACAGATCCCCCCATAACAGTGTCAGTCATCCACAGATCCCCCATAACAGTGTCAGTCATCCACAGATCCCCCCATAACAGTGTCCGTCATCCACAGATCCCCCATAACAGTGTCCGTCATCCACATATACCCCCATAACAGTGCGTCATCCACAGATCCCCAGTAATAGTGCCATCCACAGACCACCATTAGTTCCAAACCCACCAAAAGCACACCTTTTGGTTAAAAATATATTTTTTCTTATTTTCCTCCCCAAAAACCTAGGTGCGTCTTATGGGCCAGGGCGTCTTATAGGGCGAAAAATACGGTATATACAGTACAGACCAAAAGTTTGGACACACCTTCTCATTCAAAGAGTTTTCTTTATTTTCATGACTATGAAGGCATCAAAACTATGAATTAACACATGTGGGATTATATACATAACAAACAAGTGTGAAACAACTGAAAATATGTCATATTCTAGGTTCTTCAAAGTAGCCACCTTTTGCTTTGATTACTGCTTTGCACACTCTTGGCATTCTCTTGATGAGCTTCAAGAGGTAGTCCCCTGAGATGGTCTTCACTTCACAGGTGTGCCCTGTCAGGTTTAATAAGTGGGATTTCTTGCCTTATAAATGGGGTTGGGACCATCAGTGGTGTTGAGGAGAAGTCAGGTGGATACACAGCTGATAGTCCTACTGAATAGACTCTTAGAATTTGTATTATGGCAAGAAAAAAGCAGCTAAGTAAAGAAAAACGAGTGGCCATCATTACTTTAAGAAATGAAGCAAATTTGGCGAGATAAACGGCAGACAAGGCGCTCATAGGGTAGTAATTTTTGGTAAATAGTTTTAGAGAGAGTACTGTGTCAGTAGTTACACTCACCTTCTGGTGTTGTGCTTGTATCAGCACAACACTTGCAAAGGCGAGGGGGAATAAAGGTTCAATCCGGATGAGGTATGCTGCCAGTATCTTTCTCAATCCTAGGAGTTGCCAGTACTCCAGAGGAGTGATGTAGAATGCTGTGAAAGGGCTGTGTACTAGCTTGTACACACTGTGATACCTTTTGGCGCAAAACCACAATACCGAATGATGTCTTTTTAGAAATATTTATTTGTTCAGGTGACAACGCGTTTCGGAGTAACAATACTCCTTTATCAAGTCTTTGGGACCGGCTATACACAATTGGCAGGGCTGGTCCAATTACTGGTGTCGGGTCCTGTCTGTGTATAGCCGCGTTGTCACCTGAACAAATAAATATTTCTAAAAAGACATTATTCGCTATTGTGGTTTTGCGCCAAAAGGTATCACAGTGTGTACACAGCCCTTTCACAGTATTTAAGAAATGAAGATCAGTCAGTCAGCCGAAAAATTGGGAAAGCTTTGAAAGTAAGGGCTATTTGACCATGAAGGAGAGTGATGGGGTGCTGCGCCAGATGACCTGGCCTCCACAGTCACCGGACCTGAACCCAATCGAGATGGTTTGGGGTGATCTGGACCGCAGAGTGAAGGCAAAAGGGCCAACAAGTGCTAAGCATCTCTGGGAACTCCTTCAAGACTGTTGGAAGACCATTTCAGGGGACTACCTCTTGAAGCTCATCAAGAGAATGCCAAGAGTGTGCAAAGCAGTAATCAAAGCAAAAGGTGGCTACTTTGAAAAACCTAGAATATGACATATTTTCAGTTGTTTCACACTTGTTTGTTATGTAAATAATTCCACATGTGTTAATTCATAGTTTTGATGCCTTCATAGTCATGAAAATAAAGAAAACTCTTTAAATGAGAAGGTGTGTCCAAACTTTTGGTCTGTACAGTATATATATTTTTTTTATAATTTGTATTTTTTTTAAAATATATATGTATATAATATATAATAGAAAAGAAAAATATATACACTCCCTCCTCCCTCCCAGCCCCCCTCCCAATCTAACTAAACCCCACTATAAAGTTAAAGGGAACCTGTCACCAGTTTTATGGTGTCCTATCTAAGAGCAACATAAATAAGTGACTGATTCTCTTAGCACAATGCTGGGTCACTTTCTTTAATTGACCCAGTCAATCTGCCAACATCCTGTATTGAAAAGCTCCAGCTGATAATGATGAGTCATGAATATTCATGAGCTCCTGACTCTCCCCGCCCACCTGCTGCTGAATGACAGTTTTTTTCCATATGAATCAGCAGCAGGTGGGCAGGGGAGTGGCTATAGCTCTGAATTAAATATACGCTGGACTCAATGACATCACGCCGGACTCCAATCAGCTCATTAGCATGCGGCATGCGGCATCTTTGTGTGTATATTATGAGGTAACCATCTGTCACACCAGTAAGTGAATACATCTAAGGCACTTTTTAGTAGTTAATGATTGTATATAATTAGTTAGATTATAATCAAATATCCACATGACAGGTTCCCTTTAACAATACTAATATAATAATATAATATTATCACAATACTAACATAATACAAAACATACCTATATAATACACTATAAATACACTATAAATACAATATAAATACAATATAGACACCATAATACTATTACACCTAAACCAGCTATGGTTCGGTACCCGTAAGCCTTTCCATACTTACATTACTACAAAACAAAAACCTATGAGTGCGCTATATCAGCCCACCACCAGGAAAAGAGTACTACTCAGCTAAGGAACCCCAAAACAGAAGCCCCTCCACAGACGAGAGGCCTTGGGGTCCCCCCACTTTTCATACTCAAGAGAGCGTACCTTTACCAGGTCACCCATGATGTTCCTATATACCGTCTCCACCGGGAGGATTTTGTGACTCTTGGTTGACACCAAACACTGTGCACACCAGATGTGGTGCCTAACCACTGCACTAACTACGAATAAAGTGCGACGGTCCCTCCCACCAAGGTCTTTGAAAGCCCCATAGGCCCACTCCACATAGGACAGGGCGGCCAGCCTAGGCCAACCGATGGAAGCCCCCACCCTTTTGTATACCTCTATATGAAAGAGACAATGAAGTAAGAAGTGGTCCATGGTTTCCAGCAGGTTACCACACTCCTCCCGGGGACAACCCCTTTCCTTGGAGTTTCTACACTTCACATTGTCCCTTACATATAGCTTACCGTGGAAGCAGCGCCAAGTCACATCCCAAACTTTCTTAGGGATCCTTTCTGAATTCAATAAAGACAGCCCACCCTCCAGATCCTGACTTGGGCAGTCCCTCAAGGCCAGTGGGGCCTGAAAAAGGTAAGATAGAACCTTCCTGTCAAGGAAAAACCTTCGACATGGTCTCCACCTCTCCCTTCCCCAGACGCCACCGTCTCAGGATTCTCAGAACCGGGGCAACATAGGCCGGGAGATATCCATGTGACGCACTTAGGTCTTTCACTCGCCCTCCTGTCTCCCATTCCTGGAAGAAGGGCCGAAACCATTCCCTACAGGAAATTACCCACAAAGGAGCCCTCTCTTTCCAAAGGTTTGCAATATTAATTTTCAAAAAGGTATTTGTTAAGAATACCACAGGGTTAACCATATCCAACCCGCCTAGTCTCCTTGTGCGGTAAGTAACCTCTCTCCTGATTAGGTTCAGCCTGTTTCCCCACAACATCTGGAAAAAGAGGCTGTAGACCGTACCCCAGAGAGACCCTGGCAAAACACAAACACTGCTTAGATACAGAAGCATGGGAATCGGGTAGGCTTTGCACAGGTGAACCCTTTCCCTGAGGGATAAAGACCACCCCTTCCAACGGTCCACCTTTTGGGCGACATCTTTTAGTCTACTCTCCCAATTTTGTTGATGATAATCCTCATCTTGGCCAAAATTGATGCCTAAGATCTTTACAGACTTCTGGGGTTCTGGAAGAGTGCCCTGGAGATCGAAGACAGGATCCCCTCCCCCCAGCCAGAGAGTCTCACATTTGTCCCGGTTGATCTGAGACCCAGAAACCTCTGAATAGCAGTCCACCTCCGACATCACCCAGCTCACCTCATCTTCCGAGGAGGCAAGAATGGAGACATCATCGGCGTATGCCACCACCTTCAGAGATGGCCCCCGCACCGCCAGTTCCATCCCCACCCCCGCCAACGGTCCACGATCTACCCTAATGAAGGGATCAATCGCAAACACATACAGCAAAGGGCTTAAAGGACATCCCTGGCGGACACCAGAAGCCACCTCAAAAGGTCGACCCGACCAACCATTAATCAACAGGAAACTCTCTGCCCCTTTGTACAAAGTTTTTAACCAGTCTACAAACCTCCCGGGTAGACCATACCACAAGAGAACGGACCACAGGTACTCATGGTTCACCCGGTCAAAAGCCTTCGCCTAGTCCAAAGATAACAGAAACCCTTTCCAAAGGCCAGCGCTGCCCCGCTCCACGGCTTCTCGGACACTGAGAACGGTGCTAAAAGCGCTCCGACCAGGAACAGAGCAGTGCTGAGCCTCAGAAAGAAGTCTCGGTGCAAACTTCACCAATCTGCAGAAAAGTATTTTTGCCAGAATCTTCCTGTCCACATTGAGAAGCGATATGGGTCTCCAGTTCTCAATGCGGGTAGGAGACAGAATAATTAGGGCTGACTTACCCATTGACTTTGGCAGAGTGCCCGAGGAAAGACACTCGTTAAACACCTCGGTCAAGAGAGGAACTAATTGTTCCCTGAAAGCCTTGTACCACTCAGATGTTAAGCCATCCGGACCTGGCGATTTCTTGGGCCTAAGCCCATCAATGGCCAGTCCCACTTCCTCTTGCCTGATAGGTTCTGCCAAAACATCAAGAGAGGGGTCTATTCCTGCCTTGGGAATAGCTTCAGCCAAGAAAGCTGAAAAACTGTCCCGATTTAGTTCTTTCCTACCCAAGAGGTGAGAGTAGAAAGACCTGACGACCTCCAGGATCCCTGATTTGGACCTATTCAGGGAACCCGTACTGTCGACCGGGCCTACCACAAATTTACTTTTTACTGCCATCTTACAGTTTCCAAAGGGGTCGGGTGAGCGGTACTTCCCGAAATCCCTTTCAGCAACCAAAGAGGCGTATCTATCGTACTGACACCTCTTCTGCAAGGATTTCACAAGATACGGCTACCCCCCGTCGAAACCAGTCTTTCAAGTTTCTTCCTCAGTTCATGGTACAGACGGTATCTGTCCCAGCTCCTGAGGTTAGAAAGCTCATGGAAAAACCTCGCCGTCCTTTTTTTGAATATCTCCCACCACTCCGACTTACTGTTGCAGAGGTCCACCAAGGGTTCCTGGCTCTGAAGGAAATCCTCAAAGGACTGTCTTATTGTCACTTCTTCCAGGAGAGACGCATTCAGCTTCCACATTCCTCTGCCCATACAGGGAGTCTCTGCAACATTCAAAGAAAAAATAATCAAACAGTGGTCGGAGAATTCCACTTCCACGGCTTCTAAAGCCGAGAAAACAGCCTCCTCCTTTAAATAAAACCTATCTATTCTAGACCTACGATTTCCCTGATGAAAGGTGAAGTCCACGTGGTCTGGCTTATGCCGTAAATGGGCGTCCACCAGACGAGTATCCTCAACTATCCTAGACAACACAACGCTATCCGCATCCAGCCCACCTTTGGAGCCTCCCCTATCACAGGCCCTCGTCACATTGTTGAAGTCCCCTCCAAAGATCACTTGCCGGCTGGTAAGACCTTTACTCTAAGGATATGGATGATTGGTAACTCGGTACCCTTTGTAACACAGGAGATACATCGTAACCAACTGTCTGATATCAGTCTGGATCCTTCCATTGAGGGGCGAATTATAAGGTAGCCTTCTGTAAATTTGGTGTGTTGTATTGACGTATATAGGTTAGATGTATGAATCGGCTTTATTAGCAAGGTCAAATGTTCTCATTCCACAGCCATAATACCTAAACTACGTCACTTGGTCAGAGATTCGACCCGCAGGGTAATTAATATGGTCGCCATCTGACTACTGCAGCTAAATCTGCCGTACTACCATACACCTAGTGCGCCACACGGAATTGGAGACTCGGCACCCTATGGACACAGTGAGAGCCCCTCTGATTACGGTGCTTATTGGTGATGGTCATACTTTTTAATGCATCTAATATTTCAGCATTTCCAATATACAAGCATATATATATATGTGTCTTTTTCTTTCGCAGAGGCTCTTCCTCTATTCATGACCGCTTCGAGACTTTTATCCGTTCTCTGAGTAGTCACCGAACCGTATGTGTTTCTTCCTCCTTTATATAATATTGCTGGGTCTAATATAACATGTAGCGACACCGAGGCATCAATAACGGTGTTCTACACCCGTTCGGTCTATTTACCTGCTCTCCGTCCTCTGACTATCCAAGTTTATTTGTTTCTTGACTATCTATATATCTATTTTTCATCACCCCCTGATGATCCCACACTGTGGGGGAAACGCGTCGGGGTTTTTCAGTTCACTATCATAACTATCATATCAATTATTTGGGTGTTTTTTAGATTACTCGGTGCACCTTGTACCTCTTGATGTGTCCTCACATCAACAGGGTTGTATACATAGGGCACCTTTTCTATTTGCTTGTCTGTCTGTTTATTAGGAAGTCCACCACGTAGCCAGCATCCACCGCCTGTCATTTTTTAGGGAATGATAGGAGACGGTAGTTCAGGCTCGAGGACAGGGAGTCCCCACCATCAGGGGGCGTCTCTGGGCTGAGGTGTAGTTCAGGGTATCAGTATAGGGACACCATTCCCCCACCCATTACTAGCTCACCCAACCCCTGGTGGACCTATCTTTAAACAGTGTAGTTGAGTTTGTCATGTCATACGTGTTTGAATTTCATTAAAGTATTTATATATTTTTACAAGGGTTGACTCTATTGCTGGACTAGGTTGATGATGTACGTTTAACCCAACACTATCCCTTATCATACAATTGCTGGACTTTAATTATTCTGGTAAAAAGAAAAGGCTTAATCCTCATGAGGAGACACTTGCGGTCCCACTTACTCTGTGGGCCGTAGATGTTTATTAGTCTCAATTCTTGTCTCCCCATGAGGACATCTAAAATCAGGCACCTTCCCATTTCTAACTCGATTACATATATATACAGAATAAGGCCTCTTTCACACTACCGTTTTTTTTTTCAGTTTTGCGTTCCGTATACGCACCAGGCCAGAGCCTCAGTGGGAAGTTGGAGAAGGTGCGTGCGATTACGTCAAAGGACGCACCAGAGTTGGTTGAGTGGCTCATTCAGCCTTCCGCTTCTGCACCCTCCTCATCCTCTCTATCTGCCCCCTCCTCATCCTCTCTATCTGCACCCTCCTCATCCTCTCTATCTGCACCCTCCTTATCCTCTCTATCTGCACCCTCCTCATCCTCTCTATCTGCACCCTCCTCATCCTCTGCTGTCTGCACCCCCAAAGACACCACCACCACCACCATAGCCCCTCCACTCGAGTCAGAGGAATTATTTTCCCATCCATTCCCAGACCTTACCGATGTGCAGCCATTCTTTGCATCGGATCAGGAAGAGGAGGTAGCACCGGCCGCCACCCAGCGGTCTGACGACAGTACCCAGATCAGCCCAAGGAGGGTGGTCCCGCTGTTGCTGCCTACTCCGAGATCTCTAATGTCAGTGGTTGTGAAGGTGACGATGATGATGACGTGTCGATGGACGTCACGTGGGTGCCCACAAGAGAGGAAGAGGAGGGGAGTTCAGAGGGAGAGACGGAGCAGCAGAGAGGGAGGAGAAGCAGGCAGAGCTCGCAGGGCACAGGAGGCAAAAACCAGACTGCAAATGTATCTGGAGAGAGCCATCCACCATGCACGGTCACATCTGGCGCTCCCAGGACGCCGGCACATGGCTCCGCAGTGTGGGCTTTTTCTAATGTGTCCGCTGCTGACAATAGTGTTGCCATTTGCAGCCTGTGCTGTCAACGCATAAGTCGCGGTAAGCCCAACACTCACCTAGGGACGACCGCCTTAAGAAGGCACCTGGCCTCCCATCACCGAGCCCAGTGGGAGCAACGCCGTCAGAACCCACAAAGCCACACTCCCGGCGCTCCACGTCCTGCCTCTTCTCCTTCTCCTCCCAGTTGTCCTCCACTCCATCTTCCACCGTGCAGTCATCGCTTTCATCTGGCAGAAGGCAGGCTTCCGTGGCCCAAATATTCGAGCGTAAAAAGTTGATGACCCCGGATAACCCTCTTGCCAACGGCTGACCACTGGCTTGTCGGAACTGCTGCCCGCCAACTACTGCCATAAAAAACTGGTGGACTCGGAGGCCTTTAGAAAATTTGTGGCCATTTGCACACCGCAATGGAAGGTCCCCTGAAGGAAATATTTCTCCCAGAAGGGCATCCCAGAGCTATATGGCCACGTTCAGTGAATGTATCTCTGGCGGTGCCAAGATACATCTGACCACAGACACGTGGCCTAGCAAACACGGGCAGGGAAGGTATATAACTTTTACTGCCCACTGGGTGAACCTTATGTAACCCGTGGCACCCGTGTGGATTTGGTGTTACCGCCACAGATTGCATGCAGGCCTGACTCTTCTTCTCCTCCTCCTACTCCATCCTCTGTCTCCTCCTTGGCTGACTCCTCCTTTTCCACTGCTACCGCCTCTTCCGCTGCACCCCCCAAGATCCCCAGAACCCATTAGACGTGCCAGGTGAGACGTTGCCATGCTGTGCTGCGGCTGTTGTGCCTGGAAGCCAAGATCCACACCGGTCCTGCGCTGCTTTCAGCTCTGCGGTCACAGGCCGATCAGTGGCCGACCCCGCTCAATTTGATAGTTGGTAAAGTGGTGTGCGACAGCGGTGCCAATCTGCTGAGCGCGCTGAAACAGGGCGAAATGACACACGTGCCGTGCATGGCACACGTCCTGAACTTAGTCGTGCAGCGATTCGTTGCCAAATACCCCGGGGTCCAGGACGTCTTGCGGCAGGACAGGAAATCTCTGGCCATTTTAGAAGATCTTACACGGCCATGGCTCGCCTTGCTGACGTTCAGCGGCGACACCACCTGCCCGTCAGACGTCTGATTTGTGACTGCCCGACGCGCTGAAACTCCACCTTGTATATGCTCGATAGGCTGCTCCAGCAGAAACGTGCCGTTAACGACTACCTGTACGAACTCTGCGGCAGGACGGGTTCTGCGGAGCTTGGTTTCTATTCACAGCGCCAGTGGCTGCTCATGCGCGACGCATGCAGACTTCTGCGGCCATTTAATGAGATCACCAAACTGGTCAGTCGCAGCCAGGGCGCCATCAGTGACATCGTACCTTACGCCTTCTTTCTGGATCGTGCATTGCATCGTGTCATTGATCAAGACGTCGAGGAGCAGGAAGATGAGGAAGTCACAATGCTGGATGAATTCCCAGGGGGGTTACTCCATCCGAGACAACAGGAGTCTGAAGAGGAGTCAGAGGAGGATGGTGCCTGGGAGAGGAGGAGCAAGAAGAACAGGCTTTGAGGGGGACTTTGAACTTTTCGGGGATCCCTGGTGTTGTCGGTGGCTGGGGGGAGGAGACCGAGGACGACATTATCCTGGATGATGAGCAGGAGCCAGGGCGCTGTACCGCTTCCAATTTAGTGCAAATGGGGGCCTTCATGCTCCAGTGTTTGAAGAGGGAATACCAGATAAAAAGCATAAAGGGCAAGGACCATTACTGGGTGGCAACGTACTTAGACCCCCGGTACAAACACAAAATGGCGGACATGTTACCAGCATCACAGAGGGCTGACAGAATGCAGCATTTCCAGGCCTTGCTGCGAGAGATGCTGCATTCTGCTGTTGCGGCGCTGGCAGAGGAGTTTACACCCACAGAGAAACAGGTGCGGGTACCAATCCTACAGCGCGAGGTGTTGGTCACTTCAGATATGAGATGATTCTTGCAGCCAACCCATCGACAGCCGCCCCCCGGATCCAGCCTCAGGGAACGCATAGACCGACAGGTGTCCGTCTACATCGGGTTAACGGCCAATGTGGACGCTCTGACAAGCGAGGAACCCCTTGACTACAAGGTGCGCAGGCTGGACCTGTGGCCAGAGCTGGCACAATTTGCCATGGAACTCTTGGCTTGCCCCTCGTCCAGTGTCCTGTCCGAAAGGACGTTCAGCGCAGCAGGGGGGATCGTGACCGATAAGCGCACTTGCCTAGCTCACGACAGTGTGGACTACCTCACATTTCTAAAAATGAATGAGGCATGGATCTCGGAGGAATTCAACAACTGTGACGACCACGTGTAATTGAATCTCCTCATGCCAGCCCACACATATCTGCCACCACCCAGAACAAAGAATGGTCCGTGTCTTATGTATATACAGCGGCATAAAAGGCCTTTTCTGTCAGGTGAATGCCTAATTTTGGGGGCCTGTACTCCAGTGGCCTACAGTAAAATTTCTCTAGGCTCCAGCAGGGCACATTTTTTAGAGTTTTCCTTTAAGACGCATAAAAATGGCCCCTGATTAAAATACATGTTTTTGGTGGGAATTTTTGCCAATGACCCCCCTCTGGTAGGTCTCTGTCCATGTTGTGGGACTATTTGTGCACTTCTAGTAAGTATTTGGTGGCTGCAAATATGACCTGAAGGTTTTTCAGGTTCGCCTGCCATTAAAGTCAATAGGGGCCCGCCACGAAAGCGTGGTTCGCGAACATTTGATCGTAAACGCATGTTCGCTAACCGTCCCGGACGATGTTCGTCCATCACTAGCAGTTACGCCCCTGGCTGTGTGCATGAAGGTTGGGCACATTGTTTGAACACATGAAGATTGGATACCTGGAGTTTGGACACATCAAGGTTTGGTACATGACGGTTGGACACATGAAGGTCAAACACATGAAGCTTAGTTACATGAAGACTGGACGCATGAAGATTGGGAGTATGAAGGTTGGTTACTTGAAGGTTCAATCTATATGGTAACCCCATGATGTTTGGGTACATGAAGGTTAGACAAATGAAGATTGGACACATGGAGGTTTGACACAGGATTGTTGGGCACTTGAAGGTTGAATACATGAAGGACGCACATGTGAAGTTGGACACGTGAAGGTGACCTCTCTGCCCCTTGTCTTTATCTTGTCACCGTCTACCATCATATCCAGAGAGGTGTGCCCATAGAGAGGACAACTTACATAACCTACCACAATGGTGATGCCCCCACTGACTCCATAGCACTGGTGCTACCTGTTATCCTGGGGAGTAATCTGGGCCTCATCCTTATACAATCAAATAATTTCCCCACGGGACAATCACCACTTATGGATTATCTCTGAGCCGCCATATTTATTATCATTGGGTCACGGATTAGCGGGGGGGAAGGGGGTCACTAGGGCATCCATTGTTATATTTATTGCCTATTCCCCACAGCTGTGCCCCCACCCCATACAGGAAGGACCACGAACCCTCCATCTCCCACGACCATCCCACTGCTATGGAAGCCCTCAGTCTCATGGTGTAGCGGGAGTCTATCTCTCATCATCCTCTGTCCACCCACAGCTCTGCGGCCTCCCTCAGGTCCCTCCCTGCGTTCCCATACAATCCACATGTGGTGGAACAGAGGGCATTTCCTGAGCGCAGAGCTGCTGGATGCAGAACACCCAAGTAGACGCAGTGTGAGCCGGAGCTGTAATCCGTTCCATATGACGCTGGCCAGGCCAAGAGCTGATTACAACTTGGAGCTGGCCCTTCTTCCCCTGCTCTTCCCCTCTAGGTGGACCCTTGAGCATGCTGCGGATCTCTTCCAGGGAGCGTGCCCTTGTGCGTTCAGGGAAAGGATTTGGCTCCTGCACCAACTTCTTTCTTCACTTTCACAATAAACTATAGAATGAATTCATGCAAAAGCCATTTAAGCAAATTCCACACAGCTTCAGAGCTTCCGGAGGGCGGGGGCTGGGATGGGAATCTCAAAAGTCTCATGAACATGACTCTGTGTCCTGTGAAGGGTTAAAAAGTGTCAGTGTGAACACAGGAGAAGTCCTTTAATCCGCCACTGATAGTGACTGCAGCTCTGGGTGAGACTAGAGAATAAATCATAATGTAACAGAAGAATACTGAGTGCAGCTCTGGAGTATAAGACATGATGTAACAGCAGAATAGTGAGTACAGCTCAGGAGTATAAGACATGATGTAACAGCAGAATAGTGAGTACAGCTCTGGAGTATAAGACATGATGTAACAGCAGAATAGTGACTGCAGCTCAGGAGTATAAGACATGATGTAACAGCAGAATAGTGAGTACAGCTCTGGAGTATAAGACATGATGTAACAGCAGAATAGTGAGTACAGCTCTGGAGTATAAGACATGATGTAACAGCAGAATAGTGACTGCAGCTCAGGAGTATAAGACATGATGTAACAGCAGAATAGTGAGTACAGCTCTGGAGTATAAGACATGATGTAACAGCAGAATACTGAGTACAGCTCTGGAGTATAAGACATGATGTAACAGCAGAATAGTGACTGCAGCTGAGGAGTATAAGACATGATGTAACAGCAGAATAGTGAGTACAGCTCTAGAGTATAAGACATGATGTAACAGCAGAATAGTGAGTACAGCTCTGGAGTATAAGACATGATGTAACAGCAGAATAGTGAGTACAGCTCTGGAGTATAAGACATGATGTAACAGCAGAATAGTGAGTACAGCTCTGGAGTATAAGACATGATGTAACAGCAGAATAGTGACTGCAGCTGAGGAGTATAAGACATGATGTAACAGCAGAATAGTGACTGCAGCTCAGGAGTATAAAACATGATGTAACAGCAGAATAGTGACTGCAGCTCTGGAGTATAAGAATTGATGTAACAGCAGACTAGTGACTGTAGCTCTGGAGTATAAGACATGATGTAACAGCAGAATAGTGACTGCAGCTCAGGAGTATAAGAATTGATGTAACAGCAGACTAGTGACTGTAGCTCTGGAGTATAAGACATTGTCACGGTGAGGTTCACTGTGACAGTTGTGGCCGTGTAGGCGGCTGCATGCTCTCTCGCGTACTGGCTGCAGCCTGACTCCTGTGTATGCTGGTTGCTTAGGACTGCATTCTGGCTGCAGTGTCTTATGTGAATCGTTGAATGTGTGTTCTCCCCATGTCTGTATCTCTGTGGTTCCTGTGACCGGTGCCGTTCAGGCTGGCTGCATGCGCTTTGTGTACTGACTGCGGCCTTGTGTGTGAACATGACCTGAGTAAGCATGTCTGTTGCATCTAAGGTTTGCAAGTGTTGCAGCTTCTGACATACACACTTTCCATTTTTAATTGCCACCCCCATGGGCAGTGTATTCATCTCATTCATGTGCAAAGTATTCATCTTGTTCATGCACATTAAATTCATCTCATTCATGCACAATGGATTCATCTTGTTTGACCATGTCCAGTCTTACACAGTGGATTAATATCTTTCAGAAGCAGTATATTAATTTCTTTCACGTGAGGTGGATTAATCTTTTTCATATGCAATAGATTCTTCTCCTTCATGTGCGTTAGATTCATCTCTTTCACTTACAGTGGATTCATCTCTTTCATGTGCAGTGGATTCA
Organism: Bufo bufo; assembly: GCF_905171765.1. NCBI lineage: Eukaryota > Metazoa > Chordata > Amphibia > Anura > Bufonidae > Bufo > Bufo bufo. The sequence goes on along the minus strand of NC_053398.1, from coordinate 147,087,667 downwards.
CATTTTTCATATGCAATGGATTCATCTCTTTTATGTGTGGTGGATTCATCTCTTTTGTGCACAGTGGATTTATTTCTTTCATGTTTGGTGAATTCATCTCTTTCATGTGCGGTTGATTCATCTCTTTCATGTGCGGTTGATTCATCTTTTTTATGTGTGGTGGATTCACCTCTTTTATGTGCAGTGGATTCATCTCTTTCAAATTCAGTCGATTCATCTCTTTCAAATTCAGTGGATTCATTTCTTTCACATGTAGCAGATTCATCTCTTTTATGTGCAGTGGATTCATCTCTTTCATGTGTAGCAGATTCATCTCTTTCATGTGTAGTAGATTCATCTCTTTTATGTGCAGTGAATTCATCTCTTTCATGTGCGGTTGATTCATCTTTTTTATGTGCGGTTGATTCATCTCTTTCAAATTCAGTGGATTCATCTCTTTCAAATTCAGTGGATTATTCTCTTTCACATGTAGTAGATTCATCTCTTTTATGTGCAGTGGATTCATCTCTTTCATGTGCAGTGGATTCATCTCTTTGATATGCAGTGGATGCATCTCTTTCATGTGCGGTGGATTCATCTCTTTCATGCGCAGTGGATTTACCACTTTCATGTGCAGCGGATTCATCTCTGTCATGTACAGTGGATTCATCTCTTTCATGTGCAGTGGATTAATCTCTTTCAAGTTCAGTGGATTCATCTCTTTAAAGTTCAGTGGATTCATCTCTTTCATGTGCAGTGGATTCATCTCTTCCACGTGTGGTGGATTCATCTGTTTAATGTGCAATGGACTCATCTCTTTCATGTTCAGTGGATTCATCTCTTCCACGTGTGGTGGATTCATCTCTTTCATGTGTAGTAGATTCATCTCTTTTATGTGCAGTGGATTCATCTCTTTCATGTATGGTGGATTCATTTCTTTTGTGTGTTGTGGAGTTATCTCGTTCCGCACAATGTCGGGGGCAGCAGGCTGTGTGAAGGGTCTTTGCTCCTGAGTGAAACCCAGATGTTTCTTAATTCGCTATCAGAAGCACAAGTTCTGTTTGCTCTGCTCCAGGTCATGGCCGGTTGAGTCATTTGAAGTTCCATTTCTATGGCTCAGAAGATAGCGGGAGCCACCATATAATCTGCATAGAGCCATAAAGAGGGCATCAATTGGATTGAATAGAAACCTTGTGGTTTGTGGAATTATCAGTGCAGAGGAAACGTTCCAATGTGTCAGCGCCAAGAAATCTCTCACTCGGCTCCTCCTCCTGAACTGCTGCCGTCACAGTGTAATGACTCTTTATAGGGGGAAAGTGAGGAGAATGTGCCCTGGATGATGGGGGTGAGGAGAGGCACACAGCAAGTGCAAGAGGGCTGAGTCCAGAGGTCCATTACATCTGTTCTGCACTCTGCTTTCTGTCAGTGAATGGGAATGTTTTCTTTCATCCAGACCTATGCCGAGGATTTAGAGCTCTGTATCCAGAAAATTAAGCCCCCAACCATTGTACATACTGTTCTGGTGGCTGACCATGGGCCCGAGGGGCAGGGGGCTGTTTTAAAGATTGTTTGCAAGAAAATGTTTGTGAAATATTCAACTTTGCTTGCTGTTACTGAATTAAAACATTCTTGTTTTAATCTAAAAGCTAAAAACTCAAACTACCCTAATACTCCTTACAGCTGAGGGTTTGCTACAGTTGTATGCAGTCTTAACAATGCTCTGTGAGACAAAGAGCCTGGACTCCAGACTGATACATGACGCCTGCACTGATACATTGTAACAAACTTGCAGGACAGGAGAGATTTGTGCTGCTGATGTGTTTAGCTCACAGAGGATTGTCTAGACTGGATACAACTGTTACAAACCCTCAGCTGTGAGAAGTTTTATAGCCCCTGGATATAAACAAGAATGTTCTTATTTACTGAAAGCAAGCAGGCAGCCATCATAAATGAGAGGGGTTGATGAGCACCTCCACAGGTTGCGGTGTAGCAGAGCTGGATGTGCTGTGCGGGGACATCACATGAGTGATGGAGAACAGATGTAGCGATGTCAGTGATGATGAAGAGCTCCACGTATGTTAGGGATAGGTGTAAAGAAAGGCCCGGCGCCATCTACGCCATAAACCGCGCCCGGCCCCCTCCTGTCCATATAAATCTTCATATTGTAACCCAATAAGCCCCAGCAGGCCCCCTCCCCCGCCTGCTTAGGTTTCACAGGTGACAGTCACAGGGCTGAGGGTGCTGCGACCTCTGCGGGATGCCCCCTGACGCCAATTAACCTCTTCATTGCTGAAAGAACAACCAATAACAAAGCAGGTTCAAAGGGTGAATCATAGAATGCAATGAAAGTGAGTCCACGATGGGGGCAGTAGTCCTGACACTCAGTGACACTTTATGATGACTCTCTTAGGGCACTTTCACACTTGCGGCAGAGGATTCCGGCAGGAAGTTCCTTCAAAACGTATGAAAACTGATGGCATTTGTCAGACGGATCAGGATCCTGATCCGTATGACAAATGCATTGAGATGCCGGATCCGTCTCTCCGGTGTCATCTGGAAAAACGGACCCGGCATTTATCTTTTTTCACATTTTTTGCGGTCTGAGCATGCGCAGACCGCAGTGTCGGATCCGTTTTGTCGGAACACTCAGGGCCGGATCCGGCATTAATGCATATCAATGGGATTCCGGCAAGTGTCCCGGAATTTTGGACGGAGATAAAATCGGAGCATGCTGCGGTATTATCTCCGTCCTGAAAAGGCAAAAAGACTGAACTGAAGACGTCCTGATGCATCCTGAACGGATCGCTCTCCATTCAGAATGCATGGGGATAAAACTGATCAGTTCTTTTCCGGTATTGAGCCCCTAGGACGGAACTCAGTGCCGGATAAGAATAACGCTAGTGTGAAGGTACCCTTAAAGGTGCAGTATATGAGTTGTCAGAGAGTGAACAACATGGGGGGAGGCAGAGGTTTATTCCGTGCATCAGACATGGTCCGCTCCCTCAATCCTCTGCTCTGCAGAACTCCCCCACCTGTGAAAGACAAATGGTGCTGTTCAGCCTGGGCCTCCTGGTTCATGAATAGCATGACGGAAGCACAGTATAAACTGACACAGGCAGAAGAGTAAGAGAGGAAGCCTGGGGGGAGGAATCATCCTTTTGCAGAGTATATGCCATTCTATAGGGAAGGCTCTGGGCATAGCGCCCCCTGATGGGCATTCAGGACAGAACATGACGGTCCATTCCTATAGCAGAGAAAGCAGGAGAGGGATAGGAGTCCACTAACTACCCCACAGAGGGGTGAGGGTCAGGGGCATCAGTAGGGTTCTGCACAGTGGATGGACATCCCATAGTGTCACCATGACAACCCTGACTGCCTTCTCCAGAGAGGACCCTCAGCTAACAAGACTCAGGGGTCCCTGATACATTGTAACAATCTGTCTGCAGCTTGTCCAAAGTGTTTTCTCTCTTAAAGAGGCAGAGACACCTCGCCCTGCTCCAGGTCAGTAACTCGAGCCGCCTCTTACACATCAGTCTGTCTGGAGGTCTCCTAATGATTCCTGCAGATGAGCCTGGAGGGGCGGGGGGCCTGGTCCACCCCATCATGGCCGACAGGGGGTAGCCTCTCACTTGGGAGTCAATGGTGAGGTGCTGGGATCAAGGATCCTGTATGTTGGGCGGTGAACCATTGGATCGGGTGCAGACAGCCGGCTCCTCTCTTATTATAGAGGGCACTTAGGACCCTTTCAGATGGACGGAGCGTGACCCGCCATGTCACGCCGCCAGCAGCTCACTGAAATCAATTTTGGATGGCCCATTTAGGGTAACTCTTTTGGTAAGTGACACTGGAGGCCTGAAACTGTAGATCCTTTAAATTGTCACAGGCCTTAGAGGGCGGCTCCAGAAATCATCGCAGCTGGAGGTGAAGACGCCGCCATATAACATAGGCTTTACTGACCCCTTATTAATGTCTCTCCCATCATGCATCAGGGTGTGGAGACATTATATGGACATGAGCTGCCGAAAGGGGGGGAAGGGAGGCGACAACTGCAATGGCCACTGGTCTAGACCACAACATGGGTGTCAGTGAGTCCATACTACACATGGACCTCAACAGGAACTTGGATTTTCATAAGGGATGGATAAAGCCCCTTTCACACGGGCGAGTTTTCCACGCGGGTGCGATGCGTGAGGTGAACACATTGCACCCGCACTGAATCCTGACCCATTCATTTCTATGGGGCTGTGCAGATGAGCAGTGATTTTCACGCATCACTTGTGCGTTGCGTGAAAATTGCAGCATGCTCTATATTGTGCATTTTTCACGCAACGCAGGCCCCATAGAAGTTATTGGGGGCTGCGTGAAAATTGCATGCATCCGCAAGCAAGTGCGGATGCGGTGCGGATTTCACACATGGTTTCTAGGAGACGATCGGGATGGAGACCCGATCATTATTATTTTCCCTTATAACATGGTTATAAGGGAAAATAACAGCATTCTTAATACAGAATGCAAAGTAAATTAGGGCTGGAGGGGTTAAAAATAAAAACGTAAAATTAAACTCACCTCATCCACTTGTTCGTGCAGCCTGGCTTCTCTTCTTTCTTCTTCTTTGAGGACCTTGGAGAAAAGGACCTTTGGTGACGTCACTGCGCTTATCACATGGTCCATCACCATGGTGATGTATTATGTCATGGACCATGTGATGAGCGCAGTGACGTCACCAAAGGTCCTTTTCTCCAAGGTCCTCAAAGAAGAAGAAAGAAGACGAGCCAGGCAGCACGAACAAGTGGATGAGGGGAGTTGAATTTTTATTTTATTTTTTAACTCCTCCATCCCTAATTTACTTTGTATTCTGTATTCAGAATGCTATTATTTTCCCTTATACCATGTTATAAGGGAAAATAATAAAATTTACACAACACCGATCCCAAACCCGAACTTCTGTGAAGAAGTCTGGGTTCGGGTCTGGGTACAAAACATGGCGATTAAAACTCTTTGCACTCGCGCGGAAAAATCACGCATTTTCCCGCGACGCACTCGCATCCTATCCGGCCCTCATACGTGACGCCCGTGTGAAAGAGGCCTAAGAGTTCTGAAAAAACCTGCTGACAACATTTTGGGAGCAGTATCGGTGGCCATATCGGTTGTCATCCTACTAACAATGTAACCATGATAGAGACGACTCCGGAACCGATACTTTGTATATTTTATAACAAGCCCCGGGATGTTTTTCTGCAGTTATCAGGCAGGGTGGACTCTTCCTATTGTGCCCGCAAAACAGGTTTAGGACTCTCACCCCGGGTCCTGACCTCCTTCCCCGGGTTGCGGGGGTTTGTTGGTGATATGGACTTGTTGTTCTGTGTCCTCTGCTCCCTGGATCTGTACAGGATGAAGCGGGGGTCAGAAGTCAGGGAAAAGGCCCAGGTTATAGTAATGAGACAGGGTCAACGACCACCAGCTGCTGATGGGAAGGAATGCAATGGTCACATATCACAAGTGTCACCGCCACAGAATGTCTGGACTGCGACCGCTTGTCACTGTCTCCACATGACATTCCTGGGTTGCAAAAGTATTGGCACCCTGGATCAGCTCAGAGCAGTGTATCTCCTGAACCCCTTGTCAAAATATTATCTGTGTTCAAATCCCTTAGCATAGGAGGTAAATCGGGGTGCACAACCTGCGGCCCTCGATACCATTCTGTGCAGCTCCTGCAAATCTGATCTATACAGAGAATGGCACCCTGTGATAGCTCCACCCAGTGCGATGACATCACTGCGTAATTATTATGACATCACTTCTCTGTCCCACGCATTTCTATTGATCCTGCTGAAATGATAGGACCTTCTGTACCGTGATCACATAGGGTCCTGATCGCAGCCTCTGATACTGAACCACTGAAGAGCATTTACAGACAGTCTGAAAAAACGTAATATATGGGGTGCCAGGATGAGCGCCATCGAGCCTGTCTACCTTGGCCAGGGTATCAGTAAGCGAAATCTTTGCCCCAGGCAATGCAAACCTTAGGAAAGGCTCTCGGACCAGTCTTAGGTTCTGCCCACATGGTCAGGTTTCCTTTTGTAATTTTTGAACCCAAAATCATAAAAATAGAGCAAGTGTAAGGGCTCATGCACACGAACATATTTTCTTTCCGTGTCCATTCCGTTTTTTTGCGGACCATATGCAAAATCATTCATTTCAATGGGTCCGGAAAAAAAAAAAACGAAGTTACTCCGTGTGTATTCCAGTTCCGTATGTCCGTTCCAGAAAAGAGTTGAACATGTCCTATTATTGCCTGGATTATGAACAAGGATAGGACTGTTCTATTAGGGGCCGGCTGTTCTGTTCTGCAAAATACAGAATGCACACGGACTTCATCTGTATTTTTTGCGGATCCGTGTTTTGCGGATACATACGGTCATGTTTCAGGTTTTTTTTTAATTCAATTTCAGTTTTTTGAATTCACTTCTGGTTTTGACGTCTAAAACCTAGAACCCTTAAAAGAGCGTTTGATTGATTGATTGGTTGATTGATACAATATGGAATTTTAGAAATGTGAAATTTAGTTTTTTGTGTGATTTTTAGGCACAGCTTCATCTATTTTCTATTATTATAAACAATCATTTAGCAACATTGTTTCTTTTTGCACATTATTTGTTTGTATTTATTTATTTTTCTTGCTGTATTTATTCTTGCATGTTGACAGGCTGATGCTTTGTTATTTTTCTTGCTCTTTTACAGCGGGGGCGTCTGCCGCTTCCTCTCCCTTCCGCGTGCTTTCCAGGCGCTGAGCTATATAAGTACATGCAGCCGGCGCCTTATTTACAACAATTCCGAGGTTAAGTCATAGTTTGTTTGCGGCGCTGACAGATCGCATGTCGTGGCACCTGACCGTGGAAGCTTCCCAGCAAATACAATTAAACCTGAGAAAGCAGAAGAAGGTCATTGGGCACCAGTAAAGTCCTCACTCGTATATCACAGGCGTCTCAGAGGGGATAATAACCACCATTATCCTGGGGCGGGATGTGAGGGGGGTTTGGTGCCACATTGATTGATATGAATCCTGATTCCATGGCATCAAATTCAGAAAAAGCTGCCACCTCTTTGAGATTTTCATGTGACAGGTGACAAATACATCAAAGAAGCGGAGGGGTGTGTAAACTTTCACAAGAGCTTCTGTGACAACAGCATTAGAGCAGCGATGTAGTGCGACAGGTGCGGTCCATAGAAATACAATGAGTCTCATGAGAGTGTCAAGAGACAATTGTGGCACAGAAGCTTCAAGTGCAACTGTCATGGCTGGCGGGCGACTTTTATCACCCCCCAGTCGTCATAGACCCTCCATCCCCCCAAGTGTTAATCGTGGATCTAGTTGTTCCCTTCGGGAAGGTGACCTGTCCACACAACTCAATGCATCTCTATGTGCAGTTGTGGACTATACCACCACATAAAGCAAAGGCAAATACCCCAGAGACCAGGACGCCCCCTGCTGGCCACAAGAGGTTAGCTCAGTGCTTCTCAAATAGTGGGGCGCACCCCCCAGGGGGGGCGCCAGGCTCCGTAAAGGGGGGCTCTTTCAGGGCCGGCCTTTGGGGTGTGCGGGCTGTGCGGCCGCACAGGGCGCCATAGCAACAGGGACGCCGGGCGGCCGACAGCTCGCAGTGTAATATGCGGCAGGGAGATGAGCGCTTCCATTGTGGAAGCGCTCATCTCCCGTCTGATCAGAGGCCGGTGCAGGCGCTGGACGCGATGTACGGAGCGGGGGCCGGGGGAGGGACTGGGAGGAGGAGCTGGGGGCCGGCAATAGCGGTGGGGCGGTGCGGTCACTGTACTATAGCCCCGCCCCACCGCTCCCTCCGGTATACTAATATAAAATGTATTATTGAATTAAAAGTTATTAAACATGCCCCCCTCACTCCTAATAGTACCGTATATCCGAATTTCTTCTGTATAATGCCGGCAGGCAGGCTGGGCGGCCGGCGCGTCCCTCAGTGATGTCACGTGCCTGCGCAGCCTGCTTTATGAATGAAGCAGACGGCTCAGACAAGTGACGTCACTGAGGGACGCGCCGGCCGCCCAGCCCGCCTGCCGGCATTATACAGAAGAAATTCGGATATACGGTACTATTAGGAGTGAGGGGGGCATGTTTAATAACTTTAAACGGCGGCGGGCACACGGAATCTGTGGATGGCACAGTTAAGGGGTGGGGGTCTGTGGATGGCACTGTTATGGGCTGGGGGGGCACTGTGGATGGCACTGTTATGGGGTGGGGGGTCTGTGGATGGCACATATATAACAGTGCCAGCCACAGATTCCCCTGTAACAGTGCCAGCCACAGATCCCCCCATAAGTGTCCGTCATCCACATATCCCCCCATAAGTGTCCGTCATCCACAGATCCCCCCATAAGTGTCCGTCATCCACAGATCCCCCCATAAGTGTCCGTCATCCACAGATCCCCCCATAAGTGTCCGTCATCCACAGATCCCCCATAAGTGTCCGTCATCCACAGATCCCCCCATAAGTGTCCGTCATCCACAGATCCCCCATAAGTGTCCGTCATCCACAGATCCCCCCATAAGAGTCCGTCATCCACAGATCCCCCCATAAGTGTCCGTCATCCACAGATCCCCCCATAAGTGTCCGTCATCCACAGATCCCCCCATAAGTGTCCGTCATCCACAGATCCCCCCATAAGTGTCCGTCATCCACAGATCCCCCCATAAGAGTCCGTCATCCACAGATCCCCCCATAAGTGTCCGTCATCCACAGATCCCCCCATAAGTGTCCGTCATCCACAGATCCCCCCATAAGTGTCCGTCATCCACAGATCCCCCCATAAGTGTCCGTCATCCACAGATCCCCCATAAGTGTCCGTCATCCACAGATCCCCCCATAAGTGTCCGTCATCCACAGATCCCCCCATAAGTGTCCGTCATCCACAGATCCCCCCATAAGAGTCCGTCATCCACAGATCCCCCCATAAGTGTCCGTCATCCACAGATCCCCCCATAAGTGTGTGTCCGATCCACAGATCCCCCCATAAGTGTCCGTCATCCACAGATCCCCCCATAAGTGTCCGTCATCCACAGATCCCCTCATAAGTGTCCGTCATCCACAGATCCCCCATAAGTGTCCGTCATCCACAGACCCCCCATAAGTGTCCGTCATCCACAGATCCCCCCATAAGTGTCCGTCATCCACAGATCCCCCCATAAGTGTCCGTCATCCACAGATCCCCCCATAAGTGTCCATCATCCACAGATCCCCCCATAAGTGTCCGTCATCCACATATCCCCCCATAAGTCTCCGTCATCCACAGATCCCCCCCATAAGTGTCCGTCATCCACAGATCCCCCCATAAGTGTCCGTCATCCACAGATCCCCCCATAAGTGTCCGTCATCCACAGATCCCCCCATAAGTGTCCGTCATCCACAGATCCCCCCATAAGTGTCCGTCATCCACAGATCCCCCCATAAGTGTCCGTCATCCACAGATCCCCCCATAAGTGTCCGTCATCCACAGATCCCCCCATAAGAGTCCGTCATCCACAGATCCCCCCATAAGTGTCCGTCATCCACAGATCCCCCCATAAGTGTCCGTCATCCACAGATCCCCCATAAGTGTCTGTCATCCACAGATCCCCCCATAAGTGTCCGTCATCCACAGATCCCCCCATAAGTGTCTGTCATCCACAGATCCCCCCATAAGTGTCCGTCATCCACAGATCCCCCCATAAGTGTCCGTCATCCACAGATCCCCCCATAAGAGTCCGTCATCCACAGATCCCCCCATAAGTGTCCGTCATCCACAGATCCCCCCATAAGTGTGTGTCCGATCCACAGATCCCCCCATAAGTGTCCGTCATCCACAGATCCCCCCATAAGTGTCCGTCATCCACAGATCCCCTCATAAGTGTCCGTCATCCACAGATCCCCCATAAGTGTCCGTCATCCACAGACCCCCCATAAGTGTCCGTCATCCACAGATCCCCCATAAGTGTCCGTCATCCACAGATCCCCCCATAAGTGTCCGTCATCCACATTTCTTTCTTTTTTTATTCTCTTATACGTTAATAAGGATACAGTGTTATGCGGAGCTGTACTTATAACAATGTTATAGACAAATGATACTATTTACAGTCGCGCGGGGGGGGCGCAAAATGTTTTCTTCCTCCTGGGGGGGGCATGACAGAAAATAATTGAGAAGCACTGGGTTAGCTGAAGAAAGCGACTATAGTGATGGACATAGCACCTGTGTAGCCAAACCCGATGTAGAGCGCTAGCCGGAGTGCCCACGCTCTGCGGTGCACCACCAATGAGGCCAGGTGAGGCGATCGCCTCAGGCGGCACCAGGTAGGGGCAATAGGGGGGCAACCGAAAAAGGGCCATGGGCTGAAGGGAAGGGGTTAGGTTAAGAAATTTGCATTGGGGATGCGCTGTATCAGTTTTCGCCTCAGGCAGCAGAAAGGCTAGGTGCCCCCCTGCCCACGCTGGACTGGCAAGCTGAGAGGGGGCTAGGTGGGTTAAAGGGGCAAAGCATATGCCCATGGGCTGCAGCTGCCCTACTCCAGGAATTGTAGCCCCAGCCTTAGATGTTTGGACCCTGAGGTTCAATGGTATTCATTCCCTCTGTGATATCCAGGGATTTGTTGATTGTGTAAAGTCAGCAAATGTGAGCAGCAGAAGAGCAGATAATGATCCGCGTTACAACAATATGACGGGCGTCTGGACCGACATCAGACGGCGGAATAACAGGGAGTCCACTAATGAGCGGAGCAGGAAGTTTGGGACAGGTCGCAGCAAGGAAAACTGCACCAACCGCGATATCATGTATTTATCATCTGCGCCTCACACTTATCAGCTTCCTCCAACGCGGTTACACTGCGGGGTCTGACCGTACCTGGCGATCAGGAGAGGAGAGACCAGGCTCAACAGGAAGTACACCGCCATCTACATTGCTTCCTATCCAGTCACTTCTAATTGGATTCCATCCTGGGGAAAATGTCCCGGAATCCCCAGAGACACGAGCGGCCATAAAAACAATCATAACAAGGTAATAAATCGTCACCTTTATACAGAAGAGATGAAAAACACGACCATAGACATGTGCAGGGGGCAGCAGAAGAAACACTGGGGCGGTATTACACTACAATCCCAAACACAGGCAGCAGTATTATACTAATTACAGACCAGTTCCACAATATAGTAGTAGGAGCAGTATTATAGGAGTTATATTCTTATACATAGGAGGCAGTATTATAGTAGTTATATTCTTGTACATAGGAGGCAATTTTTATTGTAAAAAACAAGACAAATACAGTTACATGAACAAAGTTTCACTTCAGTTCAAAAACATAAATTACATTCAGTGTTCGTAAATGATTACTCCACTATAGAAAACACAAAAACATTTTTAACTTAAAAAAACATCCTATAGTACAACCGAACAATAAGAGAACCATTTCTAATCCAGATGTACATTTCTCCACAATATTTTGTTGTTCTGATTCTTACTTATCTCCAATGACCTGATCCACCTGAGTTCAGACAGTATTTGGCTGACTGTTGTTGTGTGTTGGAAGGCCTCACTGTGTAGGGACACTCGAGTTCTTGCATGCCAGTGGTAATACCTAATGGTGGATATTATTATATATAGCGTACCCTTGTCGATGTTACCATTAGTAGATGGAATACCATAGATAATCTCAGGATACTTTAGGGACTGCAACCTTGGGATTCTTAAATTGCCAGAGACTTCTGTCCATATTTTCCTTCCTCCCGAGCACTCCATTATGAAATGTTCCATGGTCTCTTCTTGTGGACATCCCAGAGGACACTTCCTATCTGACTGAGATAGGTACTTCAAATTACCTCTGACAAAGAGCCTCCCGTGTAGTGACAACCAGGCAATGTCATACAGTTTAGCAGGAAGTCTCTTCCCATTGAGGAACCTCAGACTTTCCTGCAGTGTGGTGGTCGGACAATCCCTCAGAGCAAAGGGAGAACAAAAGAAGTCCCTACATATCTTATTGTATAGTTCTTTCCTGGTCTTACTCATGATGAAAGACTTCTCTAGCCTCCACTTCCTGACACACTTCAGGGCATAGTCCAGGTACTGGGGGAGGTAGTCACTCGTCCTTCTCCTCCTCTTGAGACTGTCGCCTCGCACCCAAGATTCTGCAAAAGGCAATATCCAATCCCTGACACTATTCACCCACAGGGAGCTGTTCTCCGAGTCCAGGCCACCAAAATTGACTTTTAGAAACATGGAGTCAAAGAACACCCTTGGATTTATCATATCCAGCCCACCCTCTCTCCTCTGCAGGTATGTTATACCCCTCTTTATTAGGTTCAACCTGTTCCCCCAAAGAAGCTGGAAGAACAGGCTAAAGAGCCTAGCCGAGAATGATTCTGGCAAAGGAAAAATGATAGATATATATAAGAAGACAGGGACCAGATAAGTCTTTAACATTTTGACCCTTTCTCTATAGGTCAGCCTCCAGTTCTTCCATCGCTGAACCTTTGCATTTCCGGCTTCCAATTTATCTTCCCAGTTTATCCTGGCATTATCGTCCCTCCCAAATTTAACCCCTAAGATCTTAATATAGATGGAGGCTTTCGTAAATTGTGGCAGATCAAAGTCTGGATCAGAACTTAGTGTCCAGAAAGCTTGACTCTTCTCAAGGTTGACCAGAGACCCTGAGGCCTCCGAGTAGCTTCTGATGGCTGCAGACAACATCTTCACCTCATGAGGCTCAGATATCACCACAGTAACATCATCCGCGTAGGCGACAACACTCAGGGGCAGGCAGTGGGGGACTGGCACCCCCTGAAAATCACACTCCTGCAGTGACCTCAGGAACGGGTCTAAGGCAAACACATACAGCAGTGGACTCAGCGGGCAACCCTGTCTCACCCCTGCCTCAACCCTGAACGTGCCCCCCTGCCAACCATTGATCAGAGGAAAGCTCTCTGCCTCTCTGTACAAAGTCTTCAGCCAATCGATAAATTGTCCCGGAATACCGTACTTTGACAAAGTGGCCCATAGATACTCATGGTCTACTCTGTCAAAAGCTTTAGCCTGGTCCAGACCTACAACATATCTCCCACACCTCAGGGCTTTACATCTCTCAAACATCTCCCTTATCGAGATGACTGCTCCAGAGATGTTCCGCCCTTTTACTGTGCCGAACTGACAGCCTGACAACAGTGCCTGGGACAAACAAACTAACCTAGAGAACAAAATTTTCGCCAGAATCTTCCTGTCGACATTCAAGAGGGCAATCGGCCTCCAGTTCTTGATATCGCTAGGCTCTTTCCCTTTAGACAGCAGAATTAAGGAGGACACCCTCATGGACGGAGGCATCAGGTGAATTTCTAGACAATTTTTGAACACGTCCACGAGGAATGGAGCTAAGTGGTCTCTGAACTTCTTATAAAATTCTGCGGTAATACCATCTGGACCTGGTGCCTTCTTCAGATGTAACTGATCAATGGCCTCTTTAACCTCCTCCACCGTTAATTCTGCTGTTAAAGGAGAAAAGTCCAAATTTTTTGTATCAGGGCCTGGAGTTGCCTCCAAGAATTGAGCCATCTTTTCTTTATCCAAAACCTTCTTCTGAAATAAGTCAGCATAGTAGGATCTCACCACCCCCAGGATACCCTCCCGAGATTCCTGCAAAACACCCTGGGAATCAGTGAGACCTGCAACAGATTTATTAGCCACACGCTCCCGGCAGTTCTCAAAGGGATCAGGAGACCCTAAGGTCCCATAATCCCGTTCAAGAACCAGAGAGGTGTACCTGTTGTACTGATACTGCCTCATCTCAGATTTCAGTCGGTTTATCCTTCGTTGGTCCCCCCCATCTGCCGAATACAGTGACTCCAATTCTTTCCGCAGCTTGAGATACTGGCTATATTTACTCTTCCCTTTTTTTAAAGACAGTCTCTTTAAGAGGGATCTGATCTCATCCTTGACGTCCTCCCACCAGTCAGCCACATTTTCGTAAAAATCCATTCTCTCTAGCTGATCTTCAAGAAGGGAGTGGATGCAACTCTGGATGTAAGGATCATCCAAGAGGCTGGAGTTGAGTTTCCATGACCCTCTCCCGAGATCAGGGCGCTTGGTGGCTCCCAAACAGAAGTACAAAGCTAGGTGGTCAGAATAAGGGACAACTTTCTCTCTCCTCTCACTGATGTTTTCAGAAGGACTCACCAGAGCTAAGTCTATCCGACTACTTCTGCCAGCACAAGAATAAGTGAACTTTGGCTTTCTACCACCACATGCAAACACATCGGACAGACCAGCCTGAAGAATCATCCTGTTCAGGACCTTAGAATCTCTAGTAAGCGGCCTGTCAGTAGGTCTGTCACTGGGCATCATAACAGCATTAAAGTCCCCCGCCATGACCACAGGAAAAGATGTGAACAGGTATGGCTTTACCTCATTAAAAAGGTCAGTCCTCTCAGTCACTGTCTGTGGACCATAGATATTGATGAATCGGAGCCTTCTACCTCGGATTGTGACCTCCAGGACCAGACACCTTCCCATGGAAACCTCCGTTAATCTATGTATGGTCACATCCCTGGTGTTAAACAGTATGGAGACCCCAGCATATGGTTCCACAGCCAGCGACCAGAAGGAAGGACCAGACTGCCATTCTCTCTCTGCCTCTCGTACTAGACCCAAAGTATTTAGATGGGACTCCTGCAAGAAGAAGACATCGGCATCCAGATACTTCAGATGTTCATACACAGCATGCCTTGTTCTCCTCACTTTCATGCTATTTACGTTGCTGGAAATGACTTTAATATAAAAATCAGCCATTAAAATAAAACAAAGTGGAAGAAGCAGAGAGATGGACCCCATCATCATATATCAGAGTCTGAGCACTCCCGCTGACCCCCACAAGTTTCCATGTCTGAATCATACTGTTCCTCAACTTGAAAAGGTCTCTTTTTAGAAGGAGGATCATCACTTGGGTCCTCATCATACTCGGCCATCATACGTTTTAACTCACTTTCCATTTCTGCCTCTGCGTCTGACTCCGACAAGACACTGAATCTATTGGCGGTCACTGTCCCATCTGGTCTACTGTCCACTTTCACCTTACTTGGTTTTCGGACAGTGGTCCACTCACCCTCAGGCTTACGGCTGGACTTATCTTTTTTCTTTCTTTTAGGCTGCTTATTCTCCCCAGTGGTGAACACTGGAGCAGAAGAAGAGACAGCCTCTGTGTCTACAGCCTGTGTGACCACCTCCATGTTCCCCTCAAAGATATCCGACTGGGGTTGGGTTTGTACTGGATCACTGTCTGGTAAGTCCTGTTGAGGCTCTGGCCCTGTTGGTACTGACCCCGATAACAACGTGTCCTCCTCTAGGTCATCTATCCCTTCCGGTAAGTCATCATCAGGAAAGTCCTTGCCTATGTTGTGCCAGGCGATGGGACAGTCCCTGTGGGAATGACCAATCGTACCACACAAATTACACCTAATGACCTGGCAGTTGGCACTGACATGACCAATCTCACCGCACAGGTTGCACTTCACCATGGTGCACGCACTCGCTAAGTGACCGGTCTTCCCACACTTAAAGCACTTTCTAGGCTGACCCGCGTAGAAGCACACACCCTTCTCCCTGCCAATGAAGAAAGAATTGGGCAGATGTTGGGTTATATTGTGGTGCTGATGGAGCTTCACCAAGACCTTCCACCCCCCAGTCCAGATACCGTCTTCATCTCTGGTTTTAGTGAGTTCGGACATAAGGTCACAATGTCTCCTCAGCCAAACTACAATGTCCTGGTGGGGAACCGACTCATTCCAGAAGATGATGGTGACGTTAACAGTATCTGGCTTAGAGATGGGGATAAAACTGAACTTATTCCAGCCTTCTTCTTCCCTGAACCTGGTGAAGCTAGCCCAGAAGAGATCGAGATCAGACATAAGCTTAAAGCTGATGTCAAAACCCTGCCTGTCCGGGAGGTTTATGACAGCCAGGATGTTGGATGGCTGGAAGCCCATTTGCTTACATAGCAGCTCTCTGATGACATACCTCCTATCGGGCAGCTCTTCCTTGGAACCTCTATGCTTGAACCTGACCACGTTCCTCCTCTTAAAAGCCTGGCCGGTATAACTGGTGTTTGACCTAAATGATGGTGAGCCACGGCTCCAGGCATTCCCAGAGGAGGTGTGACCAGGTCCACTATTTTGCTGTCCTTGTGAGCCTTGTGTAGGCTGCTGGCCTCCTGTACTAGGGGGTTGTGGTGCTGTCTGTGTAACTAACGGGGGAAACTCCTGTACATTAGATTGTACTGACCCCTCCACACCATCAGTGTCACCAACATTAACAGAGGGATCCACAGACTGGCCTGATTCCCCAGAGGATCCCAGATCCCAAACAGACTGTGGTGCACCCTCCCCTGACAGAGCAGTATCACATAGCGTATTATCACACACAGTATCATCAACATCATCAGACACTTGAATGTTCTTAGCAGTATCCTCAGACACCTGAATATGCTCAGCAGTACTGTCCTGTACATGGATGTCCTCAGCAGTACCGCCCTGCACAGCACAGTCCTGAGGACCTGGCTCAGTAATAGCAGTTTCATGTGCTGCTGCACTGTTACCTTCTGTTAGGAGTCCACAGTCCATGTGCTCAGTGCTGCCCCCAGACTCTTGTGGTGACTGCACTGCTGCTACAGGGTTACCTTCAGGTAACAGGCCACATTCCTCCTGCAGAGTAGTGGATGCTGGGACTTGTAGTGCCATGCTAGGAACTGCTTCAGGTGCTTGCTGCTGCTGGACGCTTGCTTCCCCTTTGTACAGACTTCCTTCTTTAAAGGAAAAACTTGCTGGCTGCAGTAAGGGTTTTCCATGGGACTGCCGGGCGCCATCTTGGAAAAAATCTGATACAAAGCGCTGCTGGTTCTTATAAGTCTCTCCAACTGGTCCTAGTTGTTCCAGGACAGAGTCCATCTCCCTTACGGTGTCAGCGAGCTGTATGGCCAGGGAGCTCAGCTTGCGGTCGTGCAGCTCCTGGTGGTCAGGGTTTGCTGCCTTCAGCTTGTACATGCAGTCTATCTGCTTCTGAAGCTGCAGTTTCTCTCTTCTCAGAGTCTCCATTCTCTGCACCAGTGCTGGGATTTTGTCAGCGAGGCTCAGCTCAGGTGCGCGCTCTCCCCCTCCAGCAGACTGTCCATTGCTGGGTATTGCAGGCTGTGGACTCACAGGTGTAGTGGCCCCGCTTGTGTCCAGCCCAGGTCTCTGCACTGCTGGTGAAGACACTTGTGGCTTTGGACTTGTTGCGGTCACTGCGGTGGGGGCACAATCCCCAGTTTGGAGACCGGCTCCCAGGTTTTCTCCAGTGGCTGCACCTGGTAACCTTCCTGCTTTACCTTCTTTGGTTTCATCCACACTTTTTGCATCTTTCTTGCTGCTGCTCCCAGATCTCGTACGGTCAGAAGTTATCAGGACATTTTGCTGCAGATTTTGCTGTATGGTCTGTCTCTCCAGAGAAGTTCTTCTCTGTCTGCATGGGGAGGGTGAGGGCTGCACACCTTCCGGCCGCAATGGAGTCTTCACCTCCTGCACAATCTGCTGGCCTCTTCCCTCAGGGTATTCTGGACGCTGCACATTCACACTGGTCGATGGCTTCATCACACTCTTACTTACTGCGGCTGCTTTCTTTTCTGCTGTTACTTTCTTTACTTCTTGGCTTCTTCCTCCATAAAGACTGCTGACACCTTGACTTGGACCGCTGACGACATTACCGCTGACATTCATTTTCTTCACAAGAACTTTGGGATTTTCATCCACAGGTTGAGATGTCTGGGAATTGTTTCCCAGAGTAGGCCTTGGAGCAGGGGCCTTGCCTGGGGAGTATCCCCGCCCAGGGTGACCCCTCCCTGGGCTAGCTCCTGACATGAGGAGAACCACCTACACACGTCCTCTCAGCTAGGAGGCAGTATTATAGCAGTTATATTCTTGTACATAGGAGCAGTATTATAGCAGTTATATTCTTGTACATAGGAGCAGTATTATAGTAGTTATATTCTTGTACATAGGAGCAGTATTATAGTAGTTATATTCTTGTACATAGGAGGCAGTATTATAGTAGTTATATTCCTGTACATAGGAGCAGTATTATAGTAGTTATATTCTTGTACATAGGAGCAGTATTATAGTAGTTATATTCTTGTATATAGGAGCAGTATTATAGTAGTTATATTCTTGTACATAGGAGCAGTATTATAGTAGTTATATTCTTGTACATAGGAGCAGTATTATAGTAGTTATATTCTTGTACATAGGGGCAGTATTATAGTAGTTATATTCCTGTACATAGGAGCAGTATTATAGTAGATATATTCTTGTACATAGGAGGCAGTATTATAGTAGTTATATTCTTGTACATAGGAGCAGTATTATAGTAGTTATAGTCTTGTACATAGGAGGCAGTATTATAGTAGTTATATTCTTGTACATAGGAGCAGTATTATAGTAGTTATATCCTGTACATAGGAGCAGTATTATAGTAGTTATATTCTTGTACATAGGAGCAGTATTATAGTAGTTATATTCTTGTACATAGGAGCAGTATTATAGTAGTTATATTCTTGTACATAGGAGCAGTATTATAGTAGTTATATTCTTGTACATAGGAGCAGTATTATAGTAGTTATATTCTTGTACATAGGAGCAGTATTATAGTAGTTATATTCTTGTACATAGGAGGCAGTATTATAGTAGTTATATTCTTGTACATAGGAGCAGTATTATAGTAGTTATATCCTGTACATAGGAGCAGTATTATAGTAGTTATATTCTTGTACATAGGAGCAGTATTATAGTAGTTATATTCTTGTACATAGGAGCAGTATTATAGTAGTTATATTCTTGTACATAGAAGCAGTATTATAGTAGTTATATTCTTGTACATAGGAGCAGTATTATAGTAGTTATATTCTTGTACATAGGAGCAGTATTATAGTAGTTATATTCTTGTACATAGGAGCAGTATTATAGTAGTTATATTCTTGTACATAGGAGGCAGTATTATAGTAGTTATATTCTTGTACATAGGAGCAGTATTATAGTAGTTATATTCCTGTACAGAGGAGCAGTATTATAGTAGTTATATTCTTGTACATAGGAGCAGTATTATAGTAGTTATATTCTTGTACATAGGAGGCAGTATTATAGTAGTTATATTCTTGTACATAGGAGCAGTATTATAGTAGTTATATTCCTGTACATAGGAGCAGTATTATAGTAGTTATATTCTTGTACATAGGAGGCAGTATTATAGTAGTTATATTCCTGTACATAGGAGCAGTATTATAGTAGTTATATTCTTGTACATAGGAGCAGTATTATAGTAGTTATATTCTTGTACATAGGAGCAGTATTATAGTAGTTATATTCCTGTACAGAGGAGCAGTATTATAGTAGTTATATTCTTGTACATAGGAGCAGTATTACAGTAGTTATATTCTTGTACATAGGAGCAGTATTATAGTAGTTATATTCTTGTACATAGGAGCAGTATTATAGTAGTTATATTCTTGTACATAGGAGCAGTATTATAGTAGATATATTCTTGTACATAGGAGCAGTATTATAGTAGATATATTCTTGTACATAGGAGCAGTATTATAGTAGTTATATTCTTGTACATAGGAGCAGTATTATAGTAGTTATATTCTTGTACATAGGAGCAGTATTATAGTAGTTATATTCTTGTACATAGGAGCAGTATTATAGTAGTTATATTGTACATAGGAGCAGTATTATAGTAGTTATATTCTTGTACATAGGAGCAGTATTATAGTAGTTATATTCCTGTACATAGGAGCAGTTTTATAGTAGTTATATTCTTGTACATAGGAGGCAGTATTATAGTAGTTATATTCTTGTACATAGGAGCAGTATTATAGTAGTTATATTCTTGTACATAGGATGCAGTATTATAGTAGTTATATTCTTGTACATAGGAGGCAGTATTATAGTAGTTATATTCTTGTACATAGGAGGCAGTATTATAGTAGTTATATTCTTGTACATAGGAGGCAGTATTATAGTAGTTATATTCTTGTACATAGGAGGCAGTATTATAGTAGTTATATTCTTGTACATAGGAGCAGTATTATAGTAGTTATATTCTTGTACATAGGAGCAGTATTATAGTAGTTAAATTCTTGTACATAGGAGCAGTATTATAGTAGTTATATTCTTGTACATAGAAGCAGTATTATAGTAGTTATAGTCTTGTACATAGGAGGCAGTATTATAGTAGTTATATTCTTGTACATAGGAGCAGTATTATAGTAGTTATATTCTTGTACATAGGAGGCAGTATTATAGCAGTTATATTCTTGTACATAGGAGGCAGTATTATAGTAGTTATATTCTTGTACATAGGAGCAGTATTATAGTAGTTATATTCTTGTACATAGGAGCAGTATTATAGCAGTTATATTCTTGTACATAGGAGGCTGTATTATAGTAGTTATATTCTTGTACATAGGAGCAGTATTATAGTAGTTATATTCTTGTACATAGGAGCAGTATTATAGCAGTTATATTCTTGTACATAGGAGGCAGTATTATAGCAGTTATATTCTTGTACATAGGAGGCAGTATTATAGTAGTTATATTCTTGTACATAGGAGCAGTATTATAGTAGTTATATTCTTGTACATAGGAGCAGTATTATAGTAGTTATATTCTTGTACATAGGAGCAGTATTATAGCAGTTATATTCTTGTACATAGGAGGCAGTATTATAGTAGTTATATTCTTGTACATAGGAGCAGTATTATAGTAGTTATATTCCTGTACATAGGGGGCAGTATTATAGTAGTTATATTCCTGTACATAGGAGCAGTATTATAGTAGTTATATTCTTGTACATAGGAGGCAGTATTATAGCAGTTATATTCTTGTACATAGGAGCAGTATTATAGTAGTTATATTCTTGTACATAGGTGCAATATTATAGTAGTTATATTCTTGTACATAGGAGCAGTATTATAGCAGTTATATTCTTGTACATAGGAGGCAGTATTATAGTAGTTATATACTTGTACATAGGAGGCAGTATTATAGCAGTTATATTCTTGTACATATGAGACAGTATTATAGTAGTTATATTCTTGTACATAGGAGGCAGTATTATAGTAGTTATATTCTTGTACATAGGAGGCAGTATTATAGTAGTTATATTCTTGTACATAGGAGCAGTATTATAGTAGTTATATTCCTGTACATAGGAGCAGTATTATAGTAGTTATATTCTTGTACATAGGAGGCAGTATTATAGTAGTTATATTCTTGTACATAGGAGCGGTATTATAGTAGTTATATTCTTGTACATAGGAGCGGTATTATAGTAGTTATATTCTTGTACATAGGAGCGGTATTATAGTAGTTATATTCTTGTACATAGGAGGCAGTATTATAGTAGTTATATTCTTGTACATAGGAGCAGTATTACAGTAGTTATATTCTTGTACATAGGAGCAGTATTATAGTAGTTATATTCTTGTACATAGGAGCAGTATTATAGTAGTTATATTCTTGTACATAGGAGCAGTATTATAGTAGATATATTCTTGTACATAGGAGCAGTATTATAGTAGATATATTCTTGTACATAGGAGCAGTATTATAGTAGTTATATTCTTGTACATAGGAGCAGTATTATAGTAGTTATATTCTTGTACATAGGAGCAGTATTATAGTAGTTATATTCTTGTACATAGGAGCAGTATTATAGTAGTTATATTCTTGTACATAGGAGCAGTATTATAGTAGTTATATTGTACATAGGAGCAGTATTATAGTAGTTATATTCTTGTACATAGGAGCAGTATTATAGTAGTTATATTCCTGTACATAGGAGCAGTTTTATAGTAGTTATATTCTTGTACATAGGAGGCAGTATTATAGTAGTTATATTCTTGTACATAGGAGCAGTATTATAGTAGTTATATTCTTGTACATAGGATGCAGTATTATAGTAGTTATATTCTTGTACATAGGAGGCAGTATTATAGTAGTTATATTCTTGTACATAGGAGGCAGTATTATAGTAGTTATATTCTTGTACATAGGAGGCAGTATTATAGTAGTTATATTCTTGTACATAGGAGGCAGTATTATAGTAGTTATATTCTTGTACATAGGAGCAGTATTATAGTAGTTATATTCTTGTACATAGGAGCAGTATTATAGTAGTTAAATTCTTGTACATAGGAGCAGTATTATAGTAGTTATATTCTTGTACATAGAAGCAGTATTATAGTAGTTATAGTCTTGTACATAGGAGGCAGTATTATAGTAGTTATATTCTTGTACATAGGAGCAGTATTATAGTAGTTATATTCTTGTACATAGGAGGCAGTATTATAGCAGTTATATTCTTGTACATAGGAGGCAGTATTATAGTAGTTATATTCTTGTACATAGGAGCAGTATTATAGTAGTTATATTCTTGTACATAGGAGCAGTATTATAGCAGTTATATTCTTGTACATAGGAGGCTGTATTATAGTAGTTATATTCTTGTACATAGGAGCAGTATTATAGTAGTTATATTCTTGTACATAGGAGCAGTATTATAGCAGTTATATTCTTGTACATAGGAGGCAGTATTATAGCAGTTATATTCTTGTACATAGGAGGCAGTATTATAGTAGTTATATTCTTGTACATAGGAGCAGTATTATAGTAGTTATATTCTTGTACATAGGAGCAGTATTATAGCAGTTATATTCTTGTACATAGGAGGCAGTATTATAGTAGTTATATTCTTGTACATAGGAGCAGTATTATAGTAGTTATATTCCTGTACATAGGGGGCAGTATTATAGTAGTTATATTCCTGTACATAGGAGCAGTATTATAGTAGTTATATTCTTGTACATAGGAGGCAGTATTATAGCAGTTATATTCTTGTACATAGGAGCAGTATTATAGTAGTTATATTCTTGTACATAGGTGCAATATTATAGTAGTTATATTCTTGTACATAGGAGCAGTATTATAGCAGTTATATTCTTGTACATAGGAGGCAGTATTATAGTAGTTATATACTTGTACATAGGAGGCAGTATTATAGCAGTTATATTCTTGTACATATGAGACAGTATTATAGTAGTTATATTCTTGTACATAGGAGGCAGTATTATAGTAGTTATATTCTTGTACATAGGAGGCAGTATTATAGTAGTTATATTCTTGTACATAGGAGGCAGTATTATAGTAGTTATATTCCTGTACATAGGAGCAGTATTATAGTAGTTATATTCTTGTACATAGGAGGCAGTATTATAGTAGTTATATTCTTGTACATAGGAGCGGTATTATAGTAGTTATATTCTTGTACATAGGAGCGGTATTATAGTAGTTATATTCTTGTACATAGGAGCGGTATTATAGTAGTTATATTCTTGTACATAGGAGCGGTATTATAGTAGTTATATTCTTGTACATAGGAGGCAGTATTATAGTAGTTATATCCTTGTACATAGGAGGCAGTATTATAGCAGTTATATTCTTGTACATAGGAGGCAGTATTATAGTAGTTATATTCTTGTACATAGGAGGCAGTATTATAGTAGTTATATTCTTGTACATAGGAGGCAGTATTATAGTAGTTATATTCTTGTATATAGGAGAACTGGAGTGCAAATGTTTCCATCTAGTCCTCTTGCATTCTGAATGGAAAGAGATCGGTTCAGGATGCATCAGGACGTCTTCCGTTCCATCAGCATTGCGTTTTGTGACTAGAACAAAACTGCTGCAAGCTGCGGTTTAGTGTCCAGTCATAAAAACGGGGGAAAAAAACAATCCAGCACTGAAAACAAGGAGCCTAAAGAACTGGATCCATAACCCATTGACTTATGATGTACTTAGTGATGGATCCGTCACTTGTTCTACGTGATTACAGGATATATAGTTTAAATCCACGAATAGAGAGAAGCGAACCACTCGAGATTTGTTTCAAGACCGTTTCGCCTAATTTTTTAAACAGTTCATTTCGACCTGAACTGAAATTGCTTAAATTGCCCTGAAAGTTGCTATATAACCCCCTGTAGCTTCCTAGGAAAACTTGTTATCTCTTTTCGTTTACTTTTTCTGAATCCCCCCCCCCCCCCCCCCTCCAAGCTCTGGACCACAATGACAGCAATAGTAAGTGATGCCTGAGTTATGCTGACATACATAGCTGTGGGTCAAGGCACGTATGACTGCGTTATCATACAGCGTGTTTAATATCGCACACGTGTTCTGCTTTTTCATATTCCACAGCTTCTAAAGGGATAAAATAAAATGGCTTGGGGGACCAAACGTCCAAAAATGATGCCTTGACAGGTTCAGAACGCTGCCCGTACGACAAGTAGAACTGCTGATTGTCAGAAGAAAAAGTGTCCGACTGTGAACGAGTCTAGAAACATTCTCCCTTTTAATTGGAATAAGAAGCAGTGCAGTGTGGATGTAGAAAGGGAAGGTGGGAGTAGTAGTAGTGGTAGTAGTAGCAGCAGCAGCAGCAGTGCAGTGTGGATGTAGAAAGGGAAGGTAGGAGTAGTAGTAGTGGTAGTAGCAGCAGCAGCAGTGCAGTGTGGATGTGGAAAGGGAAGGTGGGAGTAGTAGTAGTAGTGGTAGTAGTAGCAGCAGCAGCAGCAGTGCAGTGTGGCTGTAGAAAGGGAAGGTAGGAGTAGTAGTAGTAGTGGTAGTAGTAGCAGCAGCAGCAGCAGTGCAGTGTGGCTGTAGAAAGGGAAGGTGGGAGTAGTAGTAGTAGTGGTAGTAGTAGTAGCAGCAGCAGTGCAGTGTGGCTGTAGAAAGGGAAGGTGGGAGTAGTAGTAGTGGTAGTAGCAGCAGCAGCAGCAGTGCAGTGTGGATGTAGAAAGGGAAGGTGGGAGTAGTAGTAGTAGTGGTAGTAGTAGTAGTAGCAGCAGTGCAGTGTGGATGTAGAAAGGGAAGGTGGGAGTAGTAGTAGTAGTGGTAGTAGTAGTAGCAGCAGTGCAGTGTGGATGTGGAAAGGGTACAATATGGATATAGTGGCAGCAGCAGGAGCGGTATAGCTGTCTATGGGTAGTAGTAATAGTAATGATGTATATATTTACAACGAGGAGCAGCAGCAGCAAAAGCCATATGGTATACTGTATGTTGGCAGAAATGCAGCAGCAGCCTTACGGAGGATGATGGTCGGCACTTGGCAGGCCGCAGCAGTGGCATGATGGTGGAGGTGGCATGATGATGGAGGCAGGCAGATAGCAACAGTGGCAAAATGGGGCACGGCCAGCAAGGCCAGATCTATACATCGTCCTCAGCCGATGAGTGTGAAAATCCTCCTGAATCCAGGTATGGTTCATTTTGACAAAAGTGATGTTTTGGACACTGGCGGAGAACAACTTGGTCCGTTTTGGTGTCACCGCGTAAGAGCTGCTCTAGGTGTTCTCCGTGGCGTGAAGCTTGCTGCACGACAAGAATCACAGGGAGCAGCCCACGCTGTCCGCCACATGAGAGCACAAGGCAGGGATGCCTTTCTGGGAGAAATAATGTCGGCTAGGAGTCTTCCAGCGAGGCTGAGCGCACGCCATCAGCGCACCAAAGGCATCAGACTCCACTAAGTGATTTGGCAGCAACTTGGCCAGGTGGGAATTAAGCTTGCGCACCATCGGATTGCTGGGCGCATAGAGTTGTTTCCTGGCCACGCATTCCGTTATCGATGGCTGACAATGGAGCGGCGGCGGAGGAGTCTGAGCAGGAGAAACGGAAAGGGAGGATGATGATGTAAACACAGCACTGCCTTTGGATGCAGCCTGTCTGCAGAGAGGGGGACCAGGAGAAGGGGGACCAGGAGAAGGGGGGACCAGGAGAAGGGGGACCAGGAGAAGGGGGGACCAGGAGAAGGGGGGACCAGGAGAAGGGGGGACCAGGAGAAGGGGGGGACCAGGAGAAGGGGGGACCAGGAGAAGGGGGACCAGGAGAAGGGGGACCAGGAGAAGGGGGGGACCAGGAGAAGGGGGGACCAGGAGAAGGGGGGACCAGGAGAAGGGGGGACCAGGAGAAGGGAGGACCAGGAGAAGGGGGGACCAGGAGAAGGGGGACCAGGAGAAGGGGGACCAGGAGAAGGAGGGACCAGGAGAAGGGGGGACCAGGAGAAGGGGGACCAGGAGAAGGGGGGACCAGGAGAAGGGGGGACCAGGAGAAGGGGGGACCAGGAGAAGGGGGGACCAGGAGAAGGGGGGACCAGGAGAAGGGGGACCAGGAGAAGGGGGGACTCCAGACGGATAGCTGCTACTACCCGGCTAATCCCTTCCGTAGCCCGGTCATTTTTGGGCCTCTCAGAAAATGTTGTGCACGGCCCTGTGTATTGGTGTAGTAATCATGTATATAAAGTATGTTAGATTGAATATAATCAACAACCCCTGCCTATCAGAGGAAGGGACACGCCTCTCCCTCCCCCGCCGCAGCATCCATCGGTATCGCTGTCCTGAGGATGGCGGTACAGATGACTATGTTGATGAGCGTACAATGGAAGCGCTCACCTCCCTGTGCCCTGCCGCCCCCCCACTTTTCACCAGGGCCGCGCCGCCAGCTCGGGAGGGTGGGGATTGCCCTGTTGCCCCCCCCCCCCCTGAATCTGCCAGTGGCCTCTACATAACTTTGGCGCTTAGTTCCGCCGACCGTGGGACATGGTTTAAACTAAACTCTCGTGCTGGGGTAGTTTAAGACCATTTTCCACATCACAAACTGGCATAAAAAATGGTAAATGAGGCAGGCCGGCGGCCCTTCCACCCTCTTCCCCGCCTACACCACGGCCCCCCTTTTTCTGCCGCTTTGGAAAAGTGACATTAGTAGGGAAAATTTGTGAACTTGCGACAAAATCTACTTCTAAAATACGCCAAAAAGTGGCGTATTTTTCTTAATAAATGACCCCCCAGAATTCTTCTTCTTCTTTGGAATCCTAGCCTTTCCCTTCACTCTCCCTGGCAGTAAAATACAAGCTGTATTGAATTCTGACTCTTCAATTGATTTCTGACTCTATCTGATTGATTTCCGACTGTCCCTGATTGATTTCTGTCCCTGATTGATTTCCGACTCTCTCCGATTGATTTCCGACTGTCCCTGATTGATTTCTGACTTTCCGATTGAATCCTGACTCTCTCTCACAGATTCCAGACTCTATCTGACTGATTTTAGACTGTCCCTGATTCAATTTAGACTGTCTCTGATTGATTTCAGACTGTCTCTGATTGATTTCAGACTGTCCCTGATTGATTTCTGACTCTCTCCGATTGATTTCTCACTGTCCCTGATTGATTTCAGACTCTCCCTGATTGATTTCTGTCCCTGATTGATTTCAGACTGTCTCTGATTGGTTTCTGACTCTCTCCGATTGATTTCTCACTGTCTCTGATTGATTTCTCACTGTCTCTGATTGATTTCTGAATCTCCTTGATTGATTTCTGTCTCTGATTTCTGACTCTCACCTCCCTGCCTGCTGCACACTGATTGGCTCATCCAGGCTGTCTGTCAGCCTGGGAACCAATCAGGACAAGCCCCCCCCCCCCCCCCCCCACTTCCTCTCAGGGTCATGTGAGACCCTTCTTCTTCCTCCCTAGTGTTTTTTTCCTGCCACCACGTGCAGTAGATTGGCGCTAAGCACCGTTTTAGTGGATTCGTCCAGAAAGAACCTGAGAAGATTCGGGTTCGTCTGCTGTCCAAAAAATAGCCAACTTCGCCCAAACTGGTTCGTTCATCCTTAACCCTGAGATGTACAACGTTTCATCCACTCTTTCTACGTGACTTTATAATTACCATTCAGGAGTCTGGAAGGAGTTGGGGCGACTACCCCTGGGAAGAAGGAATGGAATCAGCTCTTAGCAAGCTGTGACCCCCCCCATGAGTGATCTTCATGACCCTAGGTCCTACCTAACCTTCTCTGTGCAGATGGAAGGCCCATCATCCTGGGGAGGATCTGACAGCGGATGACTCCAGACCTCCAGTTCCTGAGATTTTCTTTTCTGGGGGAATGATCCTTGAGGAATGCTTTCTGCTCCTGTTGTCAGTCAGGGGCTGCCTGACCACAATAGGTTTGCATTGGACCATGAAATGGGTGGGGGAGATATGTGCTAAAAGCTTTTTGGCAGAGAATGGCAGAATTGAAGCTCACAGTCTGTGACTGAGGGAAGTATGAGAATCCCATCATCCTCCCCGAGTCCCCAGCGCCCATCATCAGCAGCTACAAGTGTCAGCACGTGGAGATTATCGCAGGTCAGGGCGCACGGGGAACCCGGAAAACTGTCTGGACCAGGAAACTGCAAGATGAATGGACGTCCAGGAGGCTGATGACAGAGCAGAAGAGAAGGGACTCGTCCTGGTTCTCATTTCTGGCATTTTTTGTTTAATGTATTTTAATATTTTGACAGCAAAACCTTCCAAGAATTGTAACATTGTATCATCATCACATGCAACAGAGATGAAGACTGCAACAATGTAGACAAGGCTGCAAAAGGCTCCAGGAAATATGGGAGAGAATCCCCTAAATGACAATCCCTAATGAACCAGTCACCTCGAAAACGCCAGAAATAAAAGGAAATTTACATGAAAAGCAGAATAAACAATCAGTGAGTCCTGGGCGGCTGCAGCTCCCTGTTACATGACCCTGACCCGAAGCCTGGTGCCAAGTGTCAGTAATATCTCAGCTTCCATGCCATCCCTGGGGCACCATGGTATCTGCAGCTGCCAGCACCCACATGCAGGGGCCGGACAGGAGATGTGACCTTTAGCATATAACATATTATAGGGATTGTTATTTAGGCAGTTCTTTAATATTCCTAAAAAAGGTAACAATAAATTGCAGCTACAATGTAAAACAATGGCCACAGGTGTCCTCGGCAGCTCACATTCCTTGTGCGATAAGGACCCTGCAGCCAGGTGTCAGCTAAGATTTCTGAAGTATGAAATCCTGACAAGAGTATTGAAGAGTCAATTAAGCTGCTGACACCTCCTCCATGTGGCCCCTGATTACTTGTAATCCCAGCTCCTCACCCACTGAGAAGCTTTCCTGTCTGCAGTGAGGCGCCCCCCACGTGGTGGAGATCTGCTCACATCTGCCTCCAGCATGTACCCCCTGCACCATCTACACCTACTTCACTGCACCCCCCACACTTACTGCATCCCATGTGCCCCCTGCACCATCTACACCTACTGCACTGCACCCCCTACACTTACTGCATCCCGTGCGCCCCCTGCACCACCTACACCTACTGCACTGCACCCCCTACACTTACTGCATCCCATGCGCCCCCTGCACCACCTACACCTATTACACCCCCTGCACCTACTGCACTGCACCACCTACAGTACACCTATTACACCCCCTGCACCTACTGCACTGCACCACCTACAGTACACCTATTACACCCCCTGCTCCATCTACATGTTCTGCACCACCTACACCTATTACACCCCCTGCACCATCTACATGTACTGCACCACCTACACCTATTACACCCCCTGCACCATCTACATGTACTGCACCACCTACACCTATTACACCCCCTGCACCATCTACACCTACTGCACCACCTACACCTATTACACCCCCTGGTCCATCTACATGTTCTGCACCAACTTCACCTATTACACCCCCTGCACCATCTACACCTACTGCACCACCTACACCTATTACACCCCCTGCACCATCTACATGTACTGCACCACCTACACCTATTACACCCCCTGCACCATCTACATGTACTGCACCACCTACACCTATTACACCCCCTGCACCATCTACATGTACTGCACCACCTACACCTATTACACCCCCTGCACCTACTGCACTGCATCCCCTTAAAATTACTACATCCCATGCACCCCCTGCACATCTACACTTCCTGCATCCCATGCGCCCCCTGCACATCTACATGTACTGCACCACCTACACCTATTACACCCCCTGCACCTACTGCACTGCATCCCCTTAAAATTACTACATCCCATGCACCCCCTGCACCATCTACACTTCCTGCATCCCATGCACCCCCTGCACCATCTACACTTCCAGCATCCCATGCACCCCCTGCACCATCTACACTTCCTGCATCCCATGCACCCCCTGCACCATCTACACTTCCAGCATCCCATGCGCCCCCTGCACAATCTACACCTATTGCACTGCAACCCCCACACTTACTTCATCCCATGCACCCCCTGCACTGCCCGGACCACCTGCACCCCGACACCACCTACATTTTCTGCATTCTATGCCCCACCTGTCACCTCTTCATGAAATTAGCTGTAAACTTGTTAGGGCGCCTTCACATGTGGCAGATTTTGTGGCAGAACATTCTGAAACTGAAAATCTATTCCATTCACCTTAATGGAGCTGGCAGAAATCCATGTCCTCCTGAACTCGTCTGCTGCGGCCGCACCTCACCTCCGCCCCATATCGGAGACAACTGGAGGAGGACAGAAGATGGCAGCTACTGATGGCCACCACAGAGGGACGGCTTTTGGGGCAATATATTGTGCTGCACTATGGGACCTGGTTCTGCTGGGGCGGTATTTTGCGCTATGGTATGGATGACCCTTCTTACCGTTAATTTGAACCTGCCTGCAAAATGGGGACACTTTAAGTTCCCAGTCCACCCCTGGATAGATAGATGGATAGGTTTTCCTTGGTTCCTGGAGATTTCTGTGTCTTCCTCGGATATTTCCATGTTCGGTGCAGTCGGGTGGGGGAGGGGTTCCAGGCCTGTATCTTCTTTACCGGTATCCGGATGCGGCCTCAGTTATAAGATGAGATTTATCGATAGTCTTCATTTCACCGACCGTTAATCTACAAGAGGAAATTCCTGAATCTGAGGCTTCTGTAATTCATCCAAAGTCACTTCCAGCAGGAAATATAATGCTATTCATCCCCCTCCTGTGTTACCTTACTCTGCATCATAGCCTGTTCTCTAGTCACATCCAGAGCTGCAATCACAAGTCATCTTTTACATCTCGTTATGCCTCATTCACACATCAGTGTTCGGTCAGTGATTTCCATCAGTGATTTTGAGTCAAAACCAGGAGCGGCTCTAAACAGTCCTGGTTTTGGCTCACAATGGCTTCATGCACACGACTGCTGTGTGTTTTGCGGTCCGCAAACCGCGGATCCGCAAAACACGGACAAGAATAGGACAGGTTATATATTTTTTTGCAGACCACAGAGAGGAGCAACAGATGCGGACGGCACACGGAGTGCTGTCTGCATTTTTTGCGGCCCCATTGAAGTGAATGGGTCCGCATCTGAGTCGCCAAAACTGCGGCTCAGATGCTGACCAAAACAACAGCCGTGTGCATGGGGCCAATCACTGATGTAAATCACTGACCGAACACTGACGTGTGAATGAGGCCTTATACTCAAGTTGTTTCCAAAGCTGCATCTGAGAATTTTGTTGCTGCATCATTCCTTATACTCCATTCACACCCAAAGCTACAGGTTTCCTGTTACCATTGCTGGGGCTCAGATGGCTGTTGCACAGTTAAAGCTGCATCCACTGAGTATAGCATCAGATTAGTCGGTCGCAGTCTTTGCAGACGCGGTAATTTGATGACACGCTTGGACTTTCCTGGTGGATTGCCCACAGCCGCCATCGTCTGCTAGACTCATCATCTTATCTGATTGGCCGCCGTGTAGCATTCAGGGGCCCCGTCTGGATGCATAGATCACATACCAGCCTGCCACACACACTGCACTCGCCAACTACATACATGATGCAGACATGTCCAGCGACCGCCAGTAACGCAGGTGACCTGCACTGACCTGTCATCCACATAGGACCAGTGCTGCAGGCCACTGCCATAGGGTCCGTCCGTCACTGCAGCTCTGGGAGGGAGTGGAGGTGGTTATGGGGAATTGCAAAAGTCCTTTCCAGGAAGGGAGAATGCTGAGGAGCCCCTTACATAATGTATCACTCCCATCATCCTTATCCACAGGCACTCACAACGTAATCTCTATATCTCACACACAATGTATTACTCTCATTAACCCTGACCCCAGGAGCTTACAGTCTAATCACTATATCGTAAGCACAGTCTATGACTCCCATCATCCCTGGCCTCAGGGGGCTCATAATTTAATCTCCCTGACTCATACACAGTGTATTACTCCCATCATCCCTGTCCACAGGAGCTCACATCTAATCTCCCTAATATACAATGTATCACTCCTATTATCCCTGACCCCAGGAGCTCACAATCTAATTTCCTTATCTCACACACAGTGTATCACTCCCATCATCCCTGTGCCCAGGAGATCACAATTTATTCACCTTATTGTATA
This sequence comes from Bufo bufo, assembly GCF_905171765.1. Classification (NCBI taxonomy): domain Eukaryota; kingdom Metazoa; phylum Chordata; class Amphibia; order Anura; family Bufonidae; genus Bufo; species Bufo bufo. The sequence continues at coordinate 147,055,342 of NC_053398.1, read as the reverse complement.
CACAGGCTATGACTCCCACCATCCCTGACTCCAGGAGCTCACAATCTAATTTCCCGTCTTATACACAGAATATCACTCCCATCATCCCTATGCCCAGGAGATCACATCTGATCTCCCTGTCTCACACACAGTGTATCACTCCCATCATCCCTGACCCCAGGAGCTCACACTCTAACACATAGGGATGCAGCATAGGTGGGACCGGCCAGGGCTCTAATGTTTATGGGGGCAGCTGATACATTGTTTCAATAATGGCCGTGTCTGCTGGTTTCCGGGTCCTTAGGTCTTTTAGGGGACTCGCGTGTTGTTGATTTTTGGGGGGCGTCATCCGTTTTTTCTTGGGCTAGTAGTAATTTGCAATAACTTAATCGACCCTCACTATTAGCTTTTGCGCCATTGCTAAGAACTATCATGAGTGAGGTCAGAGAACCTGATGGATTGGATCGTCAGCGTCGCGGCCATAAATAACGGATCACCGAACGACTTCACCAGGAATGGCGTCGTCTGCACTCGGTCATTCTAGCGCTGTGATGTCATCATCAATTATCCGTCAGAGCGAATCCAGACGGGGATTAACAGAGAAGCAGAAGCGTCCTACACGGAGCGCTGGCGGTGGCGTGACCCGTCTGCGTCCTCTGTTTCTTCTCGCTGTAACTAAAGAAATGCCTGACATAAGTAGAAGCAGGTGCGGCGCTCAGACGGCTCAGGTTTAGTTGATTTTGCGCCATGTCTGGGCAGCACGCCCGCGGCTTCGGTTTCAGCCTCTTGGCCTGACGACGATGGAGGCAGCGAGGGACGGAAAACGTGAAAATAGACGTGAGAGTCTGGGCGTAGGGTTCAAGCGCTGCGCTCGCTGCGGCCATGTTTTCCTAACCTCAGTTTCTAAACAAATCCCAGCGTCTCGAACTTATTCAGATGGAAGGTCGGCCCCTCCAGCGAGAAGACGCTGATACCCGGCCCCCCAGGGGGGCATTGTGGGGGGCAAGGACGGGGCTGTACCGCTGTATGAATACAGGAGGCCTCACCGCGCACATCTCACGACAGCACAAAGCAACTGGACATGACCTCAGCTCCTCCATCACTGCGGAACTAACCTCCAGAGATGAGGGAACTGCCAGTCAAGCAATTCTCTGCTCAGCATCTTTCTACTATAATGGACATTGCAATTCTTTACCAGCTTTAAGATCTCTGCTTGTTGTCAGTGGATGGACACATTTATTGGGGGGATTATTGAAGTCCTTTACGTTGTTGTAATTTGTGACAAATGTATCAAATGTCACATGATGTTTTTTAATACGACTTCTATGTCTGAAAAAGTGGAGCCGGTGCTTTATAAGCATAAACCATATCTCTCAATGTATTAAGTGGCATAATAGACATGAAATCTGCCCTCCCGCCTGCAGCCCCCTCTAGGGAGCAGGTAATGCTCTAGAATTGATACAATTACCATTGACATTAATGGAAGCTGTATATCATCTCGTTACACTGAGCTCCCTCTAGTGGCAGCTGGTAGTAATGCAGTGCTGGGAACAGAAGGCTTTCAGCACTGGGCCTCCTCCCCTCCACCCCACAGTAGTTGTGTGGTCTGGCCACTGGCGGTGAGAATAATGCAAAACAGCAAAAAGGTCACACATTTTTGCCTAAATATGGCTTCTGTAATCCTTTTTCCCCCCAAAATGTATATTAGATGGTTACAGAACTTTTCATTAATACAGTGGACATACAGAAGACGGGACGCCGGCCCTTTAAGGCAAGTATCTGTCAGCACAGGGTCGTCTATCGCCCCTCTATCTCTTGCTTCTATATAAAACCCTGGAAGGGACAGGGAAGGACACGCTCCCACTGCAGCCATCAGTCACCTATGGATATTCCCGACTGTCTCTTATTGGTGGGACAGGTAACAGAGCGCCCCCTCTGTGCAGCACATCCGCCGCCCCACACATACAGGTCAATATTCTATTCCAGACAGGTTTGTTCCCACATCTGCACTGCCCTTTGTGTCAGTCTTCTCTCTAATTCTAGAATTCTATTCCTGAACCAGGAAGCTCAGGATGAACAGAATTCCCTCTAAATTAGACATTTCCGATTTGCGTGGCATGAAGTATTGCACGGCGCCACACACAAAGGCGGCTTGATGGAATTTTATATTTTTGGATAAAACTCGAGTTCATTTTATTTGCGTTGTGGAATAGAACAATCTACTGTTTGCTTATCCTCACATACATCTGTGGCGATGGAACAGGAGTGTGGGCTGGGGATCACACATATGGAAACCATTGCCAGCAATGATGGGAGTCACACTGTGTCACTGACACCCACATGGTGAGCCTCAGCCCTCACAATCCAGAATCCATTAAGTGTGATGATAATTTATGCAGATTACAGGGCTCTGCTGTAAGATAAACACCTCTTAATTACCCTGAGCCTGATTATCAGGGAATGTTTACTTTCTCTCCTCTTTCTTAGTGATTGCTGCCACCTACTCAGCTCACTCCAACTCCCAACATCTCAGGTGCCTGGAAAAAGAGAGGGACACGGGTCATGTGACTGCTGACAATGCAACTTTTCCATGTGACTCCCGCTTCCAGCTATGGAGATGATCAGTTACATTGTATCGTAGCAACATTGTATCACAGGCACCTCCCATCATTGTTACATTGTATCATAGGTACCTCACAGTGCATTGGGAAAGTCCTCACACCCACTCACTTCTGCCCTCAATCCCCCAGAATGAGAAAGTGAGAACATTGGCATAAATCTTCAGCCCCTTTAGGCCTCATGCACATGACCGTTGTTTTGGTCCGCATCCGAGCCGCAGTTTTTGCGGCTTGGATGCGGACCCATTCACTTCAATCACTCTGTGTGCTGTCCGCATACGTTGCTCCGTTCCGTGGCCCCGCAAAAAAAAATATAACCTGTCCTATCCTTCTCCGTTTTGCGGACAAGAATAGGCAGTTATATCAATGCCATCCGTGTTTTGCAGATCCGCAATTTGCGGACTGCAAAACACACAACGGTCGTGTGCATGTAGCCTTACTCAGGACATAAGTCTTCAGCCCCTTTACTCGGGACATAACCAGGGCCGTCTATAATATTGATTGGACCCTGGGCAAGAATTTACTTGGGACCCCTGGATCCCGCCTTCTAACACCCCAGCAGGCAATCACGCCCTCGACCACTATACAGGGAGTGCAGAATTATTAGGCAAATGAGTATTTTGACCACATCATCCTCTTTATGCATGTTGTCTTACTCCAAGCTGTATAGGCTCGAAAGCCTACTACCAATTAGGCATATTAGGTGATGTGCATCTCTGTAATGAGAAGGGGTGTGGTCTAATGACATCAACACCCTATATCAGGTGTGCATAATTATTAGGCAACTTCCTTTCCTTTGGCAAAATGGGTCAAAAGAAGGACTTGACAGGCTCAGAAAAGTCAAAAATAGTGAGATATCTTGCAGAGGGATGCAGCACTCTTAAAATTGCAAAGCTTCTGAAGTGTGATCATCGAACAATCAAGCGTTTCATTTAAAATAGTCAACAGGGTCGCAAGAAGCGTGTGGAAAAACCAAGGCGCAAAATAACTGCCCATGAACGGAGAAAAGTCAAGCGTGAAGCTGCCAAGATGCCACTTGCCACCAGTTTGGCCATATTTCAGAGCTGCAACATCACTGGAGTGCCCAAAAGCACAAGGTGTGCAATACTCAGAGACATGGCCAAGGTAAGAAAGGCTGAAAGACGACCACCACTGAACAAGACACACAAGCTGAAACGTCAAGACTGGGCCAAGAAATATCTCAAGACTGATTTTTCTAAGGTTTTATGGACTGATGAAATGAGAGTGAGTCTTGATGGGCCAGATGGATGGGCCCGTGGCTGGATTGGTAAAGGGCAGAGAGCTCCAGTCCGACTCAGACGCCAGCAAGGTGGAGGTGGAGTACTGGTTTGGGCTGGTATCATCAAAGATGAGCTTGTGGGGCCTTTTCGGGTTGAGGATGGAGTCAAGCTCAACTCCCAGTCCTACTGCCAGTTTCTGGAAGACACCTTCTTCAAGCAGTGGTACAGGAAGAAGTCTGCATCCTTCAAGAAAAACATGATTTTCATGCAGGACAATGCTCCATCACACGCGTCCAAGTACTCCACAGCGTGGCTGGCAGGAAAGGGTATAAAAGAAGAAAATCTAATGACATGGCCTCCTTCTTCACCTGATCTGAACCCCATTGAGAACCTGTGGTCCATCATCAAATGTGAGATTTACAAGGAGGGAAAACAGTACACCTCTCTGAACAGTGTCTGGGAGGCTGTGGTTGCTGCTGCACGCAATGTTGATGGTGAACAGATCAAAACACTGACAGAATCCATGGATGGCAGGCTTTTGAGTGTCCTTGCAAAGAAAGGTGGCTATATTGGTCACTGATTTGTTTTTGTTTTGTTTTTGAATGTCAGAAATGTATATTTGTGAATGTTGAGATGTTATATTGGTTTCACTGGTAAAAATAAATAATTGAAATGGGTATATATTAGTTTTTTGTTAAGTTGCCTAATAATTATGCACAGTAATAGTCACCTGCACACACAGATATCCCCCTAAAATAGCTAAAACTAAAAACAAACTAAAAACTTCTTCCAAAAATATTCAGCTTTGATATTAATGAGTTTTTTGGGTTCATTGAGAACATGGTTCTTGTTCAATAATAAAATTAATCCTCAAAAATACAACTTGCCTAATAATTCTGCACTCCCTGTATATAATATAGCTTACACTGAATTCCTATAAATACTTACAGTTCTGAAGACTCCAGCGGCTCAGGATCAGTGCTCTGGGCTGAAAGTGGGCACCGCTCTGCAGTTCAGGTAGGAGACCAGGGCTCGGCTCACCCTAGTGTTACAGTGCACCCCAGCACCCCACAGTATGCAGTATAGCACCCTATAGTATACAGCACCCCACAGTATACAGTATAGCACCCTATAGTATACAGCACCCCACAGAATGCAGTATAGCACCATATAGTATACAGCACCCCACAGTATGCAGTATAGCACCCTATAGTATACAGCATCCCACAGTATGCAATACAGAGTATAACACCCCACAGTATGCAGTATAGCACGGTATAGTATACAGCACCCCACAGTATGCAGTATAGCACCCTATAGTATACAGCACCCCACAGTATGCAGTATAGCACCCTATAGTATGCAGCACCCCACAGTATACAGTTTAGCACCCTATAGTATACAGCACCCCCACAGTATGCAGTATAGCACCCTATAGAATACAGCACCCCCACAATATGCAGTAAAGCACCCTATAGTATACAGGACCCCACAATATGCAATATATCACCCTATAGTATACAGCACCACACACTATACAGTATAGCACCCTATAATATACAGCACCCCACAGTATGCATTATAACACCCTATAGTATACAGCACCCCACAGTATACAGTATATCACCCTATAGTATATAGGACCCCACAGTATGCAGTATAGCACTCTATAGTATACAGCACCCCACAGTATGCAGTACAGTACCCTATAGTATACAGCAACCCACAGTATGCAGTATAGCACCCTATAGTATACAGCACCCCACAGTATGCAGTATAGCACCCTATAGTATACAGAACCCCACAGTATACAGTATATCACCCTATAGTATATAGGACCCCACAGTATGCAGTATAGCACCCTATAGTATACAGCACCCCACAGTATGCAGTATAGCACCCTATAGTATACAGCACCCCACAGTATGCAGTATAGCACCATATAGCATACAGTATAGCACATCACAGTATACAGTATATAGCACCCCACACTATACAGTATACAGCACCCCACAGTATACAGCACCCCACACTATACAGCACCCAACAGTATACAATATACAGCACCCCACACTATACAGCACCCCACAGTATACCGTATACAGCACCCCACACTATACAGCACCCCACACTATACAGTATACAGCACCCCACAGTATACAGAACCCCACAGTATAACATATACGGCACCCCACACTATACAGTATACAGCACCCCACAGCATACAGCACTCCACACTATACAGTATACAGCACACCACACTATACAGCACCCACACTATACAGCACCCCACACTATACAGCACTTCACACTATACAGTATACAGCACCCCACAGTATACAGCACCCCACACTGTACAGCACCCACACTATACAGCACCCCACACTATACAGCACTTCACACTATACAGTATATAGCACCCCACAGTATACAGCACCCCAACACTATATAGCACCCCTCAATATACAGCACCCCACAGTATACAGCACCCTACACTATACAGTACCCCACAGTTTACAGCACCCCACACTATACTGCACCCCACAGTATACAGAAGAGCAGTATAGCACTCCACAATATACAGCACCCCACACTATACAGCACCCGACAATATACAGCACCCTACACTATACAGTACCCCACAGTATACAGCACCCCACAGTATACAGCATACAGCACCCCACAATATACACCACCTAGATTAAAATAATTTATTAAATCATTAGTTAGACACTATAAAGCCAGTTTCCCATAATGCTCCACTGTGTTTTTTTTATTGTCCTCATTCCTTGAGGATGAAGCCCACCTACTATATGGCCGCATACCATGGTTTTTCCAGGTTCAATGGTCCAAAAGAGTCGGCGTTTGCCTTGTGTGGTTCCCTGGCACCCTACACTATACAGTACCCCACAGTTTACAGCACCCCACACTATACAGCACCCCACAGTATACAGAAGAGCAGTATAGCACTCCACAATATACAGCACCCCACACTATACAGCACCCCACAATATACAGCACCCCACAATATACAGCACCCTACACTATACAGTACCCCACAGTATACAGCACCCCACAGTATACAGCATACAGCACCCCACAATATACAGCACCCCACACTATACAGTATACAACACCCCACACTATACAGCACCCCACAGTATACAGTACCCCACACTATACAGTATACAGCACCCCACAATATACAGCACCCCACAGTATGCAGCACCCTACACTATACAGTACCCCACACTATACAGTATACAGCACCCCACAATATACAGCACCCCACAGTATACAGCACCCTACACTATACAGTATACAGCACCCAACACTATACAGCATCCCAACACTATACAGTATACAGCACCCCACAGTATACAGCACCCCACACTATACAGCACCCCACACTATACAGTATACAGCACCCCACAATATACAGAACCCCACACTATACAGCACCCTACACTATACAGCACCCCACACTATACAGCACCCACACTATACAGCACCCACACTATACAGCACCCCCCACTATACAGCACCACACTATACAGTATACAGCACCCCACAGTATACAGTACCCCACACTATACAGTATACAGCACTCGACAGTATACAGCACCCCACAGTATAGAGTATACAGTACCCCACACTTTCCCATTTCGTCCTACGGCAGCACAGCATGGGTTAAACTTGTCTTCATATTCTTGGCTAGGACCGCCCACCTAGATTAAAATAATTTATTAAATCATTAGTTAGACACTATAAAGCCAGTTTCCCATAATGCTCCACTGTGTTTTTTTATTGTCCTCATTCCTTGAGGATGAAGCCCACCTACTATATGGCCGCATACCGTGGTTTTTCCAGGTTCAATGGTCCAAAAGAGTCGGCGTTTGCCTTGTGTGGTTCCCTGGCAGCTGTTCTTAGCTGCTGTGGCGCTGAATCGGAGAGTGATTCACTCTCCTGGACGGAGTCTTAATCGCAGAGGAGGCGCGCGTCTAGGACCGGAAGTGAAGGTCCCGAACTTCCGGTTGCTCTGTGGAACGCACTGTGGAACGCAGGAAGCGCGTCTGACAAGCGCGCCAGGTGCCTCCCGTCCATGCGCCCTAATGAGGATTTAGTTAAGTATATAAAGCGGCTCAGTGCAGAGGTAGGTGCCCTTTTGTGCCTGGCAGCCGAGCTCTAGCGAAAATAAGGTAGATAAGCCTGTCTTGGTCAGGCAAAGCCTCTCTATTTATATTATATATGTGTTCTCATATGCTTCCTTTTCTCTCACCACAGATGTCCTTCTCTTCTGATAAAGGGGGAAAAAGATCCCGCAAAGGCAGGCATAGGCTATGTCAGTCCTGTGAACAGCCATTGCCTGATGAATGTGTAGAGGATCTTTGTACAAGCTGTAATGTGGACTCTCTAAGGTCCTCACCACCCAGATCTAATAAGAGACAGAAGACTAAGCAGGCTCTAGGTATTTCATGTATTCAGCCCTTACCACTGAATTGGTCATCTAATATATGTGAAAGCTGTTCGCATCCAGAAGAAATATCGGATGTAGAAACCAAAAAATTAATGACAATGTTTAAAGCTTTTCTGTCGCAGGCCAAAAAGAAAAAACATTTAACAAAAAAGAAACATTATGTCTCTCCATCCTCTTCCGAAGAGTCTTCTAGATCCGAGGGGGAAGTGTCTTCAGACTCAGAGTTTGATCTGCCTATCCTGGAAGACAATTTTTTGTTCAACAAGAGTAATGCTGATCACTTGATTAGAGAAGTAAAAAACATCATGGCATCAAAAAAAGAGGAGACGGCTGATAAAGAGGAAGATAACCTTTTCTATTTTCCCAAGAAAAAGGCATCTGTATTTCCTAGCCATCCAGTGCTCAACACTATTATGCGTAAAGAATGGCAGCAGCCAGTAGGGAAAATAAACTTAGGATCCAGATTTAAGTCTATATATAAAATAGACCCCGCTGAGTCTACAAGTTGGGAAAATCCTGCTCGGGTTGATCCTGCTGTCGCCAGACTGGCCAAAAGATCCATGTTTCCTAGTGAGGATTCTTCACTACTCAAGGATCCAATGGAAAAGAAGGCGGATTGTCTCCTAAAAAGGTTACATTCCTACCTGTCCCTTATGAATAAAGCTGCAATAGCTTCGGTTCCGGTAGCCCGCGCTCTGAGGGTCTGGCTTAGTCACCTGGGCAGAGACATAGAAGATGGTGTGTCCAGAGAAGAACTGCTCCAACAGTTACCTACATTGAAACTAGCAGCAGAGTTCCTCTGTGATTTCTCCGTAGAGTCTTTAAGATTAGTAGCCAGGAATATGGCGCTTTCCAACTCCGTCAGAAGATCTGTCTGGCTCAAATTATGGTCTGGAGACTCAGCATCAAAGAATAACCTATGCTCACTCCCTTTTAAGCCTGGGAAGTTATTTGGATCCCATCTAGATAAACTCCTGGAATCCAGTAATGAAGAAAAATCGTAGAATTTTCCTCAATTCAAGCGAAGAGATAAGACGCGTTTTTTTCGTCCCTACAGAGAACAAAATTACAGAAGATATGGATCTAGAGAACGCTTCAGCAGAAGCAGAGCTGACCGAAGATCCTGGATGGCTTCAGAAAGATCAAAAAAGAAATCAGAGGATGCAAATCCATCTAAAAAGGAATTCTGACGCCAGAAGCCAAGAAGTAGGAGGTCGGCTGACACATCACTACTCAGAATGGCAAAGGATTACTTCAGACACTTGGGCTCTAAATATCATAAAAGAAGGATAAACATTGGAGTTAGATCAATATCCAAGGGACAGATTCCTTCTGAACAAAAGAGAAGATCCCAAAATGTTTCGTTTTCTAGAAGAATTTATAGAGAAAGGAGCACTAGAACCAGTACCTATGCACCAAAGAAGTACCGGAGTATATTCCTGGATATTTCGGGTCCCCAAGCCAGGGGGAAAGTATCGACTTATCATACAGCACCCCACAGTATACAGTATACAGCACCCCACACTATACAGTATACAGCACCCCACAATATACAGCATCCCACAGTATACAGCACCCTACACTATACAGCACCCGACAGTATACAGTATACAACACCTCACAGTATACAATATACAGCACCCCACACTATACAGTATACAGCACCCCACAGTATACAGCACCCCACACTATACAGTATACAACACCCTACAGTATACAGCACCCTACAGAATATAGCACCCCACACTATACAGCACCCCACACTATACAGTATACAGCACCCTACACTATACAGCACCCCACAGTATACAGCACCCTACACTATACAGCACCCCACACTATACAGCACCCACAGTATACAGCACCCCACAGTATACAGCATCCCACACTATACAGCACCCCACAGTATACAGCACCCCACACTATACAGCACCCCACACTATACAGTACCCCACAATATACAGTATACAGCACCCCACACTATACATCACCCCACACTATACAGTATACAGCACCCCACAATATACAGTATACAGCACCCCACACTATACAGTATACAGCACCCCACACTATACAGCACCCCACAGTATACAGCACCCTACACTATACAGAACCCCACAGTATACAGCACCCCACACTATACAGTATACAGCACCCCACACTATACAGTATACAGCATCCCACACTATACAGCACCCCACAGTATACAGTATACAGCACCCCACACTATACAGTATACAGCACCCCACACTATACAGTATACAGCATTCCACACTATACAGCACCCCACACTATACAGTATACAGCATTCCACACTATACAGCACCCCACAGTATACAGTATACAGCATTCCACACTATACAGCACCCCACAGTATACAGTATACAGCACCCCACACTATACAGTATACAGCACCCCACACTTTACAGTATACAGCATTCCACACTATACAGCACCCCACACTATACAGTATACAGCATCCCACACTATACAGCACCCCACAGTATACAGTATACAGCACTCCACAGTATACAGTATACAGCACTATACAGCACCCCAGACTATGGAGCCCCCCACTATACAGTAAATAGCACCTTTTCCTGATGTAATCTTCACACAAAAAAAGCTCCACAATTCTGGCAAACTTCTCCTACAGCAACAGTCCTGATAGAGATAAAGGACCTTTGATTATCTCATAGCCATGTGACCAGTAATATCGCTATGTTACTGGTCACATGGTGATGATGTCATCTAAGGTCCTTTCTCCTAAGGGAATCACAGCTTTCACTCTCTCAAAGTTCGCTGCCTGGAGTGCCGGCATGCAGGCAGACATGGCAGCACCCCCCTGTGTAGCTGACAGCCTGACACACAGGGCGGGCCCCCCCCCCCCCCGCCCCCCCTCACCTAGGCACACCACTCGATGTCATTGAATTTGTGTGCAGTGGCCAGCGGGGCTCAAGAGGCAGCTGCCTTGTCACCCCCAGGAGCAATTGGGCCCGGGGCAGCTGCCCATTTTGCCCGACGTTAAAGATGGCCCTGGACATGTCTTTATCCCGTTTACTCAGGACATAAGTCTGCAGCCCCTTTACTCGGGTCGAGACATAAGTCTTCAGCCCCTTTACTCAGGACATAAGTCTTCAGCCCCTTTACTCAGGACATAAGTCTTCAGCCCCTTTACTCACGACATAAGGGCAGGTGACGAGCGGCGCCTGGTTTCCTCCAGACATTACTGAGGAGAGGCTTCTTTCTGGCTGCTCTGCCATAAAGCCCAGATTGGTGGAGGCTGCAGTGATGGTCGACCTTATGGAAGTTTCTCCCATCTGCACACAGATCTCTGGAGCTCAGCCACAGGGACCATTGGGTTCTTGGTCACCGCTCTTATCAAGGCCCTGCTCCCCCGATTACCTAGTTTTTGTCCCCTTCTCCAGATCTGAGCCTCCACACAATCCTGTCTCTGAGCTCTACAGGCAGTTCTCTCCTCCTCATGACCTGTTTTTTTGCTCTGATGCATTGTCATCTGTGAGATCTTATATAGACAGGGGTGAGTCCTTCCACATTATGTCCAATCCACCGAATTTACCGCAGGTGACTCCAATCAAGGCGTAGAACATCTCAAAGATGATCCAGAGAAATGGGAGGTTTTCTTTAGAATTCTAAAATTCTGTCCTCGCTGTTTCATTATGGGGGACTGAGGGCAGAATTATGGGGGAAGCTCGGCCACAGGGACCATATAGCACAAGAAGCGAGAGAACAAAATTTGAAAAAGTGAAAGGGTCTGGAGACTTTCCGAATACGCTGTTTATGGTAGTTACTCTGTATGATGGACACATTGGGGGAAATTTATCAAAAGTGATGTAAAGGAAAACTGGCTTAGTTGCTCATAGCAACCAATCAGATTCCACTTGTCATTGGAAAATGAAATGTGCGATCTGATTGGTTGCTATCGGCAACTAAGTCAGTTTTCCTTTGCACCACTTTTGATAAATCTCCCCCATTGTTTGGCAGTTACTTTGTATCATGTTCTGAGTTCCAACCATAGGGTTTCCTGATTACGTTTAATAGTAGAAACATTGAAAACAGGTCTGCTGTCTTGTTGCTTTGCTACAATGTATCAGTGCAGGTAAAATATATCAGTCTGAAGTCAAGGCTGTTTGGCTTCCAGAGGATTGTCCAGACTGGATACAACTGTAACACACCCTCAGCTGTGAGAAGTATTAGGTCAGGACAAGATTCCAGGCTCTGGCTGTAGACAAGAATATAGCCATTCATTGACAGCATGAAATGAAAGTTTATTAAGACATTGCAGAACAGTTCATTACAGGCTGATAAGCTGAAGACCCCTTTCTACCCCCATGCAGTCCATGAGTACCTGACGTAGTCACATCAGTGACCAATTACAGGTCAGGCTAATCAGCCCCAGACCCGGTCATGGCCGGCAATGAGATCCACATTGCCTGTCTGGCAGGACACACACGACCGCCCAGAGATGGTAAGGTTATGGTGTGAACTCTCAGGACGCGCAGATAAAACGACGGCTGTAATTGAATTTACCCTGAAGTGTTGCGGCCGCTCCAGAAATGTCATTTTTATTATTTCCAAAAATGGAAGGTCAAAGATCAATTCAGAAGAAAGCGTTGGACAAAGCGCATGGGGTTATCACGGTCACAATCTGGCTGAACGCGGTGGGAACAGTCCTGTCGATCTGGTCACCATAGTGACAGAAATCCAGCTAATCTGAGATATGAGGTAACGTAACCCCTGGAGTGACGTCCCCAAGGGGGCAACAAAAGTGCAGCTGAGACGAGAAGATTACCTCCACCAACCTTGCCCCCCCCCTCAAACAGGCTGCTGGGACACTGACAGCACGCATAATAACTGATAGCTGCCGAATGATCAAATATTGCGGATGACTGGACCCTCAGGAAGATGCGTCAGCCCCTAGACTCCGACGTCAGAGGAGCCTCCTCATCCAGGCTTCGAATTCGAATGAATTCACACACAGCAGATTCGTTGTAGAAATGTCCATCTATTGAAGCTATTACAGACACAAGCTACTAATGTAGTGTGATAGGGACAGAGTAAGAAGATATCATTGGGTAGATTTTAGGGAATTTGATCAGGGAAAGCTTTAGGGAGTGAGAGGCTGGTTTAATACACCTGCTGGCTCCAAGTCCTGCATTACAAAAACCTGCGAGATAAAGAAACTCATTCTCTCTGTATACGAACAGACAGCCTAAAAAAACACCTCAAGTTTCTAAAGTTCGTAGGCTTATCCCCCAGAGCATTCTACTGCAAACACTGAGCCATTGCCATTTTTTCTTCTAAAAACCATTTTAGTGCATTATAACTGTGGCTGGCTTATTTGTTATCCAAGTCATGTCTCAAGACCAATTTCAAGGGTTGAACATTGACTTATAGGATAGCTGGCTTACATCTGGTAGCATCAGAGACATAACTTGCTAAGAGCTCATTTGCATCCCTGTGCTGTTAAACGTGTTGCATATGACTGCAACATAATGTTCAGTCATAGCAAAAGCATTTTACAGCAATAATGCCATTTTTATACTCGTGTTATTGAACCCATAGTTCAAAAACCTTTTACCTTCAAAATTGAATTATTAATCAAGTAAATTGTCAATATCAGTGTGCAGTGTGTTTATAGAAGGGGAGAGATTCCGGACTTTTAATTGCGCCTCTGTCTTTAAATTGCAGAAATTTTGCTGATACTGTTTAATAATCTATGTACCAAACTTGTGACTTTTCATTTATAGGCAGTGGCGTAACTAGAAATGACTGGGCCCCAAAGCAGATTTTTGTATGGGCTTCCCTTATACCTACGCTACTGCTCCTGATTCATGAGTAGAATGTCAGAATTACAGTGCAGACTGACACAGGTAGAGCTGTGCTAGAGATGGATCTCCTGGGTCCCATGCAATGTGAGCCCACATGTGGACACAACCTTACATGTACAGAATCTGTATACGCTGAGGTGATGACATCACGTGTGGTAGTCAGGAGAGTAGCTATTGGGGAAGCAGGGAAAGTGGCTCCTACGTGGCCTGAACTCAGAAGGAGCCCGTCCAGGAGGAGGACAAAAAGATTTTATTGTCAGGGCCCCCACAACAGTATTATAGAATGACAGTATATACAGTGACATACAGTATATATAGTGACATTATATACAGTGACATAGAGGTGCCAGCTGTCAGGGGGGTGCCGGATGTCATGAGCGATTCTATCAATACAGATGGAAATGCTCATTGGTAGAGCGAAGGGGAGCTGGCAGTCCTTTCACTTACTCACCGCTCAGCTCCCCACGCGCTCAGCTCCCCACGCTTTTCCCTTCTCTAGCCCCCATAGATCGCGCTACCAGACCTTATACGAGGAGCCCGGGAATCTTAGAGGGCATTACTACTGTTAAGGGGGCACAGAGAGGGCATTACTACTGTGAAGGGGACACAGTGAGAGCATTACTACTGTGAAGGGGCATTACTACTGTGAAGGGGGCATTACTACTGTGAAGGGGGCACAGAGAGAGCATTACTACTGTGAAGAGGGTAAAGACAGGCCATTACTACTGTGAAGGGAGCACAGAGAGGACATTACTACTGTGAAGGGGTACAGACAGGGCATTACTACTGTTAAGGGTTACAGACCGGGCATTACTACTGTTAAGGGGTACAGCCTGGGCATTACTACTGTGAAGAGGTTATAGAAAGGGCATTACTACTGTGAAGAGGTTATAGAAAGGGCATTACTACTGTGAAGGGGCACAGAGAGGGCATTACTACTGTGAAGTGGTCACAGAGAGGACATCACTACTGTGAAGGGGGCACAGAGAATGCATTACTACTGTAAAGGGGCACAGAGAGGGCATTACTACTGTGAAGGGGTACAGACAGGGCATTACTACTGTTAAGGGTTACAGACCGGGCATTACTACTGTTAAGGGGTACAGACTGGGCATTACTACTGTGAAGAGGGCATAAAAGGGCATTACTACTGTGAAGGGGCACAGAGAGGGCATTACTACTGTGAAGTGGTCACAGAGAGGACATCACTACTGTGAAGGGGTAAAGACAAGGCATTACTACTGTGAAGGGGGCACAGAGAATGCATTACTACTGTGAAGGGGCACAGAGAGGACATTACTACTGTGAATGGGTACAGACTGGGCATTACTACTGTTAAGGGTTACAGACCGTGCAAAAGGGGCACAGACAGGACTTTACTACTGTGAAGAGGGCACAGAGAGGGCATAGGTACTCTGAGGGGGCGCAATGAGGGCATAATTACTGAAGGGGGCACAGTGTGGGCATAACTACTGTGAGGGGGCACAATGTGTGCATTAGTACTGTGAGGGGGCACAATGTGTGCATTAGTACTGTGAGGGGGGCACAATGTGGGCATTAGTACTGTGAGGGGGGCACAATGTGGGCATTAGTAGTGAGGGGGGCACAGTGTGGGCATTAGTATTGTGAGGGGGCACAATGTATGCATTAGTACTGTGAGGGGGCACAATATGTGCATTAGTACTGTGAGGGGGGCACAATGTGGGCATTAGTACTGTGAGGGGGGCACAGTGTGGGCATTAATAGTGTGAGCGGACACAATGTTTTAAACTATGGGGGGACGTTGCAGAGAAAACACCTTAGGCACGCTAAGCTTGACTAGCCACAGGATTGGGGGTTGCATGGGAGAAAGGGGGTTACGAATAGTTTGCTGTGGGGCCCAGACAGTTCTAGTTACAGCGCTGATCAGGAGGCACAGACTGAACAGAAACAATGTTACCTCTTATTGTTTTTATTTATCACAGTGGAGAAAACCCTCCGTTACTCTTAGAGTCCATTCACACGTCCGTAGGTGTTTTTTGCGGTCTGCAAATTGCGGATCCGCAAAACACGGACACTGGCAATGTGCGTTCCGCAATTTGCAGACCGCACATCGCCTGCACTACACTGCGTGCAGAATTATTAGGCAAATGAGTATTTTGACCACATCATCCTCTTTATGCATGTTGTCTTACTCCAAGCTGTATAGGCTCGAAAGCCTACTACCAATTAAGCATAGTAGGTGATGTGCATCTCTGTAATGAGAAGGGGTGTGGTCTAATGACATCAACACCCTATATTAGGTGTGCATAATTATTAGGCAGCTTCCTTTCCTTTGGCAAAATGGGTCAAAAGAAGGACTTGACAGGCTCAGAAAAGTCAAAAATAGTGAGATATCTTGCAGAGGGATGCAGCACTCTTAAAATTGCAAAGCTTCTGAAGCGTGATCATCGAACAATCAAGCGTTTCATTCAAAATAGTCAACAGGGTCGCAAGAAGCGTGTGGAAAAACCAAGGCGCAAAATAACTGCCCATGAACTGAGAAAAGTCAAGCGTGCAGCTGCCAAGATGCCACTTGCCACCAGTTTGGCCATATTTCAGAGCTGCAACATCACTGGAGTGCCCAAAAGCACAAGGTGTGCAATACTCAGAGACATGGCCAAGGTAAGAAAGGCTGAAAGATGACCACCACTGAACAAGACACACAAGCTGAAACGTCAAGACTGGGCCAAGAAATATCTCAAGACTGATTTTTCTAAGGTTTTATGGACTGATGAAATGAGAGTGAGTCTTGATGGGACAGATGGATGGGCCCGTGGCTGGATTGGTAAAGGGCAGAGAGCTCCAGTCCGACTCAGACGCCAGCAAGGTGGAGGTGGAGTACTGGTTTGGGCTGGTATCATCAAAGATGAGCTTGTGGGGCCTTTTCGGGTTGAGGATGGAGTCAAGCTCAACTCCCAGTCCTACTGCCAGTTTCTGGAAGACACCTTCTTCAAGCAGTGGTACAGGAAGAAGTCTGCATCCTTCAAAAAAAACATGATTTTCATGCAGGACAATGCTCCATCACACGCGTCCAAGTACTCCACAGCGTGGCTGGCAAGAAAGGGTATAAAAGAAGAAAATCTAATGACATGGCCTCCTTGTTCACCTGATCTGAACCCCATTGAGAACCTGTGGTCCATCATCAAATGTGAGATTTACAAGGAGGGAAAACAGTACACCTCTCTGAACAGTGTCTGGGAGGCTGTGGTTGCTGCTGCACGCAATGTTGATGGTGAACAGATCAAAACACTGACAGAATCCATGGATGGCAGGCTTTTGAGTGTCCTTGCAAAGAAAGGTGGCTATATTGGTCACTGATTTGTTTTTGTTTTGTTTTTGAATGTCAGAAATGTATATTTGTGAATGTTGAGATGTTATTTTGGTTTCACTGGTAAAAATAAATAATTGAAATGGGTATATATTTGTTTTTTGTTAAGTTGCCTAATAATTATGCACAGTAATAGTCACCTGCACACACAGATATCCCCCTAAAATAGCTAAAACTAAAAACAAACTAAAAACTACTTCCAAAAATATTCAGCTTTGATATTAATGAGTTTTTTGGGTTCATTGAGAACATGGTTGTTGTTCAATAATAAAATTAATCCTCAAAA
Source organism: Bufo bufo (assembly GCF_905171765.1). Classification (NCBI taxonomy): domain Eukaryota; kingdom Metazoa; phylum Chordata; class Amphibia; order Anura; family Bufonidae; genus Bufo; species Bufo bufo. The sequence continues at coordinate 147,037,540 of NC_053398.1, read as the reverse complement.
ATACAACTTGCCTAATAATTCTGCACTCCCTGTATAATAGAAAATGCCTTTTCTTGTCCACAATTGCAAACAAGAATAGGACATGTTCTATTTTTGGGGGGAATAGAATTGCGGATCCGGAAGTGCGGATCCGGAAATGTGAATGCGGACAGCACATAGCATCCGTTCCGGCCCTATTGAAAATGAATGGGTCCGCAAAATTCGGAACGGATCCGGAAAAAATTGTGGACGTGTGAATGGAACCTTAGGATATTTTTGGGTGTCAGATATGATGGACCGGTCGAATCCCTCCAGTCTGCCGGAGTGGTGAAGGTTGGGGTGACAGGTGCAGTCTCTATGCCACCCGGCACCATGACAAGAGGGGCATTTAAAGGGGACTCTGTGCTGTACCCTCAGTAACCTGGGGCCAGTATATGGGGTGACACAGAATGGCGGGACTGTTGCCAATCTCTTGCCTCCCATATTGTATGACGGCTGAGGAGTGAAGACGACCCTTGTTTTTGGGATGACACCGACTGTAGATAGATCGGCCATTCTCTGCCGTAATAGATATGTGGTATGGGAGGACGGAGTCTCCCCTCTAAGCTTTCTGGTATGTGGCTCCTTCTCTAAGGCGTCTTTGATAAGCGTCCCATCAGGGAGATATTACGGCACGGCAGCATGTGGATGCCATTAACCCGGGGTTCTGCGGTTCAGTGACTCTACGTTTCCGCACGTGCTGCTAATCCCAAACAGGTCAGGGTTCTGTGCACTGTCTGTACTGCGTCCTAATGATCTCGAGCAGCGAGGGACTGCAGCGTCATCTGTCATAATGGAGACGTCACCTGAACGCCGCGGACGAAGACGAGCATCAAACACTGAGCCATTCATACCAGCACCCAAACAGTCGCCCCGGAACCTGCACTAACATGACCACCGTATCCCAGGATAATGACGCTGACACTCGGGGTACAGGATAATTACACTGACACTTGGGGTACAGTATGATGACGCTGACACTCGGGGTACAGGATAATGACACTGACACTCGGGGTACAGGATAATGACGCTGACACTCGGGGTACAGGATAATGACGCTGACACTCGGGGTACAGGATAATGACACTGACACTTGGGGTACAGGATAATGACACTGACACTCGGGGTACAGGATAATGACACTGACACTCAGGGTACAGGATAATGACACTGACACTCGGGGTACAGGACTATGACGCTGACACTTGGGGTACAGGATAATGACACTCGGGGTACAGGATAATGACGCTGACACTCGGGGTACAGGATAATGACGCTGACACTCGGGGTACAGGATAATGACGCTGACACTTGGGGTACAGGATAATGACACTGACACTCGGGGTACAGGATAATGACGCTGACACTCTGGGTACAGGATAATGACACTGACACTCGGGGTACAGGATAATGACGCTGACACTCGGGGTACAGGATAATGACACTGACACTTGGGGTACAGGATAATGACACTGACACTCGGGGTACAGGATAATGACGCTGACACTCGGGGTACAAGATAATGACACTGACACTTGGGGTACAGGATAATGACGCTGACACTCGGGGTACAGGATAATGACGCTGACACTCGGGGTACAGGATAATGACACTGACACTCGGGGTACAGGATAATGACACTGACACTCGGGGTACAGGATAATGACGCTGACACTCGGGGTACAGGATGATGACACTGACACTCGGGGTACAGGATAATGACGCTGACACTCGGGGTACAGGATAATGACGCTGACACTCGGGGTACAGGATAATGACGCTGACACTCGGGGTACAGGATGATGACACTGACACTTGGGGTACAGGATAATAACACTGACACTCGGGGTACAGGATAATAACGCTGACACTCGGGGTACAGGATAATGACACTGACACTCGGGGTACAGGATAATGACACTGACACTCGGGGTACAGGATAATGACACGCTGACACTCGGGGTACAGGATAATAACACTGACACTCGGGGTACAGGATAATAACACTGACACTCGGGGTACAGGATAATGACACTCGGGGTACAGGATAATGACACTGACACTCGGGGTACAGGATAATGACGCTGACACTCGGGGTACAGGATAATGACGCTGACGCTCGGGGTACAAGATAATGACACTGACACTCGGGGTACAGGATAATGACGCTGACACTCGGGGTACAGGATAATGACGCTGACACTCGGGGTACAGGATGATGACACTGACACTCGGGGTACAGGATAATGACGCTGACACTCGGGGTACAGGATAAGGACACTGACACTTGGAGTACAGGATAATGACGCTGACACTCGGGGTACAAGATGATGACACTGACACTCGGGGTACAGGATAATGATGCTGACACTTGGGGTACAGGATAATGACACTGACACTTGGGGTACAGGATAATGACGCTGACACTCGGGGTACAGGATAATGACACTCGGGGTACAGGATAATGACACTGACACTCGGGGTACAGGATAATGACGCTGACACTCGGGGTACAGGATAATGACGCTGACGCTCGGGGTACAAGATAATGACACTGACACTTGGGGTACAGGATAATGACACTGACACTTGGGGTACAGGATAATGACACTGACACTCGGGGTACAGGATAATGACGCTGACACTCGGGGTACAGGATAATGACGCTGACACTCGGGGTACAGGATAATGACGCTGACACTCGGGGTACAGGATAATAACGCTGACACTTGGGGTACAGGATAATGACGCTGACACTCGGGGTACAGGATAATGACACGCTGACACTCGGGGTACAGGATAATGACACTGACACTCGGGGTACAGGATAATGACGCTGACACTCGGGGTACAGGATGATGACACTGACACTTGGGGTACAGGATAATGACGCTGACACTTGGGGTACAGGATAATGACACGCTGACACTCGGGGTACAGAATAATGACGCTGACACTCGGGGTACAGGATAATGACACTTGGGGTACAGGATAATGACGCTGACACTTGGGGTACAGGATAATGACGCTGACACTCGGGGTACAGGATAATGACACTGACACTTGGGGTACAGGATAATGACACACACACTTGGGGTACAGGATAATGACACTGACACTCGGGGTACAGGATAATGACGCTGACACTCGGGGTACAGGATAATGACGCTGACACTCGGGGTACAGGATAATGACGCTGACACTTGGGGTACAGGATAATAACGCTGACACTTGGGGTACAGGATAATGACACGCTGACACTCGGGGTACAGGATAATGACACGCTGACACTCGGGGTACAGGATAATGACGCTGACACTCGGGGTACAGGATAATGACGCTGACACTTGGGGTACAGGATAATGACGCTGACACTCGGGGTACAGGATAATGACACTGACACTTGGGGTACAGGATAATGACACGCTGACACTCGGGGTACAGGATAATGACGCTGACACTCTGGGTACAGGATAATGACGCTGACACTTGGGGTACAGGATGATGACACTGACACTTGGGGTACAGGGTAATGACACTGACACTCGGGGTACAGGATAATGACACTGACACTCGGGGTACAGGATAATGACACTGACACTCGGGGTACAGGATAATGACGCTGACACTCAGGGTACAGGATAATGACACTGACACTCGGGGTACAGGATAATGACACGCTGACACTCGGGGTACAGGATAATGACACGCTGACACTCGGGGTACAGGATAATAACACTGACACTCGGGGTACAGGATAATGACACTTGGGGTACAGGATAATAACACTGACACTTGGGGTACAGGATAATAACACTGACACTTGGGGTACAGGATAATGACACTTGGGGTACAGGATAATAACACTGACACTTGGGGTACAGGATAATAACACTGACACTTGGGGTACAGGATAATAACACTGACACTCGGGGTACAGGATAATAACGCTGACACTCGGGGTACAGGATAATGACACTGACACTCGGGGTACAGGATAATGACACTGACACTCGGGGTACAGGATAATGACACGCTGACACTCGGGGTACAGGATAATAACACTGACACTCGGGGTACAGGATAATAACACTGACACTCGGGGTACAGGATAATGACACTTGGGGTACAGGATAATAACACTGACACTTGGGGTACAGGATAATAACACTGACACTTGGGGTACAGGATAATGACACTTGGGGTACAGGATAATGACACTGACACTTGGGGTACAGGATAATAACACTGACACTTGGGGTACAGGATAATAACACTGACACTCGGGGTACAGGATAATAACGCTGACACTCGGGGTACAGGATAATGACACTTGGGGTACAGGATAATAACACTGATACTTGGGGTACAGGATAATAACACTGACACTTGGGGTACAGGATAATGACACTGACACTCGGGGTACAGGATAATGATCTCCTCCTGCCAGACCCCGCTGATAATATCTGATTTTTCTGGCTTTGTGTTTATTTTCTTCTTTATAAGATCTTTTTCACTGCACTGTTCACATACAAGATCAGGATAGTATTTTATATTAAAACTGACCGGAAAAAATCTCTATATCCTGGGTGATCTCTACAACCTTGTTGATCCCTATATACTGAGGAGGGATCTCTACATCTTGGGTGATCTCAATATCCTGGTTGATCTCTATATTCTGAGTGATCTCTATATTCTGAGTGATCTCTACACTGGACACTTTGTGATCTCTTTGTTCGGAGGGATCTCTACATCACGAGGGATCTCTACATCCTGGTTGATCTCTATATTCTGAGTGATCTCTACACTGGACACAGTACTTTGGGATCTCTTTGTTTGGAGGGATCTCTCTCTCCTAGATGTTGGGTCTTCTAATAACTTGCTGATATCAGAAAACCATCAGACAATAATGGAGCCTTATTTGCTGGGGACGGGGGGATCCTGCCGAGATTTGCATTTCGGGTGTTAGTGATGGAACTGGACCAAAAACCGAGAAGTATCAAATGAAGAAATGAAAATTTAAAGTGCAAAGATCTGCAGGAGGCAGAACGGAGGATTGAACTGGAGCCAAGAAAAGAAAGGTCAACGTTCTCCATTACACTGAGCGGACGGTGGCTGTTCAAAGGAGCGCGGCTGAAGGCGCCGGACACGCAGATAATTATTCATGTATTCATAACTGGGGTCTACAGCCGCCTACTGAATGTGAGAGGCAGAAGGGACTGTGCTTGGGGAGGAAGTGGAATCAGGGAGAGGGGGACACCGGACAGAGTGAGAGCAGCCACATACTGGAGACTATGGACTCCTCACAACCACCTACCAGTGACCCTGGACTCTTCACAACCACTTACCACCAGTGACCCTGGACTCCTCACAGCCACTTACCGGTGACCCTGGACTTCTCACAGCCACTTACCGGTGACCCTGGACTTCTCACAGCCACTTACCACCAGTGACCATGGACTCCTCACAGCCACTTACCACCAGTGACCCTGGACTCCTCACAGCCACTTACCGGTGATTCAAGACTTCTCATATCCACTTAATGGTGACCCTGGACTCCTCACAATCACTTACCAGTGACCCTGGACTCTTCACAACCACTTATCTGTGATCCATGACTCCTCACAACCACTTATTGGTGACCTCGGACTCCTCACAACAACTTACTGTTGACCCTGGTCTGGACTCTTCACAACCACTTGTCGGTGATTATGGACTTTTCACAAGCACTTACCAGGGTCCTTGGACTCTTCACAAAAACCTACTAGTAACCTCCTACTCCTCAAAACCACCTACTTGTGACCTCAGACTCCTTACAACTACTTACCAGTGACCCCAGACCCCCCCACAACCACTTACCAGTGACCCTGGGCTCCTCATAACCACTTAATGGTAAATATGGACTCCTCACAACTACTTACCGGTGACCCCAGACTCCCAACAACCACATAACAGTGACCATGGACTCCTCACAACCACTTACCGGTAATTCTGGGCTTCTCACAAGCACTTACTAATAACCACAGACTCCTCACAACCACCTACTAGTGACCCTGTACTCCTCACAAACACTTACCGGTAAGCCCAGACTCCTCAGAACCAATTACTGGTGATCCTGGACTCCTCGCAAGCACATAGTGGTGACCCTGGACTCCTCAGAACCAATTACTGGTGATCCTGGACTCCTCACAAGCACATACCCAAAATATACTGGGCTTAAATAAAGAGGCGTGGCCTACACAAAAAGGTGGAGTTAACATAAAGGGGTGGGGCTTTTCTTTTCTGGTCTGTATTGCAAAGAGAGACTTACTGTTCCAAATATAAAGCAAGTTAATTCCTCCCAGTTTCCCAATAAGCTGTAACCTGGGACATATCTGAAGAGATATCCGTCCTACCTTTTCACTCTTTTGATTTTTACAGGCCATAGAAGAGGATTGCCTAGACTGGTACAATTGTAACAAACCCTCAGATGTGAGAGTGTAGTTCCCTGGAACAAGGGTACTTTGGATTTTGTGGACATTTGCCCCTATTACTGCTATGCAGAGCCATCAGCTCCCTACTTTATTGTACTTTGAAGGGTTAACTTTCACTGTGATCTATGCTGTCGTGTGCAGGTATAATCTTTCATATCGTTGAACTGCATTTGTAATATATCCTGTTCATTTGCACTGTTATTGCGCTAAAGCTGCACTGCCCTGTGGAAAGGGTTAATTCGCAGCCAGCGAATACCGAGAGACTTTATGACTTTCTACCTATGCAAAGTTTTAAATGGAAAAACCAACCTTCTGACTGGTTTACCTGTGTTGTTTATATCTGAAGACCTGTTTATGTCTGGGAAACTGCATAGTCATTCCCATAGACTTGTATAGAAACTCTGTACAAGTCTATGACAAACAACAATTGTAACTTTGCTTCTCTTTTAGGCTGTGCTTCTCCGCTCCACCCCTCCCACTAGAAGGTTCAAGTTCTGCTGGAAACTATATATAAGGAGAGCAGTCAGAGCCCCTAGTGTTCTGCAGAGAGGGACCAGAGAGGGGAGACTCTGCCTGACTGCGTGAGTGACCAGGTGCAGAGATGGGGTTTTCCTGCCCAATGACTGAGCCACAGACCCCGGGTTAAAAGCCTGCGACCAGGGAGTTAGTCGGATGACTTAGCTACAGACCCTGGGCCTCCAGCCTTTGACCAGCCTTCTTCTGAGAGAGAGGGACAGCTAGCTCAGCCCTTTCCTCAGCATCAAACCCTTCTTCTGCCAGGGAGGAGACTGGAGAAGCCAGCCTTATGCCTCATCTCAGGGAGGAGACTGGAGAAGCCAGCCCTATGCCTCGTCTCAGGGAGGAGATTGTAGAAGCCATCCCTATGCCTCATCTCAGGGAGGAAACTGGAGAAGCCGGCCCTATGCCTCGTCTCAGGTTGGAGACTGAAGAAGCCAGCCCTATGCCTCATCTCAGGGAGGAGACTGGAGAAGCCAGCCCTATGCCTCGTCTCAGGGAGGAGACTGCAGAAGCCAGCCCTGTGCCTCTTCTCAAGGAGGAGACTGCAGAAGCCAGTCCTGTGCCTCTTCTCAGGGAGGAGACTGGAGAAGCCAGCCCTATGCCTCGTCTCAGGGAGGAGACTGCAGAACCCAGCCCTGTGCCTCGTCTCAGGGAGGAGACTGTAGAAGCCAGCCCTATGCCTCGTCTCAGAGAGGAGATTGTAGAAGCCAGCCCTATGCCTCGTCTCAGGGAGGAGACTGGAGAAGCCGGCCCTATGCCTCGTCTCAGGTTGGAGACTGGAGAAGCCAGCTGTATGCCTCGTCTCAGGGAGGAGACTGGAGAAGCCAGCCCTATGCCTCGTCTCAGGGAGGAGACTGGAGAAGCCGACCCTATGCCTCGTCTCAGGGAGGAGACTGGAGAAGCCGACCCTATGCCTCGTCTCAGGTTGGAGACTGGAGAAGCCAGCCCGATGCCTCTTCTCAGGGAGGAGACTGTAGAAGCCAGCCCTATGCCTCGTCTCAGGGAGGAGACTGGAGAAGCTAGCCCTATGCCTCGTCTCAGGGAGGAGACTGGAGAATCCAGCCCTATGCCTCGTCTCAGGGAGGAGACTGTGCTGATCTCAGGGAGGAGACTGGAGAAGCCAGCCCTATGCCTCGTCTCAGGGAGGAGACTGGAGAAGCCAGCCCTATGCCTCGTCTCAGGGAGGAGACTGTGCTGATCTCAGGGAGGAGACTGGAGAAGCCAGCCCTATGCCTCATTTCAGGGAGGAGACTGGAGAAGCCGGCCCTATGACTCTTCTCAGGGAGGAGACTGGCGAAGCCAGCCCTATGCCTCGCCTGTATTGTTTTGTACCTGAATCCCTCCAGTAAAGAAGCCCCCTGGTTACTGCAGATCCTGACCCTCTGGACTTATCTCCCATTGAGGTGCACCACGCCTTACCATCCCTTCCGGAGAGCAGCAACACGTGGTGACACCTCGACGGTGTCCGTGGGACCCAGCATAGCGTTATGGTCACCCCAAACCTGGACACTGCAATAGGTATTGGACGTGTAAGTATTTTCAGACATGAATGTTTCCATCCTCTGACAACAAGCAGAGATCTCAAAAATGGTGAGGCACTGAAGCACAACATCCATTAGGTTTCGCTTGGCGATCTTGGTTGCGAGGCAGTCGTTGTGCCCAAGGATCGCAGTGGGATTGCAGTGTAGCGGTGCTAGCACAGAAATGAACGGAGTCACAGCACGTCTCGCATGTTTGCTATGGCACTGCTGGAGTTTTTACAATTCTAGTGTCGCATTTGCGGCAAACGTGCGACTTGCACTATGACCCCATTCACTTCTATGGCTACCATACTTGGGCACATGACACGCGTTGCACCCAAAATCGCAGCACAGCCAAACCTTTAGAAAGTTGCAGACCTTTCCATCACAGAACGACTGAGCTTTATTTACAGAAGACGGGACGCCCGCATCCTCAAACTGCGGCCCTCCAGCTGTTGCAAAACTACAACTCCCAGCATGCCCGAACAGCCTACAGATATCAGCCTACAGCAGGGCATTGTGGGAGTTGTAGTTTGGGGATGCCTGCATTAGAGGGTTTTTCTCAGTCGATGCATCTCACAATTTAGCGGCCTCGTCCAGCTACCCCTCAGAGGCCGTCAGCAGCCTCCAGACGGTGCCATCACCCACACGTCTCATCTTCTCCCCTTATCCTGCTCCATTTCTCGTCCTCGTCATCAGATTTCCTCTTCAGTTTTAAGTGAATTCTTTACGTGTCCAGAAATCAAATCTCTCCTGCGATCGGAATGACCCCGGGAGCGCGATGTCGGCCTCTCCCACGCATCACCTTGTGAGACTCATTTACTTTGACACAGAACCAACTCGCATTAAAAAAAATCCCGCTCACGAGCCAAATATTCGGCCCTGGGCCACAAGCGCTCACCGGCTCCACCGCACAACCCCATTCAAATTACAAGGCAATTAGTGTCAGGACTCTCATTAAAGGGCCAGCGTCCAGTCTTGCGCAACTCAGGACTGAGGGAAAGTGCTGCAAGTTTTTATTAGACTCATGATCTCTGCTTGCTGACAATAAATGGCACTGAGACTGAAGACCTGTCCCAATACTTCTCACAGCCAAAGGTTTGCTACAATTATATTTAGTCCACACAACCGACCTGAACTCCGGACTGACACATTGTAACAAACTGTCAGGTAGGAGAGAGAATTGTGTGTGAGCTTAGCTTACCCTGATGCACTGTAACAATTCCTCAGCTGCGAAAAGTGACCCTTAACTTCTAGAAGTAAGGAACAATAGTCCAGTTGATTGACAGCAAGCAGAGCTTTTGAATTGAAACATAAAGTCAATTAGAAAGTTTTGCAGATGAATTTTGACGGACATAAAATGGAGATATACGTAAATCAGGATGGCCCCTTAAAGGGGAGTGCTGGGCGCATTGAGTGGCACTGAACCCGCAGTCACATTTGGCGCGGACTTGTAGAAGTCAATATTACATTTTCCACCAGCTCTGAGGGACTACAAGTCTCAGCATCCTTTCTTCGTTTTATCCATGATGCCATTATGTGTCACGGGACCACGAGGGCGAGGCCTCTTCTTGGAGGGACAGATCTGTCGCGTGTCTTTTCTATCCAGACTCGTTAGTGACATTAACCCTTTCCGGTGACTGGCTCCGCCCCTTTTTTCCTGGCTCTGCAGCTGCACGGGGCTCACATTTCAGCAGTTTCCTTCACCCTCTGACACGCAGGCCTCACCGAGGACGCAGGCCAGAAATTCTCCATGTTAGGGAAACATTTCCTTTTTCCCGTCTTGCCATTAGCGATATTACACCGCTCCTGGGAAAAGTCGACGTTTTCAGCACAGGCAGCAATTCTGAGGCCAGACATTGGGGAGGGTTTGGGGGGGGGGGGGGGGGGGGGTGGAGGGGTACACAGGAAACGGCGTACCATGATGGGGCTCCTGCTAAGGTTTTATTTACTCATCATCCATGTATCTCCCGCATATACTGAAGCTCAGTCCTCTCCCACAGAGCTTACAATCTAATTAATCAGGTACACCTATAGAGCAGAGCAGCATTGTAAGGCCTCTTGCACTCACATTATTTTTTTCAGTTTGCGTTCCATTTTTTGCATTCCATATACGGACCATATACGGAACCATTCATTTCAATGGATCCGCAACAAAAATGGAAGGTACTCCATATGCATTCCGTTTCTGTATTTCCGTTCCATTCAAAGATAGAACATATCCTATTATTGTCTGCATAACGGACAAGGATAGGACTGTTCTATCAGGGGCCAGCTGTTCTGTTCTGGAAAAAACGGAATGCACACAGACGTGATCTGTATTTTTTGCTGGTCCGTTTTTTTGCGGACTGCAAAATACTCAAAAAGCAATACGGTCGTGTGCAAGAGGCCTAAAGCACAGAGGAAGGACAGAGGAGAGGTCTGAGCTTCTGGTGAGACATGAGATGGATTTCAGACTACCTCAGACTCCGCTAGGTAATGCCGCCATCCTGCAGTCGTTGGTCGTTGCCGTCTCCTATAAAGCATAGGGTCGGGACAAGTCGAAGCCTCTGATGAGATAGCACTGGGATATGGCTCTCCAGCTGTTTTGAAACCACAACTCCCATCATGTTGCATTTATTCCTACAGGAGTTACAAGAGCAGCCAACCAAGTGTGCATGCTGAGAGAAGTAGTTCCCCAGCAACTGACCCGTCACATAAGAGCTGCATTTCAGACTACCTCACACTCCAACCGATAATGTTGCTAAGCCGGAGTCACTGATCATAGCTGTGTCCTGATGGAGCAGAGCAGCAGTGTAAAGCATTGAGGATGGAGAGAGGTGAAGTCTGCCCCACTGATGAGACAGAAGCTGCATTTTTGACTACGTCAATAGACGATGCAGCCGGGTCCAGGGAGACAACATAGATCTGTTTCACTCTGCACTGGGTCATCTCTAGAAATTCCTGCCCAGTGCCCCTCAGGATGTAATAATGGAGTTAATGATCTTGGCTATAAATAGAAGGCGCTCTAATGAATCGGGTACCGAGTGGCGTGCCAGGTGTTGGCGCCCACGTCTGAGCGTTTTCTGCCCGGGTGTTGCTCGCTGAGGCGGTAGATGTCTGCAGATCTGTAACACATCTCATGTTTGTGAAGGTTTCTCCATATTTAGTTTTTGGCAGCAGCTTCTTAAGTCATATTTTCGGCAGCCAAGAGCATGGGGGCGTCCTCCGCACCGCCACTAATTCAATCCTCTGTTTATGTTATTCCCTGGATTTATGACTCTGCACCTTATGCGGAAACTTCTCTGTCCGGGTCATTTGCCTTCGAGGGGATGGTCCAAAATGAAGGAAAATCCGCTTATTCTTAGTGCCATGCATTGGGTGACACCTACAGGGTCTAAGAGATCCTAAAGCAGGGGGTTGCGGATTTCAGGGGAGCGACTCAGGTGTCCACGGCGCAGCCCCAGCGTGAACAAGAAACCCAGATTTTCCTATGGGCTATTTCCTGCCTGGACTAAATGTTCTCTGAGTGCAAGGTAAGTGAGTAATGAGCCGTGCCCAAGAAGGCTGTGTACCAACCGACTGGCACTGGCTGTGTGCTGGGGAGCATGGGGGGGACATAACGGTGGGCCGCATGTATACCTCAACCAAGCAAATCAGCCAGAGAAGAGAGGAGAGCAAAGTGAGTCAAGGTTACAAAAAAAAAGTTACATAGTAAAAATATATAAAGTATATCAATAAATATAGGATTTTCTATCAGAAAAGTAACAGCAAATAAATAAGACAATGAAAACAAAAAAGAAAAATTTATCACATGAAAAAGCCTAATATAAAACGTGGGGTCAACACAAAAGGGGACCGGTCACGTTGAACATGGTGTCTGAGCTGCAGGCGGTATGTTATAGAGCAGGAGGAGCTGAGCAGATCGATATATAGATTTATAGGAAAAGATTCAGTAAAACCTGTAATTTATACAATTAAATTCCTGCTCATTCTGGGCTTTGAAGTCCAGGAGGCGGTCCTATCAGAGATTGACAGCTACTTCTGTATACACCGCCATAGAGGGCAGGCTGTCAATCACTGATAGGACCGCCTCCTGGACTTCAAAGCCCAGAATGAGCAGGAATTGAAATGTATAAATTACAGGTTTTACTGAATGCTGCCTGCAGATTAATACGCATTTTCACGGTGACAGGTTCCCTTTAAACACTATGAACAACTACTACTCCTATTCCTCCTCTTACTTATCTTCTCCTTCATCTCCCTCATCTTCTTTCTTCTCCTCTTACTACTCCAATTTCTTCCTCCACTTCCTCCCAGTCCTCATCCTATTCCACCTTCTCTTCCTACTCCTTTTCCTTTTCTTCCTCTTCCTATTTTTTGATTCTCTCCCTCCTTCTCTACCTCCTCTTCTTCATCTCCCTCCTCCTTATCATCCCCCTTCTCTTGTTTCTACTCTTCCCCCTCCTCCCAGTCCTATTCTTTCTGCTCCTTCTTTTCGTCCTCCGCTTTCATCTCCTGTACCTACTCCCCCAGTCCTCTTCCTTCTTGTCTTCCTTAACTTCCTCCTCCTCTTCCTTTACTTCCTTTCTCTCCATACTCCTCCTCTTCTTCCCCTCTTCCTCCTTTACTTCCTTTCTCTCCCTTCTCCTCCTCTTCCTTTCTCTCCCTTCTCCTCCTCCTACTCTTCCTTTACTTCCTTTCTCTCCCTATTCCTCCTCCTCTTCCTTTGCTTCCTTTCTCTCCCATATCCTCCTCTACTTCCTTTATTTCCTTTCTCCTCCTCCTCTTTCTTTACTTCCTTTCTCTCCCAGCTCCTCCTCTTCCTCCTTTACTTCCATTCTTTCCCTTCTCCTCCTCTTCTTCCTTTACTTCCTTTCTCGCCCAGCTCCTCCTCTTCCTCCTTTACTTCCTTTCTTTCCCTTCTCCTCCTCCTCTTCCTTTACTTTCTTTCTCTTCCTTCTCCTTCTTTTCCTCCTTTACTTCCTTTCTCTCCCTTCTACTCCTCTTCCTCCTTTACTTCCTTTCTCTCCCATCTCCTCCTCTACTTCCTTTATTTCCCTTCTCCTCCTCCTCTTCCTTTACTTCCTTTCTCTCCCAGCTCCTCCTCTTCCTCCTTTATATCCTTTCTCTCCCTTCTCCTTCTCTTCCTCCTTTACTTCCTTTCTCTCCCTTCTCCTCCTCTTCCTCCCCCACACTATTATTACTTCTTTCCCCCAGGCTCTAGCCTATTCACTGCTGTGATGAGAATCAGCCTTGTTAGAATAGAAAGGGAAAGTTCCTGATTCACTGGAGTAAGGTCCACACCTACATCATGGCTACTCCTCCCAGTTCATGCTTCCCCATTTGTCATGCCCCTCCCCCTTTTGTTACCAACGGGTCTGCTGTGGATTTTTCTTTCCAGTGAATAAGCATAAGTGGAGTTTTTTTGGCTCCATTCTGTCAGGTTTCATGTTGTGCTATTCTTCAAACTCTGTCGGATCCTATTATAAGTCACTGCTCCCGCTTATCCATTGTGGATGAGCCCAGATTGCCAGTGTGAACACAGCCATAAGGTGTACCAAATAACATGGCTCCATACATTGCAATATTGTGACTGTAGCCACTCCACCGGTAACAAATGATACATTGTGATATTGTGACTGTAGCCACACCCCTGTAATAAATGATACATTGTGATATTGTGACTGTAGCCACACCCCTGTAATAAATGATACATTGTGATATTGTGACTGTAGCCACACCCCCTGTAATAAATGATACATTGTGATATCGTGACTATGTAACCACACCCTCTGTAACAAACTATACATTATCAGAGGGATTTCTGTGTGATACATTGATAAATATGGTGTTTTCAGGTCGCATTCTGCCTTGTTTTGCGCTGCGGTCAGATATGAGCCCCATCACCTTTGTCTCTCACCTCCAGTTGAGTCGCCATGGGGCGAGGTTCGGCACTGCGTCATTAATCCCAGGAATGTGTGTGACACATGCAGTGTCTTAATTACACATTATAGTGGGGGGGGGGGGGGGCTCCGGCAGCTGTGACGGACACCAGTCACACTAAATCTATAACATACGATGACACCGGTGACCTCTCCGATCCTTGAACTCTCCTCAAAGTTGACTTCATTGACTCCATGTGCGGTGGACGCCGCTTATCAAATCCTGAAAATACCATAATCCCATTAACATATATTAAAGTGACAATCAAATCTGGATCATTATCAGGTTATTATGAGCGTAGTGCCCTCGAGCAGGGAGTACTTTGACATTTGGACATTTTTGGACATTTGCCTATTTCCCCTATGCAATGTTAAAACTTCTTACTTTATTTTACCTAAAAGGGTTAACTTGCACTGTTTATTACTGTGTTACTGCATTTTATATATATGTTGTGATATACACTCACCTAAAGAATTATTAGTGCCCCCATACTAATACGGTGTTGGACCCCCTTTTGCCTTCAGAACTGCCTTAATTCTACGTGGCATTGATTCCACAAGGTGCTGATGGCATTCTTTAGAAATGTTGGCCCATATTGATAGGATAGCATCTTGCAGTTGATGGAGATTTGAGGGATGCACATCCAGGGCACGAAGCTCCCGTTCCACCACATCCCAAAGATGCTCTATTGGGTTGAGATCTGGTGACTGTGGGGCCATTTTAGTGCAGTGAACTCATTGTCATGTTCAAGAAACCAATGTGAAATGATTGGAGCTTTGTGACATGGTGCATTATCCTGCTGGAAGTAGCCATCAGAGGATGGATACATGTTCTCATTCTGTTTACGCCAAATTCGGACTCTACCATTTGAATATCTCAACAGAAATCGAGACTCATCAGACCAGGCAACATTTTTCCAGTCTTCAACAGTCCAATTTTGTTGAGCTCGTGCAAATTGTAGCCTCTTTTTCCTATTTGTAGTGGAGATGAGTGGTACCCGGTGGGGTCTTCTGCTGTTGTAGCCCCTCCGCCTCAAGGTTGTGCGTGTTGTGGCTTCACAAATGCTTTGCTGCAGACCTCGGCTGTAACGAGTGGTTATTTCAGCCAACGTTGCTCTTCTATCAGCTTGAATCAGTCGGCCCATTCTCCTCCGACCTCCAGCATCCACAAGGCATTTTCACCCACAGGACGGCCGCATACTGGATGTTTTTCCCTTTTCACACCATTCTTTGTAAACCCTAGAAATGGTTGTGCGTGAAAATCCCAGTAACTGAGCAGATTGTGAAATACTCAGACCGGCCCGTCTGGCACCAACAACCATGCCACGCTCAAAATGGCTTAAATCACTTTTCTTTCCCATTCTGACATTCAGTTTGGAGTTCAGGAGATTGTCTTGACCAGGAGCACACCCCTAAATGCATCGAAGCAACTGCCATGTGATTGGTTGACTAGAGAATTGCATTAATGAGAAATAGAACAGGTGTTCCTAATAATTCTTTAGGTGAGTGTATATCCTGTTCATTATCACTGTATTTACATGGCTCTGTGGAAAGGGTTAATAAATACTGTGAGACACTTAGGCCCCTTTCACACGGGCGTTGCGGGAAAATGTGCGGGTGCGTTGCGGGAACACCCACGATTTTTCCGCGCGAGTGCATGACATTGTAATGCGTTTTGCACTCGTGTGAGAAAAATCGCGCATGTTTGGTACCCAAACCCGAACTTCTTCACAGAAGTTCGGGCTTGGGATCGGTGTTCTGTAGAACATGGTTATAAGGGAAAATAATAGCATTCTGAATACAGAATGCATAGTAAACTAGCGCTGGAGCGGTTAAAAAAATAAAATAAAAAATTTAACTCCCCTTAGTCCACTTGATCGCGGCCCGGCATCTCCTTCTGTCTCCTTTGCTGAACAGGACCTGTGGTGAGCATTAATTACAGGTAAAGGACCTTTGGTGATGTCACTCCGGTCATCACATGATCCATCACCATGGTAAAAGATCATGTGATGGATCATGTGATGACCGGAGTGACATCACCAAAGGTCCTTTACCTGTAATTAATGCTCACCACAGGTCCTGTTCAGCAAAGGAGACAGAAGGAGATGCTTGCTACGCGATCAAGTGGACTAAGGGGAGTTAAATTATTATTTTTTTAACCCCTCCAGCGCTAGTTTACTATGCATTCTGTATTCAGAATGCTATTATTTTCCCTTATAACCATGTTATAAGGGAAAATATTAATGATCGGGTCTCCATCCCGATCGTCTCCTAGCAACCGTGCGTGAAAATCGCACCGCATCCGCACTTGCTTGTGGATGCTTGCGATTTTCATGCAGCCCCATTCACTTCTATGGGCCTGCGTTGCGTGAAAAACGAAGAATATAGAGAATGCTGCGATTTTCACGCAACGCACAAGTGATGCGTGAAAATCACCGCTCATGTGACCAGCCCCATAGAAATGAATGGGTCGGGATTCAGTGTGGGTGCAATGCGTTCACCTCACGCATCGCATCCGCGCGGAAAACTCACCCGTGTGAAAGGGGCCTTAGGGCTTTGATTGAGAAGCTGGTAATTTTCCACAGCTGCCATAGGGTTTAAAGAAGACCATGTTTTGGAGGGAAAAACCCAGGATTGTTTACCACCAAAAAGCAGACAGACTGACCTTTTAACCCCTTCACTACCACGCCACTTTTCACCTTAAATCCCAGGCCGATTTTTGCAAATCTGACATGTCTCACTTTATGTGGTAATAACTTTAAAACACTTTTACTTATCCAGGCCATTCTGAGATTTTTTTCTTGTCACATATTGTACTTCATGACAGTGGTAAAATTGAGTCCAAAATTTATATTTTTATTTATAAAAAAAATAAAAAATTGACCAAAAATTTTGAAAAATTATCAAATTTCCAAATTTCAATTTCTCTACTTTTACTACTTTACATTCCCCATATGTCTACTTCATGTTTGGATAATTTACTTAATGTTTGGATAATTGTGTGAATGCCATTTTATTTTTTGGGGACGTTACAAGGCTTAGAAGTTTAGAAGCAAATCTTGAACTTTTTTAGAAAACTTCCAAAACCCACTTTTTAAGGACTAGTTCAGGACTGAAGTCACTTTGTGAGGCTTACATAATAGAAACCACCCAAAAATGACCACATTTTAGAAACTACACCCCTCAAGGTATTCAAAACTGATTTTACAAACTTTGTTAACCCTTTAGGTGTTCCTCAAGAATTAATGGAAAATGGAGATGAAATTTCAGAATTTCACTTTTTGGGCAGATTTTCCATTTTAATCAATTTTTTTCCACTAACAAAGCAAGGGTTAACAGCCAAACAAAACTCTATATTTATTTTCCTGATTCTGTAGTTTACAGAAACAGCCCAGATGTGGTCGTAAACTGCTGTACGGGCACACGGCAGGGTGCAGAAGGAAAGGAACACCAAATGTTTTTTGGAAAGCAGATTTCACTGGGATAATTTTAAGTTGCCATGTCACATTTGAAGCCCCCCTGATGCAGTCCTAGAGGAGAAACTCCAAAAAAAGACCCCATTTTGGAAGCAACGGTATAAGGTGGCAGTTTTGTTGGTACTATTTTAGGGTACATATGATTTTTGGGATAAAAGAACTGGGCACTCTCAGGATATAGGGATCATACAGATATTTATTATGTATAAGACAATAAGAAAGGACAATAAAAAGAGAGGATATGGCCCTCCTATTGTACTAAACAGCACTTCCTCACTATAACTAGCACTATAAATCTAGATAAGTACTAATAGCTAGTATGGCATATTCCTAAAATAAAACGGCAATAAAAATGGTACAATCGATCGCTAAATCACAAATAATTCACACAATAAAAATTTCCACACAATAAAAAACGCATAAATAGCGTGGACGCTGAATGTTCACTGGGAAAACTCCAAATGTCACTGTTGGGAGTTATTCCCAAACTCACTGATAAAATTCTGAAGCTCCAAAGTAACAATTATTAAAGGCACCGTGGCGTGATAGTCCCACAACAAACAGGTATAGCGGCGTCCCGCTCTAGATTCCACCAGTAGCGTCCCACTGGGCGAATAACATTCAAGTCTTGTTAAATCTCCTGCCAGCAAATATTCGATGAAAAAGATAGTCTTACCGGAAAAATTTTTTCCTCACCACTTCGCTGCACACCGTCGCTCTGCTGGGTCACGTTGTATAAATTACCTCCAGACTTTTTTGAGCGGTCAGGTTGTTGAAATCCCACGTAGGTAAAAGTTTGGCATGTGCAGCCCGGTCTCTGCTGTAGGCCGTCACAAATTTCTTATACTTTAACCTTATCGTGGTGTTGAGCAGTGTGGTACGTAGTTCCGGCACTATCTGTTGGTCCTCACTCTTTCAAAGTTCGGGGTCCTGTTAGAGCTAGACGCGTTTCGGGGCTTAAGTTTGCCCCTTCCTCAGTAGCTACTGAGGAAGGGGCAACCTTAAGCCCCGAAACGCGTCTAGCTCTAACAGGACCCCAAACTTTACTGCAGACCCTGACTCTCTGGACTTATTTCCCATTGGGGTGCACCACGCCTTACCATCCCTTCCGGAGAGCAGTAACACGTGGTGACACCTCGACGGTGTCCGGGGGACCCTGCGTAGCGTTGGGGTCACCCCAAACCCGGCCACTGCAATTTGGCGTCACAAACAGGATACGGTCCAGCACCAGCAGAGCAAGCAATCATGGATCCAGCTCCAGTGGATCAAGACAGCATGTTGCATCTCAAGGAACGCCTCAGTCGGTATCTGAGGGAACCAGCCCCATGAAAGCATCTGTGACTCTGAGTGTTACCTGTGTGGGGTCTGCCACAAGCAAGTGACTGTGATAATAAGGCAACTAGCATTTTAGTTTTCCGGTATTGAGATCCGTCATAGGATCTCAATACCGGAAAAAAACACTTCCGTTTTGTCCCTATTCATTGTCAATGGGGACAAAACTGAACTGAACAGAACGGAGTGCTCCAAAATGCATTCCGTTCCATTTAATTGCGTTCCCATACCAGAGAGCAAATCGCAGCATGTTGAAGAAGCACCCTGGTTAGGGTTAGGTGAATGTTCTGCTACATTTCATGAAACAAATTCTTAAAGGGGAACTAACCCCTTAACTTCAGAGCAACAATCTGAATTTTGGCTACGGTCTTCAATAGGCCAATCCTATTCACTTATTATACAAACTATGGTGACAACCATATGAATAAGTAGGAAGGTTGTCAAAGCCCCTCCCAATAGCTTCACTGGACGTGTCACCCAGATATAATATGGTTTGTGCAGGCTGTGTTCAACTGTAGAACATAAAAACGGCGCACCATAGGGTGATAACGTTTGGATAAAGTAATAAAAATGTCTCCAAAAATGGAGGCTCACCTTGGGGGGTTGTGCTAAGTGTAGGCACAACTCTAGTGTAGGCACGGATGGGGCTGTTGAAGACCCCTCGTAGCGGATGGTATGCAGCCAGGGATGAAGGTACTTCTGGTCAGGAATGTCTGGGGTCCCTCAGAAAGCCGGTAAATCAACAAGGAAGAATGTCCCACTGCGCAAGAACCACCCGGTGGTTTGGTTAAGATGCAGGGTTTTTATTAAGCAAGCGGTACAAAGCGTTTCAGGGATGAAATCCCCTTCATCAGGTACTAATCACTTGCAAGTAATTAGTACCTGAAGAAGGGGATTTAATCCCTGAAACGCGTTGTACCGCTTGCTTAATAAAAACCCTGCATCTTAACCAAACCACCGGATGGTTCTTGCGCCAGGGGACATTCTTCCTTGCTGTCCCAGATATAATATTCAGGGCTGTCGTCCTTATTCACAGTAGGGTGGGTAGAATGGGGATGTCTATATGAATTTGAGTAGTGCTTGAGTATTGTAGGTATATAACTCCACGAAAAAACATCTTCGGCTCTCCAACAGCTCTTCTTATTAAAGTAGTACTCTGGACATATCCCTCTGATGTGAGGCTCTGACGAGGTGTGAACAGAGCCTTAATGGTGGATTCCTCAGCACTTCTGTGACCAAATGGAGAAGCCACCTCACCACCCTAACCACAACCACCACCACCACACTCGCATCTCTCGGACCCTGGACCCTTATCAACCTTCTCACCACCTCCTTCCTGACCTATGGACCCTTAGCCCAGCTGTCCCCTCACACTGAACCTTAGTTGCCTCCTCACCACCTCCTTCAAGGCCCCTGGACCCTTAATTGATCCCTCACCACCCCCTCCTCAGCTCCTGGACCCTTGGTTGCTCCTTCACAACCTCCACCTCAACTCCTGGACCCTTAGTTGCCCCTTCACCACTCCTCCGCAGCCCCTGGACCCTTGGTTGCACCTTCACCACCTTCTCCTCAGCCCCTGGACACTCAGTTGCCCCTCACCACCTCCTCCTCAGCCCCTGGACCCTAAGTTGCCCCTTCACCACTTCCTTCTCAGCCCCTGGACTCTCAGTTGCCTCCTCACCACCTCCTCAGCCCCTGGACCCTTGGCTGCGTCTTCACCACCTCCTCATCAGCCCCTGAACCCTTAGCTGCCCATTCACCACCCCCTCCTCAGCCCCTGGACTCTCAGTTGCCTCCTCACTACTTCCTCTGCAGCCCCTGAAATTTTAGCTGCCCCGTCACTACCTCCTCCTCAACCCCTGGACCCTTAGTTGCCCCCTCACCACCTCCTCCTCAGCCCGTGAACCCTTAGCTGCCCCTTCACCACCTCATCCTCAGCCTCTGAATCCTCAGTTGCCCCCTGACCACCTCCTCCTCAGCCCCTGGACCCTTAGCTGCCACTTCACCACCTCCTCCTCAGCCCCTGGACCCTCAGTTGCCCCTTCACCACCTCCTCCTCAGCACCTGGACCCTTAGTTGCCCCTTCACCACCTCCTCCTCAGCCCCTGGACCCTTATCTGCCCCCTCTCCACCTTCTCCTCAGCCCCTGGACACTCAGTTGCCCCCTCACCACCTCCTCCTCAGCCCCTGAACCCTTAGCTGACGCTTCACCACCTCATCCTCAGCCTCTGAATCCTCAGTTGCCCCCTGACCACCTCCTCTTCAGCCCCTGGACTCTCAGTTGCCTCCTCGCCACCTCCTCGACCCCCTAAACCCTTGGTTGCGTCTTCACCACCCCCTCCTCAGCCCCTGGACGCTCAGTTGCCTCCTCACCTCCTCCTCAGACCCTGGACCCTTAGCTGCCCCCTCTCCACCTCCTCCTCAGCCCCTGGACACTCAGTTGCCCACTCTCCACCTCCTCCTCAGCCCCTAGACACTCAGTTGCCCCCTCACCACCTCCTCCTCAGCCCCTGAACCCTTAGCTGCCTCTTCACCACCTCCTCCTTAGCCCCTGGACTCTCAGTTGCCTCCTCGCCACCTCCTCCTCAGCCCCTGAACCCTTAGCTGCCTCTTCACCACCTCATCCTCAGCCTCTGGACCCTCCGTTGTCCCCTGACCACCTCCTCCTCAGCCCCTGGACTCTCAGTTGCCTCCTCGCCACCTCCTCAGCCCCTAAACCCTTGGCTGCATCTTCACCACCCCCTCCTCAGCCCCTGAACCCTTAGCTGCCCCTTCACCACCTCCTCCTTAGCCCCTGGACTCTCAGTTGCTGTCACGGATGGTGTACAGGAAACAAGACATATCCCTCTGATGTGAGGCTCTGACGAGGTGTGAACAGAGCCTTAATGGTGGATTCCTCAGCACTTCTGTGACCAAATGGAGAAGCCACCTCACCACCCTAACCACAACCACCACCACCACACTCGCATCTCTCGGACCCTGGACCCTTATCAACCTTCTCACCACCTCCTTCCTGACCTATGGACCCTTAGCCCAGCTGTCCCCTCACACTGAACCTTAGTTGCCTCCTCACCACCTCCTTCAAGGCCCCTGGACCCTTAATTGATCCCTCACCACCCCCTCCTCAGCTCCTGGACCCTTGGTTGCTCCTTCACCACCTCCACCTCAACTCCTGGACCCTTAGTTGCCCCTTCACCACTCCTCCGCAGCCCCTGGACCCTTGGTTGCACCTTCACCACCTTCTCCTCAGCCCCTGGACACTCAGTTGCCCCTCACCACCTCCTCCTCAGCCCCTGGACCCTAAGTTGCCCCTTCACCACTTCCTCCTCAGCCCCTGGACTCTCAGTTGCCTCCTCACCACCTCCTCTGCAGCCCCTGAAATTTTAGCTGCCCCGTCACTACCTCCTCCTCAACCCCTGGACCCTTAGTTGCCCCCTCACCACCTCCTCCTCAGCCCGTGAACCCTTAGCTGCCCCTTCACCACCTCATCCTCAGCCTCTGAATCCTCAGTTGCCCCCTGACCACCTCCTCCTCAGCCCCTGGACCCTTAGCTGCCACTTCACCACCTCCTCCTCAGCCCCTGGACCCTCAGTTGCCCCTTCACCACCTCCTCCTCAGCACCTGGACCCTTAGTTGCCCCTTCACCACCTCCTCCCCAGCCCCTGGACCCTTAGCTGCCCCCTCTCCACCTTCTCCTCAGCCCCTGGACACTCAGTTGCCCCCTCACCACCTCCTCCTCAGCCCCTGAACCCTTAGCTGCCCCTTCACCACCTCATCCTCAGCCTCTGAATCCTCAGTTGCCCCCTGACCACCTCCTCTTCAGCCCCTGGACTCTCAGTTGCCTCCTCGCCACCTCCTCGACCCCCTAAACCCTTGGTTGCGTCTTCACCACCCCCTCCTCAGCCCCTAGACGCTCAGTTGCCTCCTCACCTCCTCCTCAGACCCTGGACCCTTAGCTGCCCCCTCTCCACCTCCTCCTCAGCCCCTGGACACTCAGTTGCCCACTCTCCACCTCCTCCTCAGCCCCTAGACACTCAGTTGCCCCCTCACCACCTCCTCCTCAGCCCCTGAACCCTTAGCTGCCTCTTCACCACCTCCTCCTTAGCCCCTGGACTCTCAGTTGCCTCCTCGCCACCTCCTCCTCAGCCCCTGAACCCTTAGCTGCCTCTTCACCACCTCATCCTCAGCCTCTGGACCCTCCGTTGTCCCCTGACCACCTCCTCCTCAGCCCCTGGACTCTCAGTTGCCTCCTCGCCACCTCCTCAGCCCCTAAACCCTTGGCTGCATCTTCACCACCCCCTCCTCAGCCCCTGAACCCTTAGCTGCCCCTTCACCACCTCCTCCTTAGCCCCTGGACTCTCAGTTGCTGTCACGGATGGTGTACAGGAAACAAGACAATACCATATAAACAATGTCTCTCTGGATCCACAACTAAGGAACAAAGGGAGACCCCTGCAATAGACCTGCCGCTCTCCCTCACTGCTCAGCCTATGCGAACACCCCAAAGGTGGATGGCCGCATATCCACGTTCCTCGGCTATCTATTACCTGAAGACCCTACAATAGTGAAGGGACACGACCACCGGCTCCCTACACTGACACGGAGGGAGTCAGGGTCACCTGGATCCAGAAAAGACAAAATCATAAATACATAAACAGCACTTATCTTGCAGACGACTGACGACTGAGGACTGAGGACTGGGAACTGGGAACTGGGAACAGCATGCATAAACACTCCTAGGAAGTTGTATCAGCTGCACACTACTGCATTATGGGGAGGAACTTAAAGGGTAGCAATCAGTCCAACAGCATGACAGCTGAGATAGACTAACGAGATGAGAAACTAAACCAAAACAAAGAAATTCAAGGAGGAGGATCTGAGAAGCTCCTGTGAGCGCTTCTCAGCTGTCTGGCTGTGACAGTACACCTCCCTCTAGGAGTGGACTCCGGACACTCAGAGCCCACCTTCTCAGGATGGGACCTATGGAAAGCCCTGATGAGACGAGAGGCCTTAATGTCCGTCACTGGGACCCACATCCTCTCCTCAGGACCATAACCCTGAACGAGGTACTGGAGGGAACCGCGGACAAGACGAGAATCCACAATCCTAGAGACCTGAAATTCAAGATTTCCATCAACCATAATCGGAGGAGGAGGCAAAGGCGAGGGTATAATAGGTTGAACATAAGGTTTCAATAAGGACTTATGAAAAACATTATGGATCTTCCAAGTCTGAGGAAGATCAAGACGGTAGGCAACAGGATTGATGACAGACAGGATCTTGTAAGGCCCAATAAACCTAGGACCCAACTTCCAGGAGGGAACCTTCAATTTGATATTCTTGGTAGACAACCACACCAGATCACCAACATTCAGGTCCGGACCAGGCACACGTCTCTTATCCGCCACACGCTTATATCTCTCACTCATGCTCTTTAGATTATCCTGAATCTTTTGCCAAATAGATGACAAAGACGAGGAGAATCTGTCCTCATCAGGTAAACCAGAAGACCCCTCTCCCGAGAAAGTCCCAAACTGCGGATGGAACCCATATGCACCAAAAAATGGTGACTTATCAGAGGACTCCTGACAACGGTTATTTAAAGCAAACTCAGCAAGGGACAAAAAAGAACACCAATCCTCCTGATTCTCCGCCACAAAACAGCGCAGATATGTCTCCAGATTCTGATTGACGCGCTCTGTCTGGCCATTCGACTGCGGATGGAAAGCAGAAGAGAATGACAACCGAACCCCCAAGCGAGAACAGAAAGCCTTCCAGAATCTGGAAACAAACTGCGTGCCCCTATCAGAGACTATGTCTGAAGGAATCCCATGCAATTTGACAATGTGGTCAATAAATGCCTGCGCCAGCGTCTTAGCATTGGGCAAACCAGGAAAAGGGATAAAATGCACCATTTTGCTAAAACGGTCCACCACCACCAGAATCACAGACTTCCCCGAGGAACGAGGCAAGTCCGTTATGAAGTCCATGGACAGATGTGTCCAAGGACGGGAAGGAATGGGTAAGGGAAGGAGAGGACCTGATGGCCGTGAATGAGGGACTTTGGCACGAGCGCAAGTCTCGCAAGCTGCCACAAAACCCTCAACCGACTTACAAAGCGCAGGCCACCAGAATATCCGAGCGATGAGATCGAGTGTGGCTCTTGCCCCCGGGTGCCCAGCAAGGACCGTGTCGTGGTGTTCTTTAAAAATCTTGTGTCTCAAAGTGAGAGGCACAAACAACCTCCCAGGAGCACAAAGATCAGGAGCCTCTGACTGGGCTGCCTGCACCTCTGCCTCCAATTCAGGAAAAAGAGCAGAGACCACCACACCTTCAGCCAAAATGGGACCCGGGTCTTCAAAATTCCCACCTCCCGGGAAACAGCGTGACAGGGCATCTGCCTTCACATTCTTAACCCCAGTGCGGAACGTGACAACAAAATTAAACCTTGAAAAGAACAAAGACCATCTGGCCTGTCTCGGGTTCAGACGCTTGGCTGACTCCAAATAGGCCAGATTTTTATGGTCCGTAAACACGGTAATAAGGTGTCTGGCTCCCTCTAGCCAATGGCGCCATTCCTCAAAAGCCAACTTGATGGCCAACAATTCCCTATCTCCCACATCGTAATTTCTCTCTGCGGAGGAGAGTTTCTTTGAGAAAAAGGCACACGGTTGCCATTTGGCAGGAGAGGAACCCTGAGACAAGACCGCACCCACCCCTACCTCAGAAGCATCAACCTCAACTATGAAGGGTAACGAAATATCAGGTTGTACTAGGATGGGAGCGGAAGCAAAACTCTCCTTGATATTAGAAAAGGCCTTACGCGCCTCTACCGACCAGGAAGAAAAATCTACCCCCTTTCTGGTCATATCAGTGAGTGGTTTAACAACAGAGGAATAATTCAAAATAAATTTCCTGTAATAATTGGCAAAGCCCAAAAAACGCATCAGCACCTTCTGATTCTCAGGAAGCTCCTACTCAAGCACAGCGCGGACCTTCTCGGGGTCCATGCGAAAACCAGAAGCGGAGACAAGAAACCCCAGAAATTGGATTTCTGGAACCGCAAACACACATTTTTCCAGTTTCGCGTATAATTTATTCTCCCGCAGGATGAGCAAGACCTGACGTAAGTGTTCCTTATGAGTCTTGAAATCAGGAGAAAAAATCAAGATGTCATCCAAATACACTAATACAAATTTTCCCATTAAATGATAAAAAATGCTGTTCACAAAATGCTGAAAAACGGCTGGGGCATTCATCAAACCAAAAGGCATAACCAAATTCTCAAAATGGCCCTCAGGGGTATTGAAAGCCGTCTTCCATTCGTCTCCTTCTCTGACCCTGACCAGGTTGTATGCCCCTCTTAGGTCTAATTTGGAAAAGACTTTAGCCCCAACAACCTGGTTAAACAGGTCCGGGATCAGAGGAAGCGGATAAGGGTCACGAATAGTGATACTGTTCAGCTCCCTGAAATCCAGACAAGGTCTTAAAGAACCATCTTTTTTCTTAACAAAGAAAAAACCAGCGGCAACAGGTGACTTCGAGGGTCGTATGTGTCCCTTTCTCAGACTCTCAGAGATATAAGCCCGCATAGCGACCCTCTCAGGTTGGGAGAGATTGTATAAACGAGATTTAGGCAGCTTGGCGCCTGGGATGAGATTAATAGGGCAATCATACTCCCTGTGCGGAGGCAAACCCTGAACTCCACTCTCAGAGAAGACATCCAAAAATTCAGAGAGGAAAGGTGGTACAGTCTTAGTAGAAACCTCAGAAACAGATGTCATGAGGCAATTCTCTCTGCAAAAGTCACTCCAACCATTTATTTGCCTCGCTTGCCAATCAATGGTGGGGTTATGTTTAGTGAGCCAGGGTAGCCCCAACACTAGAGGAGTAGGCAAACCGCTAAGGACGAAACATGACACATCCTCAACATGAGCATCACTCACAATTAAACGGATATTGTGAACTATGCCCTTTAATGATTTCTGAGAAAGTGGAGCGGAATCAATAGCAAAAACAGGAATATCCTTTCCCAAAGTGCATACCTGGAAACCATGAGTTATTGCAAATTGATTATCAATGAGGTTGACAGCTGCTCCACTATCCACAAAAATCTCACAAAAAATGCTCTTGCTCTCTAGCGCCACCCTAGCAGGCAGGACAAAACGGGAACTACAAGCAAACGGAAAACCTTCAATTTCCGCCTCAACCCTGCCAATAGTAACAGACGGAACCTTTTTAAAAGATTTTTTCCTTTTTGTCTCTTTATTACTCCCAGAAAACTGCCTGAATCTCCTAGAGGGACAAACATTTGCCAGATGATTTATACCTCCACAACAAAAACAAACCCTCCCCTGCGGGCTGAATCTTCTATTGTCAGAGGTAATCAACCCCAGCTGCATGGGCTCCTGCTCAGAAGGGGCTGACAGCGACTGAGACCCCTGTGCACAGAATGAGACCGCTGCACTGTCCCGGGACTGAGTATGACAGGAAGGAGAGATCTCCTCTCTCTCTAAGACGCCTGTCAATACGAACAGCCTGAGACATAGCAGAATCCAAGGAGGTAGGTCTTTCATGAAAGGCAAATGCATCTTTCAATCCCTCTGAAAGACCATAGCAAAATTGACTTCGGAGTGCAGCATCATTCCAACCCGTATCTGCTGCCCATCTCCGAAATTCTGAACAGTATATCTCTGCGGATTGTTTACCCTGGCATAACAGACGTAGTCTAGACTCAGCCAGAGCAATACGATCCGGATCATCATATATCTGACCCAGGGCTAAAAAGAATTCATCCACTGAACGGAGGGGCCGTGCCCCCTCCGGCAGCGAAAAGGCCCAGGATTGAGCGTTACCCCTGAGCAGCGATATAATGATCCCCACCCTCCGTTCTTCATCACCAGAGGAATGGGGAAGAAGGCGAAAATGGAGTTTGCAAGCCTCTCTAAAACGCACAAAATTCTCACTACCCCCGGAGAACGTATCCGGGAGCGAGATCTTAGGCTCAGCACAAACTCCATGAACGCAAGCTGAACCGGTCACTTGAAACTGAGAAAAAGTCTTACGGAGATCAGCTACCTCCAAAGAAAGACCCTGAAAGCGTTCAGCCAAAAGTGAAACCGGATCCATGCTTGAGACGGTTTTGGCGGCTGATAATGTCACGGATGGTGTACAGGAAACAAGACAATAATCTAAACAATGTCTCTCTGGATCCACAACTAAGGAACAAAGGGAGACCCCTGCAATAGACCTGCCGCTCTCCCTCACTGCTCAGCCTATGCGAACACCCCAAAGGTGGATGGCCGCATATCCACGTTCCTCGGCTATCTATTACCTGAAGACCCTACAATAGTGAAGGGACACGACCACCGGCTCCCTACACTGACACGGAGGGAGTCAGGGTCACCTGGATCCAGAAAAGACAAAATCATAAATACATAAACAGCACTTATCTTGCAGACGACTGATGACTGAGGACTGAGGACTGGGAACTGGGAACTGGGAACAGCATGCACACACACTCCAGGAAGTTGTATCAGCTGCACACTACTGCATTATGGGGAGGAACTTAAAGGGTAGCAATCAGTCCAACAGCATGACAGCTGAGATAGACTAACGAGATGAGAAACTAAACCAAAACAAAGAAATTCAAGGAGGAGGATCTGAGAAGCTCCTGTGAGCGCTTCTCAGCTGTCTGGCTGTGACAGTTGCCTCCTCACCTCCTCCTCAGACCCTGGACCCTTAGCTGCCCCCTCTCTACCTCCTCCTCAGCCCCTGGACACTCAGTTGACCCCTCACCACCTCCTCCTCAGCCCCTAAACCCTTAGCTGCCCCTTCACCACCTCATCCTCAGCCTCTGGAACCTCCGTTGCCCCCTTACCACCTCCTCCTCAGCCCCTGAACCCTTAGTTGCCCCCTCACCACCTCCTCCTCAGCCCCTGGACTCTCAGTTGCCTCCTCAGACCCTGGACCCTTAGCTGCCCCCTCTCCACCTCCTCCTCAGCCCCTGGACCCTCCGTTGCCCCCTCACCACCTCCTCCTCAGCCCCTGAACCCTTAGCTGCCCCTTCACCACCTCATCCTCAGCCTCTGGACCCTCCGTTGCCCCCTCACCACCTCTTCCTCAGCCCCTGGACTCTCAGTTGCCTCCTCACCACCTCCTCAGCCCCTGAACCCTTAGTTGCCCCCTCACCACCTCCTCCTCAGCCCCTGGACTCTCAGTTGCTCCCTCACCTTCTCCTCAGCCCCTGAACCCTTAGTTGCCCCCTCACCACCTCCTCCCTGAACTCTCCATTGCCTTCTCACCACCTCCTCAGCCTCTGGACCCTTAGCTGCCCCCTCTCCACCACCTCCTCAGCCCCTGGACCTTTAGCTGCCCCCTCTCCACCACCTCCTCAGCCCCTGGACCCTTAGCTGCCCCCTCTCCACCACCTCCTCAGCCCCTGGACCCTTAGCTGCCCCCTCTCCACCACCTCATCAGCCCCTGGACCCTTAGCTGCCCCCTCTCCACCTCCTCCTCAGCCCCTGGACCCTTAGCTGCCCCCTCTCCACCACCTCATCAGCCCCTGGACCCTTAGCTGCCCCCTCTCCACCACCTCCTCAGCCCCTGGACCCTTAGCTGCCCCCTCTCCACCACCTCCTCAGCCCCTGGACCCTTAGCCGCCCCCTCTCCACCTCCTCCTCAGCCCCTGGACCCTTAGCTGCCCCCTCTCCACCACCTCATCAGCCCCTGGACCCTTAGCTGCCCCCTCTCCACCACCTCCTCAGCCCCTGGACCCTTAGCTGCCCCCTCTCCACCACCTCCTCAGCCCCTGGACCCTTAGCTGCCCCCTCTCCACCTCCTCCTCAGCCCCTGGACCCTTAGCCGCCCCCTCTCCACCTCCTCCTCAGCCCCTGGACCCTTAGCCGCCCCCTCTCCACCTCCTCCTCAGCCCCTGGACCCTTAGTTGCCCCCTCACCACCTCCTCCCTGAACTCTCCATTGCCTTCTCACCACCTCCTCAGCCTCTGGACCCCTCTCCACCACCTCCTCAGCCCCTGGACCTTTAGCTGCCCCCTCTCCACCACCTCCTCAGCCCCTGGACCCTTAGCTGCCCCCTCTCCACCACCTCCTCAGCCCCTGGACCCTTAGCTGCCCCCTCTCCACCACCTCCTCAGCCCCTGGACCCTTAGCTGCCCCCTCTCCACCACCTTATCAGCCCCTGGACCCTTAGCTGCCCCCTCTCCTCCTCCTCCTCCTCAGCCCCTGGACCCTTGGCTGCGCCTTCACCACCTTCTCTGTTTTTTTGATGTGGAACCTGTGTAAGAGGTGGAGCATACCATTGCACTTGATATGAGGAGGTGTGAGGTTTTCCAGACCTCAGGAAACAATTAGACAACAATGAGTGCTATGTCTGCAGGGCCCTTTGCTCCTGCAGACATAGCGGCTAAGGGTCCAGGGGCTGAGGAGGTGGTGGAGAGGGGGCAGCTAAGGGTCCAGGGGCTGAGGAGGTGGTGGAGAGGGGGCAGCTAAGGGTCCAGCCACCTCCTCCTCAGCCCCTGGACCCTTAGCTGCCCCCTCTCCACCTCCTCCTCAGCCCCTGGACCCTTAGCTGCCCCCTCTCCACCTCCTCCTCAGCCCCTGGACCCTTAGCTGCCCCCTCTCCACCTCCTCCTCAGCCCCTGGACCCTTAGCTGCCCCCTCTCCACCTCCTCCTCAGCCCCTGGACCCTTAGCTGCCCCCTCTCCACCACCTCCTCAGCCCCTGGACCCTTAGCTGCCCCCTCTCCACCACCTCCTCAGCCCCTGGACCCTTAGCAGCCCCCTCTCCACCACCTCCTCAGCCCCTGGACCCTTAGCTGCCCCCTCTCCACCTCCTCCTCAGCCCCTGGACCCTTAGCTGCCCCCTCTCCTCCTCCTCCTCCTCAGCCCCTGGACCCTTGGCTGCGCCTTCACCACCTTCTCTGTTTTTTTGATGTGGAACCTGTGTAAGAGGTGGAGCATACCATTGCACTTGATATGAGGAGGTGTGAGGTTTTCCAGACCTCAGGAAACAATTAGACAACAATGAGTGCTATGTCTGCAGGGCCCTTTGCTCCTGCAGACATAGCGGCTAAGGGTCCAGGGGCTGAGGAGGAGGTGGAGAGGGGGCAGCTAAGGGTCCAGGGGCTGAGGAGGTGGTGGAGAGGGGGCAGCTAAGGGTCCAGCCACCTCCTCCTCAGCCCCTGGACCCTTAGCTGCCCCCTCTCCACCTCCTCCTCAGCCCCTGGACCCTTAGCTGCCCCCTCTCCACCTCCTCCTCAGCCCCTGGACCCTTAGCTGCCCCCTCTCCACCTCCTCCTCAGCCCCTGGACCCTTAGCTGCCCCCTCTCCACCTCCTCCTCAGCCCCTGGACCCTTAGCTGCCCCCTCTCCACCACCTCCTCAGCCCCTGGACCCTTAGCTGCCCCCTCTCCACCACCTCCTCAGCCCCTGGACCCTTAGCTGCCCCCTCTCCACCACCTCCTCAGCCCCTGGACCCTTAGCTGCCCCCTCTCCACCTCCTCCTCAGCCCCTGGACCCTTAGCTGCCCCCTCTCCTCCTCCTCCTCCTCAGCCCCTGGACCCTTGGCTGCGCCTTCACCACCTTCTCTGTTTTTTTGATGTGGAACCTGTGTAAGAGGTGGAGCATACCATTGCACTTGATATGAGGAGGTGTGAGGTTTTCCAGACCTCAGGAAACAATTAGACAACAATGAGTGCTATGTCTGCAGGGCCCTTTGCTCCTGTGGCCGGGGGCCATTTTCACATCAGCCTGCTCTCGAGGCAGTAAACATGGCTGTAATATTCAGCATAGTTCGCTGCAGTCCACAGAATGGGCTCCGAGGCTGATGACAGAGACATATCAGGCCTGGTCACCACGAGCGCCATGTCCTGCGCACTAGACGAGGGCGGCGCGACTCCACTGTCTATTCATGTCCACCAAGAATGATTTACTGCAGACATTTTCCTTCTTCCTGCGGCAATTTTTATTTTCTGGGTGGCCAATGAGATTTGAGTCGAGACAGCGGAGAAGAAAGCGGCAAGATGGCGGTCCCTGTGGTTTGTGCGTAAGCGTTCACATCTGGCTTTCATATTAGGGGTAATTAATCGTCATGTTTGACTCCAGTGCGTGGCAGCCCCTAATTACTGAGCGAGAGATGAGGAGCCGCTACATATGAGGCCGCTATTATCCTACCTGCGAGCTGACCGCGCCGCACCCTGGAGACACAGGAGACTCACAACGTGGCGGTATTATGACAGATACTGTTTCAGGGGCTTCTTCAGATCCGTGATTCCACATTTTCCATTAACAAGCTGCAGGAAATGTCAGATTCTGTATATAATATAGAGAGGAACATGGCATATAGACAATATATATATATTCAGGGCTGTGCAAATATCGTAGGCAGTTGGTAAAATGCTGCGCAGTAAGAAGCTTTCAGAAACAGAGGTGTTAAAGGGCATCTGTCAGCAGTTTTGTACCTGGCTGACCTGCTACATGTGCGCTCGGCAGCTGAAGACATCTGTGTTGGTCCCATGTTCAGATGTGTCCACATTGCTGAGAAAAATGATGTTTTTATATATGCAAATTAGCCTTTAGGAGCAACGGGGGCGTTACCATTACACCTAGAGGCTGAGCTATCACTGCAACTGCTGCATCCTCTGCATTGTGAATGACGGGATCAGGTGTGATTGGTTCTGGCATCAAACTGCAGAGAGAGCTGAGCCTCCAGGTGTAACGGCAACAAGCAGCAGGTCTTCTAGGTGCACACAGATATATATACACTATACATACATATATATATACTGTACACACATATATACATACACTATACATACATATATATATACTGTACACACATATATACATACACTATACATACATATATATATACTGTACATACACTATACACACACACACATACAGGGAGTGCAGAATTATTAGGCAAGTTGTATTTTTGAGGATTAATTTTATTATTGAACAACAACCATGTTCTCAATGAACCCAAAAAACTCATTAATATCAAAGCTGAATATTTTTGGAAGTAGTTTTTAGTTTGTTTTTAGTTTTAGCAATTTCGGGGGATATCTGTGTGTGCAGGTGACTATTACTGTGCATAATTATTAGGCAACTTAACAAAAAACAAATATATACCCATTTCAATTATTTATTTTTACCAGTGAAACCAATATAACATCTCAACATTCACAAATATACATTTCTGACATTCAAAAACAAAACAAAAACAAATCAGTGACCAATATAGCCACCTTTCTTTGCAAGGACACTCAAAAGCCTGCCATCCATGGATTCTGTCAGTGTTTTGATCTGTTCACCATCAACATTGCGTGCAGCAGCAACCACAGCCTCCCAGACACTGTTCAGAGAGGTGTACTGTTTTCCCTCCTTGTAAATCTCACATTTGATGATGGACCACAGGTTCTCAATGGGGTTCAGATCAGGTGAACAAGGAGGCCATGTCATTAGATTTTCTTCTTTTATACCCTTTCTTGCCAGCCACGCTGTGGAGTACTTGGACGCGTGTGATGGAGCATTGTCCTGCATGAAAATCATGTTTTTCTTGAAGGATGCAGACTTCTTCCTGTACCACTGCTTGAAGAAGGTGTCTTCCAGAAACTGGCAGTAGGACTGGGAGTTGAGCTTGACTCCATCCTCAACCCGAAAAGGCCCCACAAGCTCATCTTTGATGATACCAGCCCAAACCAGTACTCCACCTCCACCTTGCTGGCGTCTGAGTCGGACTGGAGCTCTCTGCCCTTTACCAATCCAGCCACGGGCCCATCCATCTGGCCCATCAAGACTCACTCTCATTTCATCAGTCCATAAAACCTTACAAAAATCAGTCTTGAGATATTTCTTGGCCCAGTCTTGACGTTTCAGCTTGTGTGTCTTGTTCAGTGGTGGTCGTCTTTCAGCCTTTCCTACCTTGGCCATGTCTCTGAGTATTGCACACCTTGTGCTTTTGGGCACTCCAGTGATGTTGCAGCTCTGAAATATGGCCAAACTGGTGGCAAGTGGCATCTTGGCAGCTGCACGCTTGACTTTTCTCAGTTCATGGGCAGTTATTTTGCGCCTTGGTTTTTCCACACGCTTCTTGCGACCCTGTTGACTATTTTGAATGAAACGCTTGATTGTTCGATGATCACGCTTCAGAAGCTTTGCAATTTTAAGAGTGCTGCATCCCTCTGCAAGATATCTCACTATTTTTGACTTTTCTGAGCCTGTCAAGTCCTTCTTTTGACCCATTTTGCCAAAGGAAAGGAAGTTGCCTAATAATTATGCACACCTAATATAGGGTGTTGATGTCATTAGACCACACCCCTTCTCATTACAGAGATGCACATCACCTAATATGCTTAATTGGTAGTAGGCTTTCGAGCCTATACAGCTTGGAGTAAGGCAACATGCATAAAGAGGATGATGTGGTCACAATACTCATTTGCCTAATAATTCTGCACGCAGTGTATGTATATATATAT